>NC_136002.1:24940351-25311601 GCF_048128805.1 Centroberyx gerrardi
AGGTTCATATGGGTTACTTCAGTATTGAGGTTCCTCCAAGCCAATTCCCCATTGTTTCCATAGGAACATTTGCCAAGAGCTTTGATCGCCACTACTAAAATGATCGGTTATAACTTTAGGATTTGTGCTGGGAGAGGAAAAGTTTACGGCTGATACATAATTAATCTGACTCCAAAGGGCTATATATCCATTTTGGGACAAATCAATATTTCAATGTTCAACAGAGACAGATGATTAGACCCTCTCCCTCTCAAATGTCACTATTTCGTAAGCCAAGGCACGTAAGTTAATAACATCGCTGATACTCCTTAGGGAATATTATTTGGTAGTCAGTGATCATTTTGGCAGAGTAGGTTTCTCATTTTTCAAATGGTGGGTTTCTCATTTTTGAATTAAACTGTTCAGTTGATTTGGTACTGTGCCCAAACCTTAGACAATCTAATCTTTCCCATAGCTGAAATTCAGTGAGATGCATTGAGATGCACGAAGTGACATTTCGGGCTTTCCGGACTAATTCAAAGGAAAATATCAACATATGTAGGTGGTGTGAGGCAAAAATTGTCACTTTTCTAACAAATATCAACTATATAGTCTGCAGTCTGTACTTCTGCTTCATAGAAAGCTTTTAAACAGGAATATAAACTTTAGCTCACAGCAGAAAGAACCAAACTGTCCTGAGACATTTCCACTGACTTTAAATGAAGCCTGATGATAATTTGTCCTTGACTCCTTGCCTATTTTTCCTTATTTCAAAATTGAAACATTTAATCATGTAACTTCTAATGTATAATGTAACATGACAAATATCCTATCAGTACATTACAGTGCTCTAAAATAACAAACATTTAATACCCTTTGCAAAACTCTCAAAACAGCTAAAATCACCAACTGCAGCAATTACTTCAGCATGTTTCCTTTAAGGTTAATCAGCCTCTCACAATGGGAGAATCAATCCCTAGTAACATCACACATTACACTCCAGCCCTTTTCTCCTATTTTACCTTTATAATGCGGTCGGCCTCCCTCTGACAGCTGAGCACAATTCTCTCCATAGGCTCTAAGAATCATAATTGATTCCCACTCAAGCTTTGATCCGTCGGAGGAGCCATTCAGTCCCTTGTCGTCCATGTGATTATGGCCGATGGATACACACACCCCAAAGTGGCCCATTAACAGGGAGAAAGATAGTATTACAGTAGCCAGTAAGTAATGTGACCTCTTTTGATTATCTACAGAGCCCTCTCATGAAATTGTTTTTCATTAATAGCCTGCAGAAGAGAGATCAATGTGTTCTATATATATATATCGGTCTACTTCCCCAAGCCTATAAGCCTCCGGTTAACTGTGAATTCTTATGGTGCGCCAGATGGCCAGTCTGGTATTGTGTCTCATTAAACTTTTTTTTTTTTTTTAAATGTGTCCCAGTTCAGCTTAACAGTATTTTGCTTTGATGTGGAAGACAATGTGTTTACTGATTGATGTCCTTGTCCAAAATGCCACCTGCCTTGCTGATCTGCTTCATGCTGTGTATAGGTCCTTGTTGGCGGCGTCTCTCCCAGCAAATATTCCCCTTGTGTTCAGTAAGAAAAAAACACATAAGCCGTGATGAATCACTCTTTATCAGTGTTAAGTATGGCGGCAAAACTAGTGTTTGGCTTGTCTGCTTGCTCAGGGCTTCAACATCAAGTCGGTCATTGATCCAAAATGTATGACACGGTTGGCCAAAGTACTGTCAGCAAAATCAAGTCTCTAATGAAAACTCATTGGCTTTCATGTGCAACATACAGTACATGCTTTAAAACAAAAGCTGATACAATTTTCAACCAGGATGCCTCTCAGCCATTGATTAACCCAGAGAAACATTTATTTACGTTGTTTTTGGTTAAAAGACCTTTGATGTTGTACTGAAATAGAGGTTCACTTATTCTGCTATAGGGGTGCAAACTGTTTGATCATTTTTAAGTAGATAATGTAAAGGTTGAAGTTGCTTTATATCACATCATGCTTTATCTATTAGAAAATACATAATGCACAAATATTATTTTGTTTAAAAATAAGATCAACAGATGGCAGAAGCTTCACATATGTTCCCCTGCCAGTGAAGCAGATTAACTGGCAAGCTTAATACTTTTGCTCAGTTTGGTTAAAAACATACTCATGTGATGGAAAAATACATAAGAATATTGTATTTTTTCATTTGCAAACAAAGATAGGAATTCCTGATACAGTAACAACCAAAACGGAAATAAAGTCACGGTGGCCCCGTTGCACTACAAATTAATTTTGCCACGGCATCATTAAACCTTTTATCCTTTGGTTGTTTATTTATGTATGTTGTTTATGTTTATTTATGTAGAGCTTCCCTGTTTCTGTCCCCAGAGAAATGGCCATAAGGACGACATCCTCTGCATCGCTCAGTGCCCCCCGTCTCTCCTGGCCACCAGCAGCTACGACGGAGAGATCATAGTGTGGAATGTGGTTTCCGGACACATACAGAGCCGGTTCCTCAGCCCTCTTCCACCTGAATACCAAAATGTTCAAGGTGATTTCATACCTTTGAAGTGAATGGTGAAAATATAGATTCAGCCTACAACAAATATCCAGATCTGGTGATTATATCTGGTGATCTGGTGATTGACCAGGGGTTTGTCATGGTCTGTATGTATACTCATGACTGTGTGCGTATGTGTGTGCGTGGGTGCGTCCATGTGTATGTCTACTTATTTTATTTTTCTGCTCAGATGTGTTTTTAGTCTCGTCTTCCTTTATTCTTTGCATTTTTATTCTTGTCTTTTATAACCGATTCTATAAAGCACTTTGGTAAAAACTTGTTTTAAGTGCTATATAAATAAACTTGAACTTGAACTAAATGATACTAAAGGAACTATTGCTCTCATTATATTTTTTCTCTGTTATACAGGAATGGATACGAGCGTTCCAAGCATCATTTTCCTGAGAAGCTCCACCTTACATGTGGAGTTTTCCTCTGCTACAGCTCTTCTGTCATCAGGGAGCAGGGGTCAGTGTTGTGAACAGCATTCATCACAGTACATAATTGCACTATATAATCCTTTGCAATCTCTTGCAATACAGCACTAATGATGTATTTTTTTTCTTTCTTTTTTTTAAAGGTTATATTAATTTCTGGAATGTGCTCAACGGGGGAAAACTTGTGAGCAGCTTTGAAGCTGTAAGATATTTATCTGAACATTATCTCTTGATCTCCCCTTTGAATATGAAGGGATAGGACACCAGCTTCACTTTTTTTTTTTTTTTGCAATAGTTCTCTCACCTCTAAAATTGCTGATTAAACAGTAACAGAATCCACCATGCTCTACTTTGCTCTAGTTACTGAGCGGCTAGCAGTTACCTTCCTTGCAGCCACTCATTATTCCCACTGCAGGGAAGACAGGACCCTCTCAGTATCGGGAGATGGGTGAAGATGGAGGCAGCGAGAGCAGCAGTGTCTCCTCCCCAAGGTTGAAATAAAACCTCTGCTTATAGTCCGCTTAAAGAAGGCAGAAAGTTTCCTTGTAAAGTGTATAACGTAAATGCTGCTAATATGTACAATGAAAGAAACCTGAAAAAAACTAAAAAGCTACTTTGTCGGCTTTGCCATTATGCCACTTGAATTTGGTAACCTAGCAACACAGGTGCACCAGGCAACAGCTCTGAACAATTTTAACGTACTCTTATCATTTTCATGTAATTTCATTTCTTCATGATTAGTTTCTACAATTTGCTATTTGGCACATTTTCTATTATATAGCAGGTTATTTTGAGAGGACTATTATCTGGGGGGTTGTATTAGGCCTAGCTGCTGGGAAGGTAATGCTTAGTTGCCGCAGGGGAGATAACTGTTGGTTGGTATTAGTAGAGTAAAGTGGAATCAGAAAAGGATGGATTCTGTCCCGTCTGTTCAAATAGTTACTTTAAGTGTAAGAGAACCATGGTAAAATAATGAATAATAGCTGACATCAACTTTTAATGTTAGACAAGAAATCGTAAGAAGCTCATTTCTTTTTTGTTTCCATTTTTCAGTCTAAATTCCAGCAAAAGATAACAAAACTGGCTAAAACAGAGGGGGACACGTTGCTGTACGCAGCTGACCAAATTGGTTACATCTATGTTTACAACATGGAGGAATTTGCTCTTGCCCCAGAGCAAAAGCCACCAAGAGGTCAGCTTCATTTCCTCTTGCCATTACCTATGATCTGATAAACTGTGAAAATATGAGGTTCTCTCTATCAGAGTATTTAAATCCACAGAGTATTCAAATCCATTTTTATTTTTTTTACCTTGATTCAGCAGAAAACTATTGGCGTGCCCACACCAGCAGCATCACTGGGTATGTGAAATATGGACAATTGATACACAACATCCTGCCTTGTGGTTTTCTGTTATTTCAGCCAGAAATCCCTCATGCCATAAGTTTAAAATTAGCCAGTGACTGCAGTCAAACTGCAATTAGACATTGCCTTATGGCCCTAACTTTTAGTGTGTTGCATACTCCAAACACCCCATGGCTACATCCTGGGTGGAACCAATCATTCTTAGGCTGGTTGGCTGGTTTAGCGGCGGCAGGAGCAGCATAACTTGCTGTTGCAGCAGTAGACAAACAAAGCGTAGAAGGCACCGCGTGTGTGGGACGGTCTTAAATAGATGACCGAATCAGTACAGGTGAGGTGCTGCCTGGGGTGCATCTGCCATCAGTCACCCCGACACAGTGGATGATTTAGAGTGTCCTGCCAGAAATGCCTTCTCCCATTTCATCCCATGTCTCTTAATTCTGGTCTAGTCTGCAGATTGTTGACAATGATCAAGTGGTGCTTACCTCATCCACTGACTGCACTGTGCGGCTTTGGAGCGCCTATGGAGAATTCATAGGTGCGTATCATTTTGTATTTGTCATTCCTCTTGTTGTTGACATTATGTATGTTAATGCAAATAACATTAATCTCAAGCATGGTACAAAGCATTAGGTGGGTTACTTTAGTGTGACAGTAGATCCACTGCAACTCTTGCTGACTTTTTTTTTTCCAGTGTTGTTTCTTTAAATGCTAGTAAGCAGTCAAGGCATGAGTTTAATTCCATCCTGAGCTACCCACCTAATGAAAAATTTAATGCCTACTCTTACAAGATGATTGCTGCCTGGAAAGTAAAATTCATTATGGAATATCATTTATCAGCTATCTCAACGCTTTTGCTCACCTTGCTTGTGAAATAGTAACCATGGCATTTGAGAGAATGTCATTACATTTTTGAAATATTTAGTAGCAAGCATTAGGCTTTTAAAAGAAAAAAAAAGATTTATTAAATTTTCTTCTCTGGGACTGTAGGAGGGATGTTGCGCAGTAAGGCACCACAGAAGAGAAAAGATCCCAAATAGATTCAGACGTTTT
The DNA here is from genome assembly GCF_048128805.1 of Centroberyx gerrardi. Lineage (NCBI taxonomy): Eukaryota > Metazoa > Chordata > Actinopteri > Beryciformes > Berycidae > Centroberyx > Centroberyx gerrardi. The sequence continues at coordinate 24,945,754 of NC_136002.1, forward strand.
GACATTTTAAGAAGTTAGGGTTTTGACTATGTCACATTCCTCCAGCACCGTGGCATGTAATTTGAATAAACAGTGATATGGAGAATTTGGTCTCCATCCACAGGGACCTTTGGGCAATCTGAGAAGTGGAGCATCCACATCTCCTCTTCCTGGAAGCATCCCGCTGTCCCCTATGAGATTTTGATTGATCCCCTGAGTATGCCAGTCCACGAAATCCTGAATGGAAAAACACGTGTCTCTGATGCCACCGATCCTGACAAGACCGAGGCTGATAGAGAGGAATTAAAGGTGGGTATGGCATGTTAATAATGGAGTTTTTTTTCCTGCACTACTTCACAAATGATTATCTAAGCCATGCAGGTTATGTTTCTCTCTCTCTCTCTCCTCTCCAAATGCTGAACTGAACTGAACTTGCCTGTTCTTCTTGAGGCATAATTGCAGTCAGAATCACACAGCAAGCTAGAAAATCCTCCTCCATCCATCAGTGACACAGACATCGAGGAAGAGATTAAAAACATGTTGTACCCAGAGGAGCACGGGAAACGGTGAGTTAAGAATGGCAAACACTACATATCATGCAATACAAGTCTTATACCAGACTCAATTGTGTGAGGAAGTTAATATATGCAAAGTGAATATGGCATTTTTTTTGCATTTCAGGCTCTGCCATGAAATAATCAAGCATAGTAACAAGCTGTCGGACCACAGCGGTCTGAAGTGCTTCGACATTGTAGAACCACCAAACACCTTTGTAAGACCTGACCTCTCCCTTGCTGCTATTGATCCTTTCATATGCAGCACAGAGGAGCTGGAGTCAACTGAATGAGATGAGATGAAACTTTATTGATCGCTGTGGGGAATGTGGGTCATTGCAGCAGCAAATTGTAAAAGGATACAGCGAAGAAAAGCAGAATATAATGAACTTAATAGAGCAAATGGGGGTTATGCATACATACTCAAGTGACTATTCCATCCATATAAAGTAGAAAAGTAGAAAGAGTGAAAAAGTATGCATTACAGCAGTCATTCTCAACCTTTTTCATATCAAGGACCCCTAATTTAGTTCACATTAGAGCCACGGACCCCGATTTGATGAGATTTTGTCTCTCGGACCCAAATCTGAGAATATGTTTAGTGTTTGATACCATTTTGTCCAGAATTGCATCTGTATTGTAGGAGAGATAACAGTGAAACTATGATCACAAAAGTCATTCTACATTCTCTAATTGTCTCAACTTCTTGTAAATGAAATAATGGTGAAGTTTAACACTTCATTAATTTCCCCCCAGGAGCCTCCTCAAGGACCCCTGGTGGTCCCCGGACCCCACGTTGAGAACCACTGCATTACAGCAGTGCAAAGATGCTGTGCAAAAAAGCAGCAGTGTTAGGAGCAGAACTTAGTGGAACAAAAAGAATGTGAAGTATGAAATATGTGAAAATGCTAAAAGAATATCACAATATATGCAATATACAAAGTACAAAATATTAGTAACATCTTCCTAATATTCAGTTGCAGCCCCTTTTGCACAATCCACATCTCAACTGTCACAAAGCTTAAAAATCCTCCACTAACTCATCTGCTTCTCTTTGTCTACATGTCCTCATTTGTGATTAATAAGTGAAATAAATAAGTGATAATAGCTTTTACCTGCATTCACTCTGTCATGATAAGATTAGGTGTGCCTGTGAGAGGAATATGAGAATATGAAGAAAAACAATATATGAAAATTACCTTTACAATTCCATTTATTTAATTTATGATGTGCAAAAATGTACTCATATTCAAATTAATGTGTCTAGACGGCCAGCGTTGTTCTAGTTATGTAGACGTGCATTGTAAAAGACTATGAACTTTACAAATGTTTTTGAAGATGTAGATAACATTTGCAGAACATGCAGATTTAGATATCTGCATTACTGTCTGTCCACCTTGTCAAAATCTCCAGATGGAGGAACCAGAAGAACAGAAAAAGTGACAATGAGACCATGATGCCATGAATCCAAATGAGCCTTTGCAAGTCCAGAGGGATTCTGGAGGTTTCTGCAAGTTTGCAGCGAGTACAGCTCATCTGGTTCAAACTGGAAGGACATGAACTCGAAATGCTACACTTACTTCAGGCTGCTCTCTTTTGCATTTCGAAACACGCAACTGTCCAGGTGTGGCAGCTGGCAGGAAGAGAATTGGAAAGGCGTTGGGGACTTGTTACCACTGGACTAGAGCAGCGGTGATAACTTTCTCATTTATGACTTCAGACTGTGCAGAGGTGCACTTTTTCCTCAATGTTCCTGACACACAAGTAACCAATGTAGGGAGTGATCTTCTACAAAATTACCTAACTAATGTCTAAAGTAACTTCAGGATGTTGTCCTGGATACCTTTCTTTATAGCATGGCCAAATGTCTAAACTGAGAGCTGACAAAAGTGGTTTTATTGAGAAATGACTTTCACAGGCACAGAGTTACTTACCAGCACAGCCTACTACCTAACAACCCCTCAACATGGATGTAGGGAATGTATTTTTAGTACAAAAAATACATTCAAAAACAATATTATAATATTAAACAATATACTATTGTTTTTGTACTACTACTTTATTATTATTGTTCTGTCACATTGGCTCAATTTCCCGTGAGAGGATAAATCCTAGGGCCATGAAACTTTGCACCATGGTCTAGTTTGGCTTCAGTTAGGCCCACAAGAAATATGACCCTGATCGGCCACTTGGAGGTGCTATAATTAAAGGTCAAAAATAAAAAGTTTAAAGTGCTGTATCTCCCACACCGTTGGACCAATTTACACAAAACTTGGCACACATGTTCAGCTAGTCTACAACTTTGCTATAAGGACCCTCAAGGTCTGCCTGAAAATTTTTTGAGATATTTTGAATTTTTTGAAAAACATATTTTTTTCCTCTTCTCCTACACCATTTGACCAATTACCACCAAAATTGGGCAGTACCATCTATGGACCAAGCTCTTTAAATTGTGTTTAGAGACTGTTGATATCTACTTTCGTTTTGAAGATATCAGCTGTTAAAGTTGTGAAGGAGGCGTGGCCTATAAGCTAAATTGTGGTAACTTTGTAATTGATGATCCAATCATCATGAAACTTGGACAACATGTTCACATATAAGAAATGAACATGTGTGCAAAGCCATTTGAAAATTGACCAATAGGGGGCGCCACAAAGGCCAGAAAACTGTATCTCCTAATCCAATTGGTGAAATTGCACGAAATTCGGTACACATGCTATGTCCTAGTCAAAATCTGATGTTTGGTCGTCATTAGTCCAAGTGGGCATGGCCTATGACATTTTGGCTTATAACTTAAACAGAATTTCACCATTCGCTATGAAACTCGGTAATCGTGTTCGAACCCTTATCTGGAACATGCACACCAATTTCCATGGATATCCGACCAGATTTTACAACAGCAGCACTTTGACTGTTCAGCTAAACACAGTAAAGCCAATATCAAGTTGGATATTGACACATTGTTACTTGCTATTACATTCTTCAGTATCAGAACTTGATAGCCTTGGGCCTGACGGCTCAACAGCCTGATCTGGAAAAACAGACAGTAATCTTACACAAAGTTCCACGTCTCAGCTCTGGCTGCTCTACTGGCATGAACCTGTCATGCCAGTAGAGCATGCCTGTTTTATCATTATTATTATTTTCATGAGGGAGTACTGGCTGGGGGAGTGTGAGTCTAACTTTACTGAGCCAGCTGCCCATACTGGATTCTGATAATAAGCTAGAATTAGCTAAAACATAATATATTTCAGCGTTATAGCCTACTGCGCACCATAAAATGATAATGGCTAGTTTGCATAATATATTTGTTTATCTTTAAGATAATGATGTCTTCTATTGTAATAAATGTAATACTGATGCTCTTTAGGAGGTTCTCTGGCTTACATTGTATTTACTTATGAAACTATAGACTGTAGACCTTCAGATTTGTCGGCCTTATTTTACAAATGAATCATGTTAAGTTTCCCCCTTTTCAGTATCCTCATTAGAGTCTAATGTAATGCCCTAGTTTTAGCCTTTCTACACCTGCTGCGCAATTTCCAGGGATGCGACAAAGTGGGCGGCCTATCTGATTCTGGGGTTTGTCCCATTAGACGCCACCTGGCCAGTGTAAAATAGAAAAGGACAGTGAGTCTCATGGTACTTGATCAGACCACCTCTCTCTGTTATAAATAGTGGGGGCAGTAACATTTTACAGCATGTGACAGAAGACCTAGCAAACACATGCACTCAGCTCTGCACACCGGGCGCCACATTCAGCCAATAGGAGGAGAATGAGCCACATTTACTGCCTGAAGTGCCGACACAAAATCATGTTTGCGCACACAAATTAAACAGTGACATAGAGGAACCCAAACAAGGGAATGAGGTGTGTTGTATGTGCATGCAATTGCATTTTGTGCACTCGATCAAGTAAATTGTGGCCATGATAATTAGGTTTTGTTGGGACACTGTGTGGTTCCTTAGAAATCTTACCCCCCTGAGATCTGAGATCATGGAAAACAAACATTTATCAGCTGTTCTACACACACACACACCACAACAACCCACCTCCCTCTCCTTCTCCTATTGGGAAGGCATGGGGTCAATTTACTGTTAACAAACAATAATTACAAAAATAACCCTGGGGAGGGGTTACACAATGCATTTATTTATTGATTACAGTGACAAATAGGACTTGGCCTTAGCCTATAGCCGTCCACATACATTCAAAGCAGTGCATGCTATCAATTATTCAGCATAGAAAGCAGATAGATAGATAGATAGATAGATAGATAGATAGATAGATAGATAGATAGATAGATAGATAGATAGATAGGCAGCAGCTACTGGCCCAGTGGCATTTTACTGATCCGTTTTCTAAAGGTTCAATAGTATGCTGACGTAATGTTGACAAAATGAGTCAACTTGACTTTGTTGAGATTTTAACCTGACCATAAACTGAGATGAGATCAAATTTTGGGTCTTTTATTATCACCTAAGCAGCCACTATATTTAAGAACTGATACAAAATCCCAACATTTGAAATGGCTTTGAAAAGGTCAAAGAAGTGTTAGAGATTGATTTTTGGCCAGGATGGTCGAGGATGGGAGAGCTTCCCAGCTTTCCCAGCAACATCTGAGTTGCTTCATAACCTTCTGGGTAAGTTAATATGTAAGCCAGAAATAGCCTATTCTGGGCAGAAAAACTCTTCATTATAGGTCAGCGGTATCATCAAATCCATGGGTTTCAGTTACACCAAGGCTAGACACCCATTAGGTAAAAAGTAGTATTGGCTCCATCAAAAAAATGCCATGTTAATGTGAAAATCCATCCTAAAACACAATTCATTCATATGTGTTATTCTAATTAGGTACAATGTATGTGTTATTCTTAGTCTTAGTCAGGTTATTAATATTTATGAACACGATCAACTCTCTCCCGAAACTACAGAGCCAATTTTAATCAGACAAAACTTGTAGCTGCTTCATTGACAGTGAAACTGGAGACAGACTTTGCTTCTTTTGCATTCATGGGAGCTTTACTTCACTGTGGTGCCAGCAGTCACGAAGCAGAAAATCCGACCCCGTCTCTGTGAAATCACACTAAGTAACCGTCACTGTCCACAAATTTGCTCTTTAATTTACTGTTACTGGAGTAAAATCCAGGATGACGCTGACTTGGTTTTCTTGTTTCTAGCTCTGGGAGAGATTTGTTCATGGTCACAAATCTGGACTGAATTGTCAAAGAGCATCTGAATGAATGCTGCCTTCAGGTAACGTCGGAAATATTGCTATTACGAGTTGATCAAGTTAAACATAAGTGGTGAATACTGGGAAAGTTGCCGAAGATGTGACGTTTATGGGGCAACGTCAAACTGATGGTAAAAGTGATGTATTTTATTATATGTTATTGTTTTGCATTCTGTCTACTGTATATAACGAGTATTGTTCCATGTTTTCTTTTTCAGTCTTTGTTTAAAGCAGCACTAAGCGATTTTCCGACCACTAGAGGGCGACAGAAACTGCAACACATTTGTAAATAAACCACAGCAAAGCTGCTGGACTATAGAGGCCCCAAACGCTAATAGCTAAGCTAAACGTACCTACGGAGTACCTAGTGTTGGCGATTACTTAGTCTCACTTTGACATATTTTTCTCTCGCTGAAGGTTACATGTCCCACAATGACAAGTGAAGAGGTAGGTAGCAAATTTACTAGTTGAGCAAGTTTATTCGCTTGCTTCATCGATTCCGCCATTACGAGAATTTTTTTCAGGAATGGGAGGTGGAGAGTGTCGCTTTTAAACAGCCAGGGAGGAGACAAGCTAGTATTAAAAAAATGAAAAACTACTGGATGGGTCGGGATCGAGGAGCTTTGAGTTGGTCCGATTTTGAAAACAAACTTTAGAAAAGAGTGTGTGGATATTGGTTTATATCATTATGTCTCAAGGAAATCTCCACAGCACATGTTAGTTTCAGGACTGGTTACAGGGTCTGAAATCGCTTATTGCAGGTTTAACTTTAAATTGAATTTATGTTTTCAATAAATTAATCAGAACATCTTTACATGCATTCTTGCATTTGGTAATTAAAAGACAAATTCATGTCAGTGGTGGTCAGAGGTGAAGACATTTCACTCCTCCGTACCTGCACACTCTCAGCTTCATTGCATTGTACAGAAAATTATTTCCTACAAATTGTGTCTGTGCTTCATTGAGCAGTACTATTTAATTCATAAAAGGAAGGAACACTTTATTAATGTTTAACATTAATTATGAATCTTAACTGAAATTAATAATTTAACTTTAATTATGAATCTTCACACCTGAGCTGCAAATATTCACACATTTCCTCAAAATCCTCTTCTCAAATGAATAAATGAATTCACGTGACACCCAAACTTACTTCTACTTCTTACTTCTAGATTGATTACTTTGCATGGACTGCTGGGCTACAGTGATGAATACAGTAAATAAAGCTATCTTTTTAGGATCATAAGACAACACATACTATGGCATTTCATTATAAAGCACATTGTTGTATAAGCAGTGCCTCTATGACTCTATGTAATGTAAAAAGCCATATTTGCAAATGGTTCAGGTACCGTTAATGTAACTGTATTTTCCACAGAGCAGATTAATGCATCTGATTAACCTGGGGAGCCAGAGAGCTGAGTTCACATTCAAATAAACCAATATTTAATTAGGTCCACACATCATTGCCACACATATTATGAGCTTTGAATTATCAGGTGTTATCTGGGTGGAGTGCAGTTCTGAGATACTGAGCATCAAAGATTTGACACCAGCTGGCAAAACTGTTATGTACTTTCTATGTGTTTAAATATTTAACCCCAAAATGTTCTTTAAAAAGAGCATGAATATGTGGATAACTCAATTCAAGTCAGATAAAACACTATAATTGCAAGCTTACAATATGCCATAGGACAGTATACAATCTGCATGTCTCCTTCTCTCTGCTGCTGCAGCACAGTATAGCTCTGTGCTGCTTGATTTCTAAAATAAAACAACTGCCAAAAAAAACAACCAAAACCTTCGTTACAGGGTCTAATTTGTCTTTATTTGCAACCAAAAACACTTTGAATGTGTAACAAGTTTTATGTGCATGAGTGTGTGTGAGTGCTGGGTGGGTGTTAGGTACGTGGGTGAGGGTGTAATTGTATGTTTTTTAATTGGGTATTTCATTGTTTCTTTTACACTCTGTCTTTTATGTCTGCCTGTCCAGGGACTACAAATGGAGACGCATCATCTCTCATTATTTTTCAGACTTATGTTTTGTTGTGCACTGTCCCTGCATGTCTAAATACACTTAATACATACAAGCAAACATGCATACATACACATACATGCATACATACTGTACATACATACATACATACATACAGTACATACATACATACATACATACTGTACATACATACATACATAAAAAACGTAAACATGCATACATGCATTACATATATACATAAAAGTTGGTATTTACGACTTCCGCGCTGGGAAGCAGGAGTTTCCCAGGAGCACTTGAAGGCAGCAGGACGGCTGTGTGTGTGAATCATAGCTGTGAATAGTGGAGGGGTTTCCCTTTAAGGTCTCCATTTGGTCCGCCTGTCTTAGTATAGACGAGCTCAGTGAATCCATCCGGCCAGTAGAGCGCGTCCCTGCGCCTTGTACAGAAAGTGGGGATGCCTCCTACCAGAACACACTCCCCGTTTTCCGTGAAATTGTGAAAAGGAAAAAGCCTGCTTCTTCTTCTGTTTTTTTGTAACACTGTCAAAAAGCCCATGCACTGCGAGCTTTCTTTGCCACCACACAGCTTACAGGAGTCTCTCAGGATGCTCTCGAACAATCCTCACGTCGGACAGAAAGTGGCAGGCTATTTGATTTTCCTCTCATTCTGTAAGTATACTCACTTACTTTCTAATCCTCATGTCAGCGGGGCTAGGCTGGACAGCTATGGGGAAATAATGACAGACATGCGGGAGACAAGCTTGTTGACTTGCAGACGGTAAACTGAATTCTCACTTAAAAGCTGAACCTGGTGTTTGGAAAGCGACTGTACTGCTGGTCCGACCCGTGAAAAAACACAGAAACAGCTTTGTGTATTTCCATAACTGTTTCAGAAGTGTGGAGCCATGATTCTTCTCAACTTCCCGAGGAGTTGAAAGGCGAATAACACCCTACGTGGGTAGCCATGTGGGCTATGCAGAGTAGTGACTGTAATATGTTACTTCCAGAGTTAAATATAAATACGGCTTTTAAATCACACTTCATTTTGCAATCACCTTTTTTTTTCCCCCTCCGCCCTTTCGGTTCCCACTCGCGACAAGCGGCAGTAGCCTCCTACTGACACATCGACGTTGCAATAGTGGGAGTCAAGCCTGCAGGATAAATGACTGTAAGCTGTGCAAATTCTATTTTCAGTCTTTTTTTTTTTTTTTTTTTTTTTTAGATGTGTGCTGGCCGTTTGGCAACAAAAGTAAAAGATGAAATGACACGTGCTATTATTTGATCCATATATACAGCGATTCGTTCCTCTTCTTGTTGCCATACAAAAAAAAAACAACCAAAAAAACTCAATTTCCAAAGTCTGCCCGGCCAATGAAAGGGCAAAAAAGACTGGTGTTAAATTTTCATCGTCCAATGTGTATTTTTATGTTGTAGAAATATGTTTATTTTATGGACACATTGCATTTCCCTTCAGTGGAGCTTAGTGCTTTAAATACTTAATTGGAGCAGACTCATTCTTAATTGCCACAATGACAAATATTTAAGGTTTCCTGAGCTTCACAAGACATACTAACACATGTTGCAAACACAATGGGACCTGACAAGGTACCAAGGACAGAAGACTAAACATCTATACATGTGTACAGAATATATTTAATGCCGTGTTGTGTCGTGTGCATTGAGCTGGGTGACACAGTGTGGCTGCAGCTGTAGAGGGGATTGCAGTGAGTGACCAGAAATGCCATGGCCCACTGTACCATGAGAGTGTTATGAATAGAGGGGAGGTGTATCAAATAAATACTGAGTGCTGGAGCGCCTGCATTCCTGTGGCTGACAGTTTGTCACAGTGTAAAAGGCCTGAAATGCACAGAGTTTTGCAAACATTGTAGTAGCGCAAGAAAGGGAAACATCCAAATGGGCAAACAGCATGGGGGGATAATACAATGCTGTCATGTAAAAGACATAAACAAACCATGTACAAGCTGACAGTGCAGGTTACTACAGTGTCTATAAACCTGAATCTAAGGAAGAATCAGTACGGATCCTATTGAATAGTAGTGATTTATTGTAAATTGCATTCCACTTAGCATAATCAATTTTATAATTCATTTAGCCTGCTCTTTATGTCACCCTCTCCCCTACCTTCCTCCCCTGCATCTATCTGATCATGCTCCTGCCTGGCTCCTATTTATTTACCTTGCACTCCTCCATCATTCATGAATATCCTGGGAAGGCAGGAGTATTTGTTCCATTTATTGTCTAGGTGCTGCAGCTTTGACCCTTTCACTCCTTACTGCTGGCTGGGGCTCAAATCATTGAAGATCATTCTACTGTTGCGCTCTTTTTCAGTCACTTCTGGATAACAGTGTCGCCTAAATTCCTGAAATGCCTGAAAATGTTGTGCATTGAACAAAAATGTATAGTTCAGTAAACCAGCACAGCTATCCAAGGATATAGATATTTAAAAATATATCTGCTGAGCTAGTGTTGGTGTAGCACATGTTGATTATCTGCTGAATTGCACTGACTAGCTCCCTAAAGATTTCAGTTCTGAGTCATAATATGAAACTCAATCTGTTCATTCTACACATTTGAGTGATACTTTTCAAAGAAAACACTTTCTTTGGAAAGGACAAGTGAAGAAGTGTATATTGCCTTGCCCTGTAAAGAGATACTATGCTCCGTAATGGGCCATCTTACTATAGTATTTATTATCACCTGAAGGACACATCACCAAAGTGACATATCACACCATTTCTTGCTGCCAACACACTGTAAAATGATCAGAATGAATACATCTATAATGCTGAGAGTCTTGGAAAGAGTCTGGCAGTGATGTTAGGGTGTCAGCTGTACCTCCAGTACCCAGTTGGCCTCTATACTGTATGTGTATCTATACTGCAGTGAATGTTGTAGTGGAATTCAGTCGAATTAGAGAGCATTGGGTATTGGTATACACTGTATTAGTCAATTTATTTATTCCAGACCTGCATTCATATTTGAGATATGTAATCTAATCAGATATGTAATCTAATCAGAGGAAAAGCAAGATAAATGAATAAATGATTCATGCTGTCTATGTCACCGTGTTTGTTTACTTGTCAAGCTCGTATTTTTTTAGTTCAGTCAGTTGCACTTTTCTGGCCAAATTGTGGCCATATCTAGTACCACTGGGAGTGTAAATGTATTAAACAATAGGCTTATGCAACATCATAGTAAGTTTCTGTGCTTTCAAAATCTATTTGAAAGCCAAATAGGCCTATCCTAAACATGAAATAAACATGCCATGTACGACAGGCTGAACTGATCAAATGGGTGAGACAAAGGCGTCTGCACTCCCCAACGCAGCCAGATCCTGGGGGTCAACTTCAATGCTAAGCCTTCTCTTCCTCTCAAACCACTGGAAAGTTGCTTTAGTCATAAAATATTTGAGCATTTCAGCTCAATTATAGGTAAAAAAAATTATAATTTCCTTCTTTGAACACTGGTTTTCCCAACAGGCAAACCAATTTGAGAATGAAAATGCTGAAAAGTGGATGCATGCTTAAAGTAGGAGTCAGATTACTTCCAACTTGTGAACACCAGTTACTTATTGATCAATGGAATGCTTAACCATTATGGGTTGAATTTTAGGCGGTAATCAATATGTATGACTATCTTTTGTTAACGCCTTTCTGGCAGACACTAATTTAAAAGTAGTGCTAATTGTATTTCAACAATGCTATATCACAATACCAGATGAGGCCTGTGCCTTGTCTTCGCTAATATTTTGGAGAGCAGTTTTCAAAAATAGACACATCAGATGCTATTATTACACTTGTATGTGCAGTGACTGCACCCCATCTGTGTCAATCTTTTGGGGAGCTATTTTTATTAGAACGTAGCCTTTCTTGCCTGTGTGCTCGCACATTAAAAAGCAAGGCAGGATTCAAATGAGTAGCAGTTCATACCCTATTTTAACAATGGCACTGCAAAGGAGTGAGAACTAAGGACTTCATTAATAAACAGACGTCTTTATTATTAGACTGGATAGGCTTCCTATACTTACGCGAGAGAAGTATGGGAAGAAACTTCTGTGAGAGAAGTATACTTCTTGTAATTGACTCTCCACAAACAATGGAAAACGACAAAAACAAAGGTTAAAGACGGCTGAAAGTCAAGCACCAGATGGCACAGTGGAGCTTAGTGTACATTGGAGCTGTAATGGAAGAATTGTGCATGTAAATTAGTGTGCTTGTCCATTTTCAGCCCCAATGCACTTAATGTTCTTTAGGAAAATCTTCCGCTTAGACCACTTAAGTTAGCCTGCATTTCCCCTGCTGCTACCTTTTCACATTATTTTCTGTTATGCTTTCACTATTTCTTTGTATGCCTGCAGGCCTGAATGGATAATAAACTCTATAAATGCGTACAGTTGTAAATATTTGTTTTTTCTAGTCTTAAAAACTTTAGAAGTAAAATGTGTCGGGTCACAATTCCCTATTTCATGCAGTAAGATAATACAATAGTTTGCCCTCCAACTCCTACACAGATCGGTGCCTCATACGCTACAGGATGTTCTGTTCAAAGCCTTCTATCACACATTTGCTGGAAAGCCATCGAGAGCAGGTGTAAACAGAAAAGGAGCCTTGTTATAAAAAGTCAAGACAGAATTAAAATAGTGCATTCAACACCTGACTATAAATATAAAGTGCTGAATAAGGAGTAGGCCCAACCTTTGCCTTCAGAACAGCTTCAGTCCTCCTTGGATTGCTGTAATACAAATCCTGAGCTGTGTGTAGTGGGATACTGGACCATTCTTAAAAAAGGAAAGCCTTCATTTCTTTGAGGGATGAAGGAGATGGAAATCTGCTTCACACCTCAGGCTCCAGAACTTCTCTTAAAGGTCCCATATTGTGGAAAATGGGATTTCCCTTGCCTCTTTGATTATAAAGGAGTTGGATGTGCTATCTAAACATCGTGAAAGTATCAAAACGCACGGTAGCCAACTAAATCCACACAATCCATATTAGAAAAGCGAGCCTCTAAACGAGCCGTTTGGACTTCCGTAACTTTGTGGCGTCACAAAGGTTTGCTCATTATCATTTTTGTAAGAAATAATAGACTAACAAAGTGTTTTTTTTCAAAGCAGTTGAGCGTTTGCCATTGTCTATTTACCGGAGAGTTTTCCCTACCTGTAGCTGCCGTGTCTGCGGTGTCTCACGTTTCACTCTTGAAACGGTTAGCCAATCAGAACAGAGGGTCGTTAATATTAATGAGCCTTAAAGACACAGCAACAGAAACAGCCCGTTCTTGGTAAGACTCAGAGAGATGCTGGAAAATGAACGTGTAAAAATGGATTGAGAGTGTTTTTGGTACGTGACACCAAATGACAAACAGCTTTGAATGGACCTCAAGACATAAAATAAAACACTGGAAAGTGTAGAATATGGGACCTTTAAAGGTCCAATGATGCTTAGATCTGGTGAATCTGAAGGCCGTTGACTTCATCCTCGTGTTCATGAAACCACTGAATGAACTGAATTTGTTTGTCGATATGAATTTGTTTAGCAGTATGCATTAGGCATCATCATCTGGGATAATATTGGAACATCGGGGAACTCTGTTTGCACTACAGGGTGCAAGTAGTCCTGTTAAATGGTCTCAGATTCCCTGGCCGTTAAAAAAACCACCCAGAGCTATCATTGGACCTAATGACTCCGACGAGATGGCTGCCTACACTATTACTGATCCACCACTATGTTTAAGAGTCTGCAACAGACATTGTGAGTTGAAAGCATCCTTTGGCTTTCTCCACACCATAGAAAAAGGGTGAAAGACAACTCAGCAGACTATGATGTTTTTTTCCATTGCTCAGGAGTTTCATGCTCCTCACACCAGCTTGTGCATCTTTGTGTGTTGGCCTTGGATACAAATACTTTTCAAATGGCAGCTCTGCTGTAAATATCAGCTTTGTGAAGCTCATGACGTACATTTTGTTATTTTGATTATATGAAAGAGATGTTGATTCAATTTCATTTGAAATTCCACAATCAATTTTGTGGTGTTTAGCAACTATGTCTTTAAGCATCCATCTCCCCCAGGAGTAACCTTTGACTTGTAACCAGTTCGTCTTTGCCAAAGCAGTTGATCTGTGTTAGGCATATATTGTGATTTTCAAGACTTTCCCCCTTGCCACGTTAAATAATGTTGCAGTTTTTGTGACCGATGCACCTGCAGTTCAGGCACTGACTATTTAGCCTCTTTCAAACCCTTTTAGTTGCCTCATGTTGCTTTGAAATCTATAAAAGTTATATAAAAGTTGTGATTGTCAGACCTCCTTTAAAGCTGACACGTTCTGCGAATTAGTATTCAACTTATTCATGTAGTTGCCTTTGTAAATGGGATTTAGTTACTTCAAAGTTAAAGTCCTTTTTCATGTGTTTCCATTAAAGAGTTTAAATCCTGGATTTGAGCAACAAGTAAATCAGACTGCAGCCATCTGTCGAATGAGCAGATCATTATTTTTTACTCAATCACTCATTCATCCATGAATCTTAAATTATTTTTTAACATTATAGACAAATTGTGTTATATATAGGGTTCCTTTGACAAAAAGTTCCTAAATAAGAGCCCTTTGGAATTGTTATTTTGTAGAGCATATACCCGCAATTACATGTGTGTATTTTCTCTGTTTCTTTAAATTTTGCTGATATACAGTCGGGACAACCTGTTCCCCTCACATTGTTTTGAGAACAATATTTGTTGGCAAGTTGCATTGGACTGATGCTTTTGTTACAATGACAAAGTAAAATGAGTAGCGTGTCGAAAAGCTTTCAACTAAAGTTTTCTGAGCTTTCATCATGTAGAGTAATTTTCCTGAGTTGCTAAAATCAAAGGAAGCGAGTTCCCTCGGTGCAACTCAATTGAAAACATGGTCGGAAACAAAAGTTGATTATGCAGGTTGAGGGGGCGGTGAGAGAGAGGTTCTCCCATCAGCGCTCGTGACATCATGTAGGGTGAACCCCCCCCCCCACTCCATCCTCCACACTCCCCCCTCCATACGTCTCCGTCTCTTCCTCTCCAGGGTGCGCCATGAAAAGATTGGAAGTTTGCGGCAGATGTAGCAGAACGTATTGTGAACTTGGATGTATTCCTGTAGGAAGCTTTGTTTCAAGCCAAATGTTGCATTTTTAATCCTGACAGGAACTGGGATGCCAGATGAGAACGCAGCCGGTCTACACACTCTGTACGCGTCTGTGTGCAGAACCTGAGATTTGGTTGGATCAGATGTTGACATATTTCTGAACTATACATTGCAATTTGGATTCCTCTCACTTTTGAACACAGTTTGCTCGGCTTGAATAATGGGATTAGATGGCTTCGCAGCGCTGATGAAAAATGAGGCAGTGAAATGGTTAAAGTTATATTTCCCATATTGCGTTGAAATAGTTGCTCCTTTTATCACAAAGCACAGGCTTTTCTTTAAGAGCCATATGTTCTGTGAGATACAGTGCACTTGCATGCTGGTGCTGGTTTTAGGCTAACGGGATGGTTGATTAGAAACAAATGAATAGGGCTTTGAGACTTTCTCTGTATGAGTACGACCTTAATTAGCTAGGCTTCTGCTCCTCTAAACCCAACTCATAGATTCATGAGGGTATTTCGATCTCAGACATCGAGACATCTGTCTTCCTTTTGAAAGGAGCGTGGAAAAAAAACAGTAGCGCTACAGCTGGGATTGTAATTTTGGACTACGTGAGAAAACTGGCATGCATCCCTGTTGTTTTTCCTGGTGCTTTCATTACTAAAATAATTAGGTTCATTACATTGTGCAAGTTTGTTCTGAAATGGTGGTTTTACTCCAGGCTTTACACACAGAAGTGTTTTGAAGGTAACTGAGCTCTTTGAATAATTGAAGAGGAGGTTTTTCGTGCAACGGGTGGCATTCATTTCTGACCAATTTACTGCAGATTGGGTCATGAAACTACAAACTTACGGAGAGTATATTTATGTTATGAAATATGTCGATTTATGTTAGACTTTTTACCGCAATACTGTGTGTATCTTAGATCTTAGTAGATATTCAACCATATAGGAGCAACTTCTATCAGTGTTGGCCTGTTCCTAGAAGGCTTATCTTCTGCTTTTAGATTTTCTGTCTTTCATCAACACTCTTGGTCGCCCTGTGATGGCTACTTCAGAGAGACAGAAAATAAATTTGACTCCTCAGCCCTATCTTCTAATTAAAGTCAGATTTAAAGCTGACTGAAGTTGGAGTGCAAGCTGTTGCCAGATTTGATATAGACTGGTATGTAAATTCATTCTCTATGACGCTGGTGTTTTGATGTATTGATTTGAAATCCTGGGAATCCTCTCGCTAAGATTTTCTTCTCTCTGAATCGATGGCAATATAATTGGATAGAAGCTCTCTGGGCTCTAATTACAAACTTGGATAGATGAATGGTGTACAGCTCAGGAATCCAGCATAGACTAAGCATGAAGGAATTAGGCTGCAAGGTATCTTTTTAAATCCCTCCCAACTAACCTTTTTCCAAAAATGATATCAAGTTGCTTTTTGAGCCTCGTCCTTTAATGGCAGCTTTTATTTAGAGGAGTGAACTAGCCCCAAGGCAGAAGGAGACAGTATGTGGTTCGGTTTAAAAGGATTCGTTGCTGTTTGTATCAGTGCCTAAAATCATATGATTTTTCTCCTTTCCTTCTTTCAGTTCACATCAACCTTGCCACTGGCAGCTCAGGAAAAGGCTCACAGGTAAGGATTGCCTCGGACGTTGTGTGATTTTTTTTTTTTTTCCTTTTCCTGTGCAAAATGGGCTGAAACTTTGTTGGGCTCTTGCTAATTTCTTGCTAATTACTATGCTTCTTGTTCATTTCCTGGTTTCCTTACCTCTATTAAAGCCTTTATTACCTGAGCAACTCAGATAAACCCTCGTGCTTTTTTTAAACGGATTGATCAATGGCCTTTAGATCAAAAGTTTAATTTGCACTGCGATACAAATCCATACTCTCTTTCCTCTCCCTCAAGTGTCAGATGATTTTCTTGCTGTTGCATTTCTAAGTCTGCAGTTGCTGCTCAATAAATAATTAACATGTTCAGTTGCTCTACTTCTTATTGGTGTGAGAAAATTTTGACAGTAAGGCTCTTGGCAGAGGTGCTTAGCATCACAGGAATGGGAAATTACTGTCTCCCTTTTTACCGATGTCAGCCATTTCTGTGCCCTCAATGGAAGTTTCACCCTTTCACTTTGTCACTTTTTCATCTAGCTCATTGTAAAACAATGTTAGGCAGAAATTGTCATCAACGAAAAACTCCGGTGCAATCTGAAGGAAAGAAAAAAGAAACACCCTGAGACAGCTGCTTCTCTCTTTTGCATTGCCTTTATTAGAAGCGCACACAAAGATATTGATCACTAATTTGAACTTCAAAGGTTTTAAACTTTGCTTAAATCTGTTTCCTTCCTGAAGTCATTTTTCTTACTACATCATTATTGTCATCTTAAAAAAACATGCATGCTCAGTTAAAGCACATTCTCTTAAAGGGCTTTTTTTTTCCCCCATAAAAAGGAGGATTAGGGACAGCTGTGCCAAAGTAATGAAGGGAAGATTCAATTCACATCCATTCAGGAGAAGGAAAGCCGTTTAGGGAATGAAAATGAAAAATGGAAAAAGAACAGTGTTTCTGAAAGGACGGAAACACAACCAGGAACAAAAAGTGATGTCTAATGTCCTGGAAAGAAACCATTATCCTAAAGCTGAGAAAGCGGTCGATCATGTTCTTCTGTTTTTTTGTCTTGACAGTTATTATAGTTTTAGATGTAAAGGTTGTCGGAGAAAGGCATTAGAAAAGCAACCCCAATGAACATGTTCAAAGTTTATTTCTTTCCCTTGCCTTCTCCTCCTCGTTCTTGACCCTGGCGTCTGCTTGCTAGTGGCTTTGAGAGCTCGCCAAGGGGGGCGTTGCCTGGTTACCACGGGACCATGGTGGTAGCTTGTTTCCTTCGTTCTGCCTTCATTCCACGTGTTTTAGACAAATGAATTCACAATCCAAGGTTCCCACTATTCTTGGATTTACTGAAATATCACAGTTTTTAGAGGTGTGTTCCAGGCAGAGTTAGTGGGGGGATTTGGTCAATTCTCTGGGAAAGTTAGGGGATATGAGGGAATTTTACAAAAGGGTCACTTTACAGCAATATACCAAATTGTATTTTGCATCTTATTTCTCACATTTGTTACATTAGATAGTGGTTTTCACCTGTTTTTCTCCACACCAAGCTCGACTGTAGTGTAAACCACACTGTTCACCCCTTTTTAGACCCCTTTTTAGACACCCCTTTTCTGAGCTGAAAAACAATATTAACAAACCAGGATGGAATAAAAATTTGAGGTAATGGAAGCGCTCCAGTTTAGTTGCAGAAAGTCAAGGAAAAGTCATGGAATTTTACATCTGGGCCTCGGTGGGAATCCTGACAATCATTATGCTTACGAATTTGCAGACTCAAACAGAATTAAATCATTAGCTCAAAAGTAAGTCACTCTCTGAACAAAGCAATTAATTATGGCTCATTCCACAGAGGATTAATCTTCACGGAAAGCCATGCAAAGTTATATGCATAACATTTTGGTTAGTCTCATTCAAAAACAAACAGTTTTGAACAAACAGTCTTGAAACAATGAATACAGAACATTTTCAAATTACAATATAGATTGGAACTTTTGAACCAAAATGAAGGTTTTGGAACAAACCAAAAGCAAAATAATTTTGGTTCCCTCCTCTAGATCCATTTCACCAAAACAATCTGAACAGAGACAGAGGCCAATTGGTGCCAGACTTTTGGTTCCTTGAAAGTTTCATTCCCAACATTCATTACTAAGCTGTTATATAGGCCTATGCAGGACATTATTGATAATTCTCCCACCTGTACGATGCAGCTAAATCCAGATTACAAAATCAACAAATATCCCAGTAGGACGTAGAGGCAGTCGGCAGAAAAATAGGGCACGAAGACATCCTGCTGACTTAACCTTGGGGCAAACTGCATGGGTTTTAGCCCAGTTTAAGCCATAGTTTGGTCATCAGCAGATTTTGGTGCAGTCAGACCCGGTACGGTCAGCATAGATAATCTTGCACTTCAAAAGAGAAGATGTAGCTTCAAACACCTGGGCCTATCATGATTCGAACATGCATGGACTCCTATAGTGTGACATCAGTAATACTGATCTAAGAATGCAAACAAGCAACTGCCAATGAATGTTAAGTCCACAAAAAAACATATAAAAAATGGCAAATATTATGGTGTTTTCTTAGGGAACTGTGGTATTCAAAACATCTCTACTAGCCTACATTGCCTACTTTATGAAATCCCTCTGCCTTGCTGCCTTGGTTCTTGAATAAACAGGAATACATACATATGTTAACTCAGTATGCACAAACAAGTTTCGTGCAGATTCTTTATATTTCATCATACGGCTCATCGCTCAATATTGTGGTTCATTTATTATTGGCTATCTAGTTCTTGGTGTCAGGTGATCCAAGTTGTGTAGTGTGATTTCCCCAATCATTGCCTCATCGCTCCCTTCCAATGGAGAGACAAGAAATGATTAAAAGACCATCCATTCATTGTGAATTTACCACTGTTTTCATTCTTGGGCAGGATTCAAAAAGTCATAGCCCAGCTTTGATCAATATTGGCTCCAAAAAGGTATATGGTATATGGCATCATCATGAGACATCACACCGTAATTTTCAATAGTTTTCTTTGAACACAGACCATGGCTTCCATGCCTTTTTCCCACTATATCCCCTCCTTTGAAGACAGCCCCGAGCCTCTGATGACTGGCATCAATTTTAACTTAGAACGACTCAGAGAAGTTGGCACAGGCAAGCACAGGTGCTGAGACGATCTTCTGCTGCAGGGCTTAATAAGCAGCCTAAATAGCTAGTGTGCTACAACGTTGCTAATGTAAGCACAGGGGCCTTGATCTTCTGCACTCAGAGGATTCACAACAGTGAGGGGATGCAAGAGGACTACACACTGTGAGAAATTATTTACCAACTCCCTGTAGAGCGTCCTGCAAAGCCCATGAATAACTTCAACTTGTTAATGTTCCTGTCACTCCGCTACCACCAGAGCCTTCTCTCGGCCCACGGGGACACGCTCAGAAGAAATGGGCATGGCCCAAGAATGAAGCTTTACACCAAAAGAGTGAACGCTTGCTCTGCTTCACTTTCAGGCTGCGTTCCCAAAGGCAGGGAAAAGGCAACAAGGTTTAACAAGATTTACTCCATACGTAAGAACACAGCCACATCATCCAAGTAGAGTAGAAGCAATTGAAAGTGCTGATCCAGTATCCTCTCCGTGAGTCATTGAATTATTCCAAGTGTTTTTCAGAGGCTAAATGGTGGCCCCATAAAGTTATATAATCCAAAACACTTTCTCGGCTTCATCTTCCGGCTGTGTTCCCAGAAGCAGGATAAGACGAGATTTGCTCCGCAGACAAGAAGAACACAATTTGAGTTATTCCAAGGTTATTTCAAATGGTGTCCTCGTAAACGTATAAACCAGACAGGATACATGAACTCTTCTTCTGCCTGTTCTTATCTGCTGCCACGACCTAACTGTAAATCTGACAAAATTATTGACAGCCGCAGTGTCCCACTTAAAGCGCTGATCAATTCCACAGTCCTTTCGGAGGGTAAGGATCTTTCTTGTTTTCCACTTCAGCTTCCTGTAGATAACACACAATCTCAGAGTGCCATCCATTTGTTTACATAATGACCGGTCTTGAGGAATAGAGGCTGCAGCACTCCCTAATGACATGCTCTTTTCAGCTCGTCATGTTTGATTTGGCAATAACGTTCGTTTGTTAATTTGTTTTTTTTGTTTTTTTTTTGCTTTCTGCCTGACATCGTTTTGCAAAGATTTGCATGTTAAGTCACATCTGTACAACTTAAATCACTGTCAATGCATGCAAAAAGACATTTATTTTCCCGTGCATCCCCTCAGCTTGTACAGCTGCTGTTTCAGATGGGTTAGGACAATCACACTCAAAAGGAGATGACTGGGTCTGATGTTTTACTTCCTTTTACTTTGAGTGTAACCTCAAGTGTCCGTGCTCACATCGCCACTTCTGAGGCCCTGCTGATTGAGAAGCCGCCGCTCTAGCTCCCCATGCGATGACCTTTGCCAGGCAGAAACTAAGGAATCTGTGTCTGAGATGCCAAACATGTAACAGCGCTGCCAGTGCTAACCACAGGACTCACCTTCTGCAACCGGACATAATCTGTGAATACCAACAGTTTGCCAGGCAGTGCACACTCATCTGCCTCCATTAACACCTGCTATTATGTTATTCTGTAACCATAGGGACAAAACCCTGCAGGCGCTGCACCAGGAGGAGCAGCTGACAATATTTCAGCAATTCCCTCAGTAGGAACAGTTGGCGATTTTGACAAGAGGATCAGGTGGACATGATGGACATTCTCTGGTTTTCCGCAGTACTCTCATGCCAGCTCTGCCTGGGAAAAGTTATCTTTTCATCTCGGTGACAGGGTCAGAGGGATCATTTACAACCATCGCACAACGCTGAAGATACACACTGTGATTGATACATACAGCACTTCAAGGCTAAAGCAACTCCAATGGTTCTCTTCCTCTTCAAGTGGAGCTGGGTGATATGGTTGAAATTGATATCACGACAATCATAAGGATTTTTTCGATATTCATATATATCACGATATGACTCGCATATGCAAAATCACGTTAAATAATCAAAGAATGTTCGTGCTATTGAACCAAATGGTAATGTTCGGTGTGACGTCAAACAAAGCTGGAATTTTCAAATAATATTCCTTAAAATGTTTCAAACCTCATTTTTTCAGTTTTTAAATAAGATTTGCTTGTTATAATAAGACAAGACAGCAGAATTGTGCGTCACGATATCCCAAAATATTGAATTATTGCCCTGTCCCATCTTCAAGCTACAATATGCAACTTTTTGACATTGAAATAGCAGTAAATAAATAGGATATATCATACCTTTTCAGTCTGAGTCTGTGTGGGATTCTGTGTGTACATGTATGCATAAATCCCTCGTTTGCCTGAAATTGGCTTTTCAACGATGGACATTTTTGGGTGTATACCATTTGCTGTAGGCGTGGCCAGCGGTGAGTTGGATTGTGGCTGTCTTTGCCAGAGGTTTACACAATCTGCTGATGTGGCAAAACGTGTTATACTCGATCCCTGCAAGGAAATTCTCTTTATGCTTTCCCTCCATACGAGGAGGTGAGAGCGCAGGGTCAGATACAGAACAACCCCCCCCCCGGGAGATGAGTTGCTCAAGGACACTTCAGCTGGGCAGAAACCCCCAGACACTTTAGATTTGTGTTATAAAGCTGCCTTGACCTATGCAGACACCTACCTCCCTTCGCCTGAAGCCATGCTAGCATCCGTGCTAATCTCTCTAGCCCTTTCCTCTTGCCCTCCGCTTTCCATCAAAGAAAAACGGCTTATGTTAAGATCAGCGAATGACCATACACCTCTTTTACACTTCTCAGATATGTTTTGGGTCCGTCCTCACATGTTCGAGAATGTTAAATCTCCTGCTGCACCGTGCCTCGAAAACGATCATGAAAGTAAACAAAGTACGCTGGTGCAACAGAAATTCACAAAATTCTGCAACTCATCATTTCATAACAGCACAGTAAGGTAATTTAGCTCCAGCCTGACCAAAAAAATTTTCTTTCTTAAGGAATGTAAACAAATTTAAGGGAAGGGAATACATTTGCAGAAGAAGTTAGAAAGTGTTGCAGAGGGGAAACATCGGGGTCTTGTATAGAGGGCAAGAAGCATACTGTGACCCTAAATAACCCGCACAGTATGGACAATGGTTGGCGTCAGTGAGAACAAGTTAATGGTTTGAGTCGAGTCGTTAATCATCATGTCTCTGCTAGAGATTGGCTTGAACAACTTCAGCATTTTTTTTTTCTCCCGACTAATTTTCCAAGTGTAGTCGACAAATGCAAAAAGGCTTCGAAGAGAACCTGATAATAAGATATCAAGAGCCTGGTGATGTTCATAGGCTGCAGACTTTTCAAGTCATTAAGCCATAACACACTAAGAGCTTTTGCTTGTGTGTGAAAAGTGACTGTTGAATGTTGAATGTTAATCTGTCGGTACATTTGGCACCCTGAAATGGAGGGTGGGTACAAAAAGGGCTTTAGTTCTTAAAATGTTCTTCTGCAAATATCCTCAAAATGAAGCTGACATTTTGCACTTTTAACTACACAGTCAGCATGTCAGTTTATGTGCTAAATGCTAAAAGTATAGAGTGAAAACAGTAAATACTATGTAGTGCCACAGATACTCATGGAGCTCAAGGTAAATCTAAATTGTGTCAAGACAGCACAGCAAGCCTTACATTGACATGTACAGATTTGTTTCTTTATTATGTCTACATGATTATATTATTGTAGCATGTTTTACTGTAAACGCAATAAAAAAAAACAAGCATTCACAGATTCTGAAGTTAAATGATACGTATCTAATAGAAAAAATAGCAGCTTTCGTCCGCTATCCCGACTTTTCTATATGTCACACATTTTCCACCCGTATCTCAAAATTCAGAAAATCCGGCAACCTTGAATAATTCCTGCCGTCACCGAACAGAAAGCTAATGTGACATGATGGGTCACTCATATCAGTGGAGCGTCTGTACCCTCTGGGAGTGAGAGAGGCGAGGCAGGAAGCCAGCGTCGCCTCGTATGTGAAGGGCTGCCAAATCAAAGGCAGGGATCAAAGGCTTGTCTTAACCAGGTGTCCTTGATTACATAACAATTGCAAAGGAGGTTCAGCATCGGTCTTGACGAGTTTACAAATTTTCCCCACTGCAGACAGGTGGGCTTTTTTTTTTTTTTTTTTTTTTCCCGCCGCGGTGCTGCCGTTTTTCTGTGAGGTTACATGAGAACGCTGTCAGATTTATTGGCAGACACAATCTCTCTGTCTGTCTGCATCAGTATAGTGGAGGCTCACTCGTGCTCAGATCAAAAACACTCAAGGGATGGTGAGACTAACCCTTTCAGATGCACAGTGTGGATTCATTGCAATTCCTTTTTTTAACACCCCGTGGGTTTCTGGACCCCACTGCAAATGGCTGACAACCTGCTGTCAAATGGGATTAAGGAGAGCGTTACCTGGGTGCAGCAGAAGCATATAAAGGCCAGAGAGAACAATTCATCTCTCGGTAATGGCGAAAATGATGCTGGACCTGATCTGAGTGCTCTCTGCCACTGACCATAAAATCATTTACAAGGGAAAGATTTGTAGCCCGCCCTCATGTCACTCAACTGTGGAGGTTTTCGAAGGTGCCACCCAGGAATATGAATTGAAAACCCTTTTGTTAAAGGTAAAAATCCACCCTTATTAGCGATGTACCTCGCATTTCTGGGTCCATTTTGTTGTTTGGTGATGGTGTTATTTTGTATATTTTTATTCCCGCGGATAATGAGGACGACGTGATGTCACATCAAGATATTTCCGGCACAGCTACATTGGAGTTTGATAGCAGAACATTTTCCAGCGATCTAAAACATCAGTAGTAAACAGCAGGTTTTGGTGTCAGCCCCTCTAGACTCACTATTTTGCACCGACGTTCAGCATATTCATACAGGGAGAAATCCATCATAGACATAGACAGAGATATAAATTTCTCCACAGACAGGAGCCTCAGTAGACCACGATGCAATACTGCCATAAGAGGCCGAGATCACGGACATGCCGCAATGTTTACAAACTAGTTCAATAAATAAATAAAGCTAGCTAGCCAGCTGTATTTATATCCCCATACGCCCACCTTTGATTGAAAGCAACAAGTTCACGGCCGTTCTCTTGGGTTGTTGAAAGTCATTCTGGAAAACTAACTCACAAACTGAAGTAGAGCAGATACGGCATAAAAAGTAAATTACAACACCTCATCACAAAAACACTCCTAGAATGCATTGAACATCACAAATTTATATTTAACAATGAAGGAGTATCCGAGGGTGGATTTTTCCTTTAAGGCTTCTGAACGCACACTGAGATATCCTTCTATATAAAGCTTGCTGGATCTGATTTAGGGCCGTGCAAGAAGCATGCACTGGACACACATGCACGCATGCATGCACAAATGTCAGGCACAGTCACACACACACACACACACACACACAAAAAATCCATTTAATTGGCAACATTTCACAAGCCAGTCAATTCATCACAGTGGACATCTTAATTCATTTTGTGTGACAGTGACAGTGCAGTGATTTACCAGTTCTCCTCTGCCTGAGAGTGGAGTTCTGCTAGAAGAGACTCGAGTGAAAGGCTGCTGTCGTCCCTTGAGCGCCGCTGATAAGTCCTGATGCTGCCACTCTTCTGTCACTCTCCTGTCACAGCCGCCATCTTCATCTAGACAAAGTCCTACACCTATTATCCTTAATTTCTGACTTGTTTATCGTCATTTGCTTCCTATTTTTCCCTAATTCCTCCTCTGAATTGACATATTGCTCTGTATTTTTTATTTATTTTATTTTTTTCAAATGGAAAATATTTTAAATGAGTAATTATCCGATAATTCTGTCAGATCCCTCAGACTTCTGAGATGCGGTTCTCCTTGAGGTTGCCTTCCCTCTTCAGCGAAGGAAATAGTTTCACAGGAATTGTGTATGATGAGATGAGACAGGAACCTTGTGGGCATGACTAATGCTACTGAGTCCAATTAAACTGATGTCTTGTACCCACTGAATTAAATCAGCCTGATATGATCTTGTCTGTCTATGCATATATTTGCCTCTAGCTCTGATCACCTGAAAAAATATGACAGCGCGGAGAGATTGAAACATGCGCCGGTCATCGTTCTCGTCGGTGAACTTCTACTTTGCCCTACATCTTGCTATTCAAATGCCTTCGCTGGAAACTTGTCAGGATGCTCTATTAGGGATTTGATGTATATCAGAGGAAAGGCTGGAAGTGCGGGAAACATTTTAAATGATATGCAGTTATGACAGTTGCAGGGAGCCAATCAGCAGCAGGGAATGAGCTAAATGTGTTAATACTGTATTATTTAAATCGGTAGCCCTCTGAATGTGCTGAAATAGGTGGTTGCACTGGCTCGCTCGCACAACCGCCACCAAATTACTGTGATTCCCTGGCTGTAACCACTGCACCACACCCAACTGAGCGTGAATTTACGACTTGGTTAAGTTGTGCTCTCCGACGGCTGCAACAGCTTGAGTGTGGAATGATTGTTAGTCTAGAGGAAGTCATAAATCAAAACAGGCCTCGGTTTGTCATTATCTATTAATACTCTGCAGCTCTTGCTCTAGAGTTCTGGAAACAGCGAGAAACTTGCACATTCTCGCTCTCCCCCAAGACTGAAAGATTTCCTTCTGAAAGATGGAGGTGAAAAGACAGCTCTTCAAAGTTTGCTTGGGTTGTGATTGATTTACTCATCCCACCATGGTCTGCTGCATGCGCTGACAGCTCTGGAGGTGGAACAGTGTTCAATGCCTTAATTGAGCCGAATGCTCAGAGCTTAAATGCTGCAGGCACAAAACCCACACAATTAGGAAGGACTAATGACGTGGAGTATCGCCCATTATTTCTCCAAATAACCCATAGGGGTTTCCACATTTAGCATCGCTAAGTCTTAATGAGTGATTAGGAAGAGGGAATATATAGTCTAAATTTGTGTTCGTCCTCACACGAGTCCATTTTAGTCAGTTCTACATCTTCTGGTGAAACAGAAGAGTGTCTGTATGTAGGTCATTATTTGAAGGCATGTTTGAACTGCTTGTTTGTTGCTGTAATTATTAAAATGTCCCTCTGTCTTTTCAGAGCCAAGATGATATGCATGTCATCTACAACAGTCAACTGGGTAAGTCTGATTTTCTTTTCCATTTTGTTGCAATAGCAGCCAAAACGAAGAAAAAGGAACACAAAATCAGTGTTAACAGTGTTGCTATCCTTTTGTTAAGCTCAGTTCTTAGACAGCACCTGTATTCAAGGCCACTATGAATTTATTTGGGTTCATATTTTGGAATCTGTTGCTGTGTTTGATATTTGGATGCGTCAGTGCAAATGAGTGCAATCCTGGATGGCATTCAAACGGATGAACTATTACTGAGTATTTTTTTTTCAGTTGTAGGAGAATTGTACACTCAAAGGAGGGAGATGTATTATCACTTTATACAATCATGAACATCAAATCTTGACATGAAATATGTTGGACAGAGCAAAAATTGAACTTCAAAATGCTATAATGAACATTTATTTGAACTTTCTGTCTGATGTCAGTCTCGAAGAATTCATCATTTCCCATCGTGGAAATCTAAGAATAGTTTAAACTTATTCATAATAGAGCCCCCCCCCCCCCTCTCTTTATCGATTTGACAACAACCGGGAGTTTCATAAGTACAGCAAATAAAAAGATCTCATGCTTGCCTTTCATGCTTGAGAGGGCTCATACAATTGCAGAGTGCTCCATCTGAGAGTGATTTTCAGGAGCCTGCAGAGGAGTTTGGAGCCAACATTCTGGACCTCTGCCTGTTGTTCATTCAACTGGGTCACCATAGAAGCAAAAGCACACAAAAGCAAGTTCATAATGCTCTCATTTGGCACCTCAGCACAGAGAGGAAATACAAACAGACAGCTATCTGAAAAATGGAGCCGCACTATCTGGCACTGCCATAGTAATTCCCTTTGTCACACCAGCAAAGCTACAGTCGCCTGCAGAGAATATTGTTTGTGGGCAGGAATTCTAAAGATGATAAAATGAAAGCTGTAGTGTACGTTGAGGCAGGACTTTTTCTTTGTTATAGCGATTCTTTGAACATCTAAAGGTAGAACTGATTTATTTTCAGGACACTTGCGGTGACCTTTTGTGTGTGTATGTGGCTCAAATGATGTTTCTTTAGTGAGAATACATGGTGCCGAATCTAAATGGAGTAATTGCATGATACATGTCGTGTCGTTATTAAAAAAAACATCTTATTACACACTGCGCATGCATCTACCTCCTTACCAGTAAAATTACACGGTTTAAAAAAACCAAAAACGAGTTCAATTCCTCCCCTCTGGCTGGAAGGTATTGCATGTAATTCATAAATATGCAACATGCCACCTTCAACAACACAGATTGTCAGCAGAAACACAGTTCAGCATCGCCTATCTAAACCCCTCAGGAAGAGACATTTCAAACTTTCAAACTAACGACAATGTTGTGATGACTGGAACATCAAAATGCTGGGGCAGTTCATGCTCAAAAACGTGCATGCATGCACAACATACTCCAAAAGTAGCCAGAGCCCCGTGTGCCTGTTCAGTGAACCGTAACCCGCTGCAAAATAGTCAACAAAAGGGATGCATAATTCTGCGAGTGTTTCCCAGATGAGCAAATAGGCATTTTCCGAGGTACCGAACGTGCCTTTGTAGCACCAACATCACTGCTGTTCTATTCCGCTGCTCTTCTCCAAGTGACCATTATATTTCAGCTTGTGCATGTAGGAATATCCCGCTAACACTGGATCTGTTCTTAGATCTGTTTATATTAAATTACAATGTTGATATCAAATGCCTAGCCCTAGCAGTTTAGCTAAAATGTTGATTTATAGGCAAGGCGTCAGGATACATGAATCACACTAATGAATAATAATGCAAGTGTTGCGATTGATCAATCAATCTAACCTTTTAACTATGGATGGTGGTGAGATTCACATCGCAATATTCCACTCATGCTGTATCTCTTCTTAGATCTGTTGATATTAAATTATAATTTTGATATCAAAGCAGCATTATATTCTGCTGCACCACCACCAGCAGCAACAGATGAATAATACAAATCGTGTAAGGCTATCGACTGCCTAGCCCTAGCAGTTTAGATAAAATGTTGATTTATAGGCAAGGTGTCAGGATAGATGAGTCACAATCATGAATAATAATGCAAGTGTAGTACTCCATCAATCAATCCAACCTTGTAGGTATGGATGGTAATAAATTTCAGATCATGTCCAGTGGTCTAACTTAGAAAATCAGTTCTCAGGCTCATGTTTAGGGCTGCATACAGTATGTGTGTATAAATACACTTTAAGACAATAATATTTATTTATGAAGACTGCAGACAATCAAAGAAGTTTCACCAACACTATAATTTTGTTTAAGATATAGACATGTTGATGTGCTTGCCAACCCCAGCTTTTTAAGTAAGTGGAACCAAGGCAATGATGTTCTGATCTATTATGCAATGTTTAGATGAGGCAGTTTTGACTAAAATCCAGTTGGCTGTTCACCCAGACCACAGAATCAGGAATGCTAAATTGCATTTACAGAGAGTGTTATCACTTATTTTATCATTAGACTATAGCTTTTCGATTCTGTATACTTTGCAGTGGCAATTTATTTATTTCAGATGTTGATTACAGATGATTACAGATGTTGCTGATCATTAAATGTATTTTTTTTTTTTGTTTATTTCAGTTGAGCAGTCAGTTCAGATGTCTGAATTTTGAAAACACAAGATTTTACTCTGCTGTATGATATTACAGTTGGCCTCATTTGGATTAAATTATTTTTCCAGTCAAACTCTATCAAGATTTCCCCAAGGGTTTTGAACTGAGACCCACTGAGACCTGGTTATGAAATCACATATTAGATGTCCCTTGACCCACTTTTGGGTTGTGACCCACCAATTGAGAAACACAGATTTGAGGAACATGAATAACATGGAAAAACAAAACAAAACAAAAACCCTTACTCTTTCCACCCTTGTATACTGTTATGGTTATACATCATATTTTGTGATGAAGTGTTGTAATTTACTTTTTCAGTGTGCCCACTTTCCCTCAACCTGCATTGTATACGTATACTTCAGTTTTCCTACATTTCCTACATTTCCCAGAATGCCTTTCAACAACCTCCAGAGAACGGGTGTGAACTTGTTGCATTCAGCTGTTGATTATATGTGTAGATGGAGAGAGCAGCAGTGATAGCAATAGTGGAGCAGGAGTTTTTCCTTACTGCTTTCTGTTGAGGCTCTACTCAGTGCAGAAATTGGTCTCTCTGCCTCTTCTACGATGGATTTCTGCCTGTATGGTTGTTGAAAGTTGGTGCAAATTGGTGAGTCTAGAAAGAAGCCCTTGCTCTTTGATTCTGAGAGGCTGACACCAAAATGTATCTGCCATTGTAGCTGCACTGGAAATATCTTGATCTCATGATGCCACATTGTCTACATTTGGCTATATCCACGGGTATAAGAAAAATACACCACCAAACAACAAAATGTGCCAAGAAATGCAAGTTACATCGCTAAAATCTCAGTTTTTCTAGAGTGTTAAATTGTTTTAAGGTGGATTTTTCCTTTTTAATGGAGAGCGTTTGATAGCTGAGAGTATAGGGCAAATCTGTACTTCAAACAGTGAACAGTGCTGCTTCAGAGCGAAGAAGGTCTGCCAGAATTTAAATCAGATTATCGCTGTAACAATAATTAGGCCTAGGAAGGCAGCGCTACTGTCCCCTCTGCAGCAGCATTATATTCGTGCAGTGGCTGCGAGCCAGGCCCTCCAGGCCATGGGAAATCAGCATTGTAGCTCCTAGAAAGCACGTTCACAAGATGTTGATTGGACTCTTCCTGCCTACCAACTAGCATTTCTTGTCTCTGTCTCTGTCTCTGTCTCTTTCTCTCTCCCATGTTTGCCAAGAGCTGCTTGTCTGCATGCCTGTCTCTAGAGACAAAAATCCATTGTCTGTGCTATTTTTTCTGAGCCTTTTTTTTTTCTGAACATGGCTGATGACTTTATTGTCCGGATTAAGATGGCGCCACGCATTCAACCTGAAATGTCACAAACCCTGCCAGCATTTTTGGACACCTCGTGTTGCCCAGACCAAGACCTAATCTGCTCAAATCAACGGTTGTACTGTATATCAAGCAGTTTCACTATTATGTGCCCATGACAAAGTGGTCCTAATTTTTTATTTTATTGTATCCTGGTTTTAAACTCTGTGCATATGTTCTTTATGTATATTGTGTCTTAGTGGGACCGCAGGAAGAATAGCTGACACCCTTGTGCACAGCTAATGGGGATCCTTATCAATAAACAAAACAAATAAACAAACATATCACTGTTTAGCATGTGAAAACTGTGCATCTTCAAAAAAGCTTTTCAGCTTTCCAGGAATGTAGAAATACAGCCTTATTTTCAAATGGACATCCTTCCATTTCTGAAATTCTATTATGGGTATTGAATGGGTTTCATAAGCAAAACTTGGAATCTGTTAAAAGTTAATTGCCTTAGGGTCCTGAATTATTGATGCAAAGTGGGGTTTAAGGCTGACTTCACCACTCATTAGTCTTCGCCAGAGTTGTCCATGGAGTCGTGAACTCATGAGAACCTATAATGAGTGTGATTATTACAGGTTGCAGACCCTCTTTCCGAACTCCACGTGTTGAATCTGGTGTGTGATGTTTGTGTATGTGTGTGTGTGTGTGTGTCTGCTTTCCTACTTGGAGAGAATTGTAATGAGGTAATTTTTTTACAGGCTTTTTCTCTCTGATGGCATTCCCCTCATGCGTCCTGCCTCCCTCTCTCCCTCCCCCACACTCTGTCTCTCCCTCCCCCACACTCACACTCTCTCTCTCTCTCTCTCTCTCTCTCTCTCTCTCTCTCTCTCTTTCTCTCTCTCCCCGACTCTTTCTCCAATCTTAGTGCATCTCCCTATCTCTATTGGTTTGCTTCCTCATTTCACTCCCTTTCTGTCCTGCCCCCCCCCGCTATTTTTCTCTGCTCTATTTTACAGAGAGATATTTATGACACTGACCTTTTCAGCGGTAAGCTAAAAGTTAAATACACCATGCTCTCTATTGATCCTTGAGCAGGGTAATTAAAAATCTGTATTAATATGAGAAGAAGGCTGATAGGAAATCGTTGCACTTGCTGCATGACACATAGGCTGGCGCCACACTGGATGATTGCCTATAGAGAATATAAATTATTTTTATATGGCTAAATCAAACTCTCTGCAGCCTAAAAGTTGGTTGCATTGGATTTGTGCCTCTAGATTGAATATCGCCGCGTGTCTGTGGATTGGCTATTAAATTCTGGTGTTATCCAGTGTGACGGTCATGGTTAGCTTGGTCAGGAAACTGCAGCCCAATTCTCTCCGGCGCACTCTGTCTCTCAGAAAGCACCATTTGGGCACCGGGAAGGGAGAGACGGAGGGGGGATTTTTTAAGGAGAAGGATGATTCTAGGCCATCTTGTCTCGGGGAGCGCAATGATGTGAGTCATCGGAGTGTGGCGGGTTTTACACCGGCACAATCAGCCGCTGGACGGGGGAGCCGAGCCTGCCGCCTATGGAAATGAGCTATTGACATCCTCCATCATCCCTGACGATGTGCCGGCGATGAAGAGCTCAGGATCCGTCTTGGCAGTTTCATTGTTATCCACAACAGCCTAATGGCCCCCGCTCGCACACTTCCAGCTTTTTTGAGACATTCGCCGACGTTTGTCATCGCAATTGCCCTATTGATCTGCCTCCCGTCCTCCTGCGTGTTCTTCTTTTCGTAGTCAGAATTTTCCACTAGACTTAACAATCCCGCCGCCCCACAGTTAGTCACACTTTCGTTTGTGTGTGTGTGTGTGTGTGTGTGTGTGTGTGTGTGTGTGTGTGTGTGTGTGTGTGTGTGTGTTTTTCTCTCGCTTGCATTGCCACGGAAGTCTGTTTACTTCACTGTTGGGATGTAGACTCTCCGGGCTGAAATGGAAAGTTACTGTGACAGCTCTGGTGACTACACACACCTGCTCTGTGACACTGATGGAGATGACAGAGCTGCAGGAGAGCCCACAGGTCAGTGTGCTCTCAGCTCCTCTGCCACTTGGCACCGTCTGCCACCCTGCTCTAAGGAAGTGTCACCACTGATTTGTGTCAATGAGGTGACAACACCGCAGGGCCAAGCCGCCACGACAACACACAAACTACATGTGCAGATATCTACCAACCACATGCTTAGAAATACACACAAATACAAACGCCTTCTTGGGTTTTTTTTTTTTTTGCCTGTACCTCTCCCCTCTCGTGTAGAGTTGAAGAGGTAGTGAATACACACTGCATAACACTCAAAGCCTTTACCGAGAGTTTGCCGTGGACCAGATGGTGATGGTCTTGAAAGGATGGCTCCATGCGTTGAGAAAAGCATCAGATCAGAGAGAAAGAGGCAGAATTCTCCCGTGTCTCATTTCATCCAATATATTTCAAGGCTGATACAGTCTTTTTATCTATGGAGTGGCCTCTGTGGAATACTGAACGAGTGAGGGGAGATAAACGAACACTAGACTCATGCTTTCTAGTTCCAATGGCCTGGCAAAATAAATGATCTGTGCTGAGGTGACCAGGAGCCGGCTGCGGCTCTATCTCCCTGGGAACCTCCATCTCTTTCATTTGAGTCATATTCTTCTCAGCCAAGAGGCATCAGCGGATAATCTCAGTTTGTCATTGAAAAGTGCTTTGCGCCATCTTTGGCACCAAAGGTGCTGTTTCAAATCTTTGCCCTATAATTCAATAGATTTATTGATTGCATACTTGCGATCTGGGATGGCCTGCATTGAGTGGCAATGGGGTGTACAAAGGTGATTGTGACCGCAGAGGAGAAGGACACAGGAGTGATGGAGATGAGAGGAGAAGGGGACTCTAAGAGGATTTTTCCTTTTCCCCTTTTCTCCCCGTTGTTTGATGATTAATCGAAACCCATTAGTGTAGAGCCGAGGCCAGTGAATTCACTCTTAATTAGTTTCTTTTTTTACCCCTCATTCTCCTTTGCTTTGACATAGGGTACGCATTATCTACACAATGAGGGATTGGCAAACTGCTTATCTGATTCTGCTGTGACTCTCATGCAGCTGGTATTATTGCTGTACTTTGCAGTATCATGGGGCTGGTACCTCACCTGGGGCTTTAGAATACACTGCTTTATGTGAAATAAAATGCACACACACGTATATACACGCACACACACGTACACGCACGCACACTTGTTCATTTAGCAGACTCAGCAGAAGGACATTTAGAGGTGGTGCAGTGGTATGGGAGACATATTCTCTCTCTAAGCTCAGCTCTCGGCGGAGGTTAGATCTGTTGGAGATGGACATGCTGAGATTTAGCAAGTAAATCCCCCCCCCTTGCCAGGGCTTGAGGATCAATGGGAGCTTTGTTATGTAGGGAGCAGGGCAGAGACACACCCACCCAACTAAATTAAAAAGATCTGACACAGATACAGTGATCCGACGTAGTGTCTACCCCTGACCCCCGTGCTAATATCCCAGCCCAGGGTGGGAATAGGTTCAAGTAGTGTAATTGAAGAGGAGGCAATCCATCTAATCCTGCCATTGTCAGCACTCCCCCTTCCTCTCTCCCCTCGCATTGCTTTCGCGCAACTATTCCAAAGGGAGGATTATAGACCTGTCAGCAGCTGCTGTTACTTATTTATGTTTTTGAAACGCTAAAATATTCTTACTCAGCAAATTTTGTGAAGCTTCGTAGAAAAACTCCTTCTGGTAATCAGAATTTATGACACACAGTATATCCTTTATGACTACATTCTGTACAAATACTTAAGTAGCTAATTAAAATGTCTCGAGTTTGTGCGAATTATTTGGCAACGAGCCCCTTATGTTTGTTTGAGCCCAGATTAATTGGAAACTATACACAAGAAGGCCTGCACATCTCATTACCGGGAGTATCTGAGCCACCCATCATGGCAGGAAAACTTTGACATCTCTACCACTTTTCTACTTACTTCACACCTGGATGTAGGCTGCCACCTCTCAGCTCTAAATCCTGGCTTGAAAAGGCTTTTTTGTTGTCACAGTCATTCCAGCCAGGTGCTGCTGGAAAACTTCATTTTGATGTGGAGGACAGCTTAAAGGATTTAAGAGCTGGCAGATGTAATTGTACAGAGCAAAAGACAAAACTGCTGATTTTTTTTTTATTTTTTATTTTTTATTTACACCCCCCAATCCTTCAGTCTAGTTTTGATTGTATTGGCCATGAGAGCCACAGGGTTTATGTGGACTTGTTTGTGCAGCCGATGTCATTCTTCACTGAGTCCTGTCACTATTGCTGCACTCTAAATAGATTTCACATGAAGCAATAGACCTGCAACTTGCAGGGCCAATGACAAAGATAGTATCTAAACATGTCGTTGACGCTGAGGCAGCTTATAGCAGCAGTTAAACTGAGTTACCACACTAAACTGGCTCTGTGTTAACCTTGGCCTTAACATGCATTAAGAATACTGAATAATATTGACAATGTGGTTCTGATGCTCAGCCAGACAGCTGGGCTGTGTAAACCTTTTGGTTTTTTTACGGCACCAGATACAAAAAACTCATCTGACTACTAATCATTTTATTAAGTAACACAATCTGGGCTGTGACATTTACATACACTCTCCCCAAGCCAATTAAGCTCTTGATGTGGTGGTTATTATCACCAAGCCAATAAGGGAGATTAGCAAAAGGAATCTGTTAACGCTGCCCTCCGCTGCAGAAGTCACCTCGGTTATACAGACTGTGTCTCTTATCTTGTCTCGCTCTCAGAAGGTCATCGATTGCCATGATCCTTTTTCACAGTATGTGAGCAGTCTCTGATCTCTGTCCTTTGTGTTTCCTCCAGACCTGCGGGAGATAGTGTTTGTCATCCAGAGTCAGAGCAACTCCTTCCATGTGAGGCAGGCAGAAAGACGGAGAGCAGATTTACTCAAGCAGGCACAAAGTCTGACAGAGGTAAGAACCTAGCGACCCTTCACTCACACACATAAACGCACACACACACACGCTCACACACAAACATACACACACGCAAACAATAAACCTGTACTGGCTCACATACCTACAATTTAAGAGGAAGATTCAACAAACAGTCGCTCTAATCCGGTACTTATCATCACCACCAGCACCCAAAAGCCCCATCTGAACGTGAGCTAGTGTAAAATGTTTTTATTGCCACATGATGGTTGAAAACGGATGCAAATACCGGTTGTTTAAATTGGTAATCCATCTGGGAGGATGGATTTCATACGACTCGCATTGCCTACACAGAAAAAAAATGTCTGTTTTGTTTGATGTTTGCTATTTATTATACTGTCAATTCAACACTATCATTATAATCTTCAATATTGAATTCTGGCACAAAGAATTATTCATGATAATCTTCAGATTAACCCCCTGCAGTACTTTAAAGTATGAAACATGAAACTGCAATTTGAAATATGCAACATACTTTAGAACATGTATTAGAAACCCACAGCGCCCTGCGAAGTCAGATTTATTATTTATATGTTTATAATGTCATGTATTTATAAGGAAATTCTGACATTTGTGCATATAAAGTATAATGTGTTTTGACATATTTTAGTCTTAATATCCATTCGATTAAATTGTCAAGTTAGATATCTGATTTTCAGATATGTATCACTCTACTCAACAAATCAACTCTCCATGTCCGGGCTTCTTCTGGGTAAATTCTTGATAGAAACTGGTTATCATCACGTGGCGAGGAACATGCAGTATGAGCATTAAGTTCATCTTAATGAATATTGGAAAGCCTGCATGTGATTAGGGGACTCCAGGGACTATCCTACCAAATATTTGATGTAATTTGTAAAATTTCAGTGAACATACCAGGATCATGTCATAGCAAGACAAAGAGCACATCTGCAGATCAGGATGCCCTCTGCTCCTGTTCATTAAATCCCTTCCATGCCAGAAGAAATGCAGCGTAATACATTATTATATTCCACGTGGCTGAATACTGAATGCAGCATCACTAATTGTGATATTATAGGAAATTAGATGAAGAATCTCTCTGTTCCCCGTACCTAGAGACCAAGTTAGATCTCTTATTTGGGTTTAGATTTCTGTGGTCTTGGATTATACTCAGGTATATTTTGATTTGGTCTTGTCTCAGTCACTGCTGCCACTGCTGGGTGTCACTTATCAGTTATGTATTGATTGGTTGGTTGGTTGGTTGGTTGGTTGGTTCAGCCGTGATGTCTCTGTCCCATGTGGAATATAACCACAAAATATATGTCCCACCATTTAAATGCCATGGTCTTGAAAATGACTTGACTCTCTGGTCTTGTTCTTGTCCCCCTTTGGTCTTCGCCTTGACTTGGACTCAAGTAGATCCAGTCTTTGCCTGGACTTGCCTGGATTTGTTTATTGTGGTTTTGACAACAGCTCTAAAACCCTATGAAACGATATGAAGTCCAGAAAAATAATTTATGCAAAAGCCAGATCACAATTGTTTGGATAAAATGACACCCGAGCCCTTCTCATCCCGAACAGCCTTTCAAATCTGTTGATGCATCAACTGTTGGGACACCAACTGTGATTGTTGGTTGTCCACGATTTTGAAAGACTTAAAAGGAATTTGTAACATTTCAACTTGCATGCAATTAATAGCGACATCAGTATTTCCCAATAGAAAAGATTTAGTTACACTAATGGACATCAAATTGACAAGATAAGATGGACTTCATGAATGCCATGTCAGTCCTGTGGCTGCATTTATGATCCCAGTGATCTCTAGCGTTTTGCTATCTGTTGAATGCAATTACGCAAACCCCCGCAGAATTTCAATCCGCAAATTTTCAAAGAGGCTGCAGTAAAGGCTTGACAGCTTTTCAAAGAAATATGAGACTCATGACCTAAATGAGTTATCTTGACATAGTTATAATGGAAATAACTTTAACCGTAAACACAGGAATAAAAAAAGGCTACTCTAAGTGGCAACAATGGATAACACAGCCAGCAAAATAGCTTGGAAAGTAGAACCAGCTCACTCTCACTTATATTTGTTTGTGTAGCACATTTCCTTACAAATGCTCAATGTGCTTTCACAGAATAAAAAGGCAGAAGAAATAAAAACCAAAGCAGAAAATTCTGATTACAAGAGAAATGTCAAGTTATGCACACAAAAATATATACAAAAATTGCACTCCCCCATCTGACCCATTTACCACCCCAACCCTCCTAACTTATACATAAAAGCTACACTCCCAACCTGCCAGCACCACACTCCCACCCCCACAGCACAACACACAGGCACTATCATTCTCACCATATTATGTGTAAGCTATACTGAATAATAAGGTCGTAAGTTTATTCTTGAATGAGCATATTGTCGGGGCTCATTTCAGGTCAGCAGGCAGGCTATTCCATCGCTTGGGTGCGTAAACGCTAAATGCTGTTTCACCAGACAGAGCGTCTGATATATATTGTGCTGCAAGGTCAGTGAGAGCTTTGTAGACCAGGAGTAGGGCTGAACGATTTTGAAAAAATATCTAATTGCGATTATTTTGACTGATATTGCAATTGCGATATGATTTGTGATATTAGAGGGCATGATCATTTTTACATCATTATTCTCATTTTCATTGAAAAACGTATTAAAATGATTATGGTGTGATTTTTGCGGGGATCTGTACCAAACAAAGATGTTTTCTTAAGTCTGTAGAATATGATGTGTAGGCCAGGACATCTCTGCAGCACGACAATATTTAATTTAAAATGGTATTTTCACACACATTTCGCCTTTAACAAATATTGCGCCTCCTGCGATTTTAAAATTGCAGTAGGCCATATTGCGATTTCGATAAAATTTCAATTAATTGTTCAGCTCTAACCAGGAGTAAGATGTTTGAAATCACTTCAGAAATTTACTGGAAGCCAATGGAGACATATGTTCAGATTTTTTTAGTCCTAGTCAAGACACGAGCTGCAGTGCTTTGGAAAAGCATTAGTCGTCCAATAGTTCTCTTAGGAAGTCCTGAAATTTTGATTACACATTAATGACTTGAAATAACTAAGTAATTTCCAATTAAAGTAGATGCAGTATCTCATTATAGCATTACAATGACTGGTAATTATTAAGTAATATGAAGGTAAACAAAAGGTGCTGTTTACCGAGCTTGGCCCTTTCTGGGGTTTCTGTTGTTTTCTGTTGTAGAGTTAGCATGGAGTCTTTTGTATACATATGTAAATATTGTGCATTGTCAGTATTGATGTGTCTTCTAAAATATATAATGTATTATTGTATGTATTCAACATTATAAGCAAATGAAAACCTAATGGAAAAACATTGATTGTCTGCACAGGTGTAGTCACTTTCTCTAATGAATGTTCTTGCCCTCTGTGGAAGATAAATCGATGGAAATAGTGTGCGGAAGCTTTCTTCCTTTTTGAACCAGCTTATCCTTTTTCGCCTCCAGCACCTCTCTAAGTTTTCAGAAGTGTGCAGTAGTTTCCCTTATCTAATACAATTACAGGTAAAAGACCTTTTTTTTTACTTATATATTACTCAGTAATGCTATAACTAGTTGTTTCATCTATTTTACCTGGATATTACTTAGTTATTTCCACTCAGTACTGCATAATTAATGGCCTGTAATTTAAAGTTACCCACTAGTCTAGCCTGCTGGTGAGATAGGAAACTTTGGTAACACTTTAGATTAGGGAACACATATTAACTATTAATAAGTTGCTTATTAACATGCATATTAGAGTGTATTGTTTCATTATTAGTCATTACAAACCACTTTTTAGCACCTTATTCTGCACTATTGTATTCTACAAATATGCCCTCAGTAGCATCCTAAGTAGTACTTATAGCAGTCAGTAAGGAAGTTGTAGCACATGAATTGGGCTTTTAGCATGCTTTGCTCAGAATGGGGCGTATAAGGTGCTAGTATCACATATTATTGAGAGCAATTATTAACCTATTGAGGGAAAACCCATAGTTAATAGTTAATGTGTTCCCTAATCTAAAGTGTTACAGAAACTTCTTATTTTGGAAGTATTCTTCAAATGATAGAAGGCTGACTTAGTGATACTACGATGATGTGATTTTGAAAATTCAGGTCAACACCCGTGATGACTCTTGACCTGATCACTGCTCCTCAGAGAAGTAACCACAGACTTAACACCCAAGACAAGTATTTCTGTTGTATCCTTGCTCAGCTGTAGCAGGTTTTGTAACATCCACAAATGTACATCTTCCAAGCAGTTACACAGTCTACACCAGGAAGGAAGCCCTGTTTATTCTGTGTGATTGCTCACACGCTTTGCTCCTACAGTTCAAGATGCCTCCTGCCCTCTGGGAGGAATTTACATTACATTTATATTTCAGGCATTTAGCCGATGCTCATATCCAGAGCGACTTACAAGTGCAACAGTAGAATGAGCTTAAAGTCCTAAATCTCTAACAGTACAACCTAATCTGCTCCACGGCACCAAGGGCAACTGAGAACGTCTCTCAGATGTTGTTCATGTCAAGTACAAACAGCCTCTCGACTCGAAATGAAACGTAGCCCTGGAATTTGCACAAGCCTCACTTGCAATACCTCCACTAGATATATGTTGCTGTTTTTTTAGTTTATTTTCTACCTTGCGTGGGCAATAATGTTATATATTTTTTTTTTATATGAATGGAAATTGATTCAAACACAAACTAAGGATGACTTTAATATGCTTTTACACAAAGATTGACAGTAATTGTGACATTTTTATCATAAACATTAACACACACTTGAAATAAACTTCCGTTCTGAAATGCTTTCCCATGTATCACTTGTCTTATCTTAAGAATTTATGCAGATGACTAAAGTCAGTCAATTCTGAATCAGAGCCTATGTAAAAAATGGGAATTAAAGTGTTTTAATAGGGAATGCTGTACTGAAATTACAGATCGGGCCTTTATTGACTTTAGCTATGGATAACGTGTCATTCTTTACTCCAGCTCATTATTGTTGTGGCTTTGACAGGCGGCAGCTGTATCTGCAGTCTGCCCCCATCCTCTTCTATGATTAAAAGCATAGCTTCCTGCCCCTCCTTTATAACCGGGTCTCAGTGACCCCCATCTTCTCCCAAACCACCAAGCAATCGGTGTCCTATTCATTGCTAGCATGTCCACACAAGGACAGGCTCTTATCTCTTGATTAGGAGTCTGCAGCTGGCACACAATGGCCATAAAGAAATCACTTCTGCTCAGATGCCTCTCTCATGACAGGAACGTTGACAGCTCTTTGAAGCAAAAGCTCTGTTTCTGAGGCTGTATGATTATCTGCAGACTACAATGTTTCCAACAATTTTTTTTTTCGCAATAGACATAATGTGAATATCAAGTTAAAACAAATTGAATAAACATGGTAGGTGTCATTATGCCATTAGCTTTGAGATAAAGCTCATCTTAGACGAGTGCTAACAAACCCCAACTGACTAATAGGGTTTAATAACAGTAAACAGTGTCAGACTCGTTGCTTAAATCAAACAGGCTGCAGTTAGACAGAGTGTGAGAGTGGCTCAGAGGGAAATGTTCCCCCTGACTTCCCGCATGATGAGTGGACCATGCAGTAATGAACCACAGGGTCTTACGCTCTGCTGCTTTGTTTTCCTCACAGTGTGAAACATCCCCTCTCATGGCTCTCACTGACAGTCCTTACACGCCTTCTCCATTCCTTCCTCACTACACTAAATTGTACTGAGACAGAATTTCCTTATTTTGGAACGACCGGAACTTTCCATGTCCTTGTCTTGAGGCCGAAAATAGGCTGCCCCTTTTTTTTCCCCAATGATGTTTCTGGGGTGTGTTTTTTTTTTAGGAGTTTGTTTCATATATAGAGTGCAAGAAGCAGCACCCCTGTAGCAGATAGGCACCGTAACCGGTTGCAGGGATCGAACCTGTGGCCTTCCAGTAACAGGACAGTCTCTCTAACCGCCCCTCACTGTACAAGGCCTACCTTAATCGACCTTAGCTTTGTGTAGACTTTATAAACAAATGTTCTGTCTGCTTGTCTCTTTCAGAAACCACCTGTGGTATTGCTTCTTCACAGTCTATCAGATCACGAGGGAGACTGGAGTATCCTCCCTCTGCTGCCTTAGTAAGTGCAACAGAGCTTTCTGGTTTAAATGAGCACATGGTAGCCAGATTAACCAAAGATTTGAGGCTGCAAATTGTGGCCAAAATAACACAGTTGGGTGCTTTTGGTGGTTGTGTATCGGTTTTGGCGGCGTTTAGTTTGCCATGGTTTTAGGTCCAGCGGCTCTTCAGAAAGCTATGTAAATCACTGCTAACACAATAATTGTGATTGATGCAGTCATATTATAATGCATGTCTCGCCCGATGGGTCTGTAACGATGACAATAAGCCTATTGGCAACGTGTTTGTAGTCATCCAGTGGTCTGAACAGCATGATAATGATGGTATGTGTATACTCTGGTCTCCTGAATAACCAAATATGTATTCCGTAAATAATTTTGGGAGGTGCCAAATAGCGTTGGAATCTGTCTTTTCTCCTGCCATGATAAAGATTGAGGACCCAGATGATCAAAAGCTAAACCGTTACAGAGACACCCTCCATGAAAGAAGTCTGTATGCTGGTGCTGCTTTTATTGCCTCTCTGCCCTCTAGGGAAAACTGTGTGGCTGCTTTGATCTGACTGGGTCAGGAGCCACAGTTAGGTCACTCAGAGTGGGCTGGAATGAAAAGACAGATTTTGTAGGTTTTCTCTGTGCTATGTTCAATTGATAATTTACCCTTGTTGTAACCTGTTTGACCTAAGGGTACAGCGCTGCTATTTGGCTTATTTGTTGATGCCTTATTTTTTTTGTGTCTCCTAAGTTTATCTCACTCCTTTGGGAAAAACTCATCCTGGATTGTATTTCTCGAGGAGGAAACCCATGTGAAGATGACTAAACTCGTTCAGGTCCTCGCAAAGTTTGACCGGAATAAAGTGAGTAGATACGCTCTCCTACCTTGCACCTCTCTCTCTCTCTCTCTCTCTCTCTCTCTCTCTCTCTCTCTCTCTCTCTCTCTCTCTCTCTCTTCTGCCAAATTCATCAAGACTAAAGATTTCTGTTTCAAGCTCCAACTTGGTTGTTGATCATCGGCTCAATTAGAGGCATCAGGTTGGCTCCGGTTCCAGGGCAGCTGCTGAGCTTCACTGCTCAGTCAACTCACTGGAACCTGTCAGACATATGAGTCACTCCAACTGGAGACTTAGATTGGAACAGTTGGAACTTGGAACACTGTCTTATCAGTTATAAAATTGTTTTTTTCTGTGTTTTGTTGTAGAATTTCTTTATATCTGTTGGTGAAAAATATTGGATAAATGTCAGAAAGTGATGAATTAGCATTGTAATGAAAAGTCACATTACTTGTTTTCTAATCAAGCATAGCAAAATAGCTTTCCCCACCAATTGTGTTTTCTTTATGAATTTTTTATGATATTCTTCTTCTGAGCAAGAATTTTATTTATTTTTATGGCCTGATCTGTAGATTTAGCAGTTTTTCATGGCTAATTGTACTTGTCAACAAGCCTTGACAACACACTCGCATGCTTTAGTAGGCTTTCCACTGAAA
The DNA here is from genome assembly GCF_048128805.1 of Centroberyx gerrardi. Classification (NCBI taxonomy): domain Eukaryota; kingdom Metazoa; phylum Chordata; class Actinopteri; order Beryciformes; family Berycidae; genus Centroberyx; species Centroberyx gerrardi. The sequence continues at coordinate 24,988,953 of NC_136002.1, forward strand.
CAAGAACCCAAAATGTTGCTAATTACTCTTGGATGTAAGGCTTGCAAGGAGAAAAAAAAAGAAATTATCAGCAAAGGCTCAAGTTTGCTTTGGTATGCCTGAGAAAAGCTGTGCATAAAAATTAGTAGAAAACCTTTCATATTCATGCTGGAGCATTTTGGAACCTGCATGCTGTTTCAATTCCAAGTCAGAGATGGAATTCATTATTGTGTCAGTATCCGTGACTTTACCCCGAGGAGGAAGAGACAATGGATACAACATCTTATGATTTGATTCATTACAACGCGCCCTAAAGCGCAGACTTGCGAGCCCTCTCTCACAGGTGTTACAATTCAATATGACCAGCCTGGTATTGTGCTAAGCAAGACGAAATTTGTGCTCTCTTCAGAATATATCAAGGACGCACGGCTTGTCTCATCTCAGAAAAGTCTGAGCAGCCACTTTCAAATTAGCATACACTGAGACACCGAGATAGATAGCAAGACAGTTAATTAGACATGCAAATTTTGACACATGTATTGATTAGTTTGATTGACAGGCATGATTTCTGAATTCACAGACATTTAATAGGGCTGGAATAGAAATATTGTTTATGCAAATATTTTTGTAATGTCTGTGAATAATATACCTTGGCATTTGGAAAAAAAAGCCAATAGACAAACAATATGCATGAAATATAAACGTATTAATACAAATACAATCTTGTGGTAAATTGAATCAGTCAATTAATTTGCTACCGCATGAATTCAAATACCTCATTACACACGTGTACAAATCTATGGCACTTTTAAACTAACTGTAATAGGATTTTCTCTGAATATAAAATTATTTTTACTCCAAATATGCCAAGAAATGTGATAAGAACCTTTGGGACTACATTCTGGCAACTTTGAGCTGCTTACTATCAGCAAAATCTCATTATTTCCCCACCCGGTTCCTTTTAATGCACAACTTAAGTCACCGGAAAGAATTTCAAAGATTTTGTGGCAAGTGGAGTGTGAGAACTCCCAAATTGGGCCAAAAGCACAAATGTGTCATCACAATAAATCTCACAGTTATACAGTATCTAAATGGGAAGAAAAAAAAGTGGAGAGAACTAACATGCACCTGGTAATGACACTGTGTCCATTTATCAGGAGTGGTTTCTGGGTAAGCCCCTCCACGATGCGGAGTCAACCATCATCCATCACTACGCCTTCGCGGAGAATCCCTCCGTCTTCAAATACCCGGACTTTGCTGCTGCTTGGGCCTTAAGCATCCCGCTTGTTGCACGGTTAGTTTGTGTATCTGTAGACTTGAACCTGTAGGTTGTTCAGTTCACAATGCTGCACCGTGATCTCTTCTGAACAAATTGGCTTTACTATATAATGCATATTTCATTGTGCACTGCTTTAGAATTGTTTTTTATTATTTTAGGCTTGCAAACAAAGTGAGAGACGAGCCACTTAAATCTGACTTCACTATTGACCTGAAACATGAGGTAAGATAACATGCAAATCTTGCCTTTAGGTTTCGTATTGAACGTCCCAACGAGGTTCCTATAGCCTGTCAGCCGTTTTCTCTTACTGATTCCTTGTTTCTCACACTGAAGCCAACACCAGCCTACTGTAATTTATTTGTGCATAGAGCGAGGCATGAAATTCATCTAACCTTGAAGCAAAATCTCATTACTTCCTACAATTGTCATGGTGCAGTATTGAGGTTCTTATTTCTTCACAAGGGAATACCACCGAATTTCAGTCCAGGAGGGAACGAGGGATTTTGACACTGGATAGACACGGCATCAGGCTGCTCGAGCACAGTCTGGAATAGGTGGTTCGGTTACAGATGGCATGGAGTTCATTCCTCAAGATCCAGCGAAAATATTGTATAGCCTTTTCATACAAAAAAGAAGATCCATTTTAAGTGAATTTTTCTTGCGATGGAAAATTATTATATGATTAAAATTATGTGCATATAAAAGGAATTTCAAGTTGCTTTAAATTAATATCAAATTATAAGTTGTACCTTTAAACACTACGATACACATTTGCAGCTTTTGATACCCATATGAAACTTCATATAAAAGATATTTTGTATGCAAAAGTGCAGACAAACGTCGCATGAATCCATGGAATGAGTCCAGTTTATTGTCAACAGATCGGCTCCAGGCTGTAAGTCGGCATATCATCCCAGTTTGTCTAGTTTCTACTTTTTGGAGACAATTGCTGATATTCACAGTACTGATTGTGCTGTTTTAGGCTATGGGAACGGCTTATGTGAATGCTTAAATTGGTGGTTTCACCTCATTACACATTCTTTTACTGTAACTTCTACCATCTACCTCCTTAAAGGATACTCACCAAATCCTAGATCTTTTTTGTATTCTTTCAGGAAAGTGGTAATACTCACCATTTCTCTTTTTCCTCCCTCTCCCTCATTCCCCTTTTCTCTTTTGTTAGCCTCTCTCTCTCTCACACATAAAGTACACTCACCAGGCTTTTTCAGATTACCTGACACACCTAGAGCACGACTGCCGCATTTACCTTGAAAGACAGGAATGATCTCGCGCCTTTCCTGTTGAATTTAAAATAAGGCGTTTTGTGTCTGCAATGTGTTTTATCGTGGCTCGTAATCGTGACAAAATCAATCTCTGTCACCGCAGGTCGCGCTGTACATCTGGGAGAACGGGAAAGGTCCACATCTCACCGCCGTGCCTGAGCTGTGCACGGAGCCGGACGACGCTCCTCGAGCCCAGCAGTGTGCCACCACTCTCAGCAGCCTGCCTCCCCTGTGTGTGGGTACCCGCTCCGTTCCTCACTCTTAAAAGCATCATTTTGATTCTCCTTACCTCCCAGAAACCGGAAAGAGAACACAATGATGATGGTTTTATTGCTGAAAAATCGCTATTGTATATCAGCTTTTAAATAATCGTTCTCATATTTGGCTTCTTATTTGTCAGATGATAGGAAGGAAGATGAAACAATTGTTTTTCGTCTGCGAGGGAGAAAGGACTAGGAGGGCGAATGGTGGGCCGAGAGTGGCAGTGGCAGATTTAAGGAAACAGACAATAATCCCACGGGAAATAGGGAGCACTATTATAGCCAGACTTTGTTTTGTGGTCAGAGGCATAGTGGATTTTATATTTTGTGGAGCGCACCGTGCCGTGGAAGAACGGAAGTTGAAAGTGAACAGCCAGGTAAAAAGAAATATCCGGATCTGAGCCAGAAATCGTAAAAAAAATAAATAAAAAAATCATCCTTCTGGTGGGTTTGTGGTCCTAATTCGATGAAACATCTGTGAAGGGAGATACCCGCTTGATAAACCCACTGACATACCCGCACTCACATACTCACACACTGTAACATTTGGATTAGGTGGCTGGTGAATGGTGCTGCCTGTCTGACGGCCCAGTAGATTTATGACTGTGTAGCCTGGTGTTCTGTATGGTCACCGTTTGTGGGGTAGTACATCATTCCTTTGACATCTAAAATGGGCTTCTGTACGAATGCTCGCCCCGGACCTATTAGAGATTGTTACACCACATCCTGTGTATTGGTAAATGCTCCCGGAAAAACTCACACTGTAGCTCACGCTGAAGACATTTTTTAATGTATTCTTTCTGTTGTTGATTTAGTTAATCTCTTCATGTGATTTTTTTTTGGGGGAGCTCGAGCAAAACCATTCCAGCATCCCGACAAGTGCACTTCCATTTTAGGCTGTAGGTCTATGTAGTGATAAAGGGCACAGAGACGCTCCAGTTCCAATTTCACTCTGTCGCTCTCTTTCCTTTTATTCCTCCACATGCCATCACTCCGGTTCTCATCTGTTGCTATCATCCCTATTTCCAAGCCTTTTATATGCAGGAAATGCACACCTAATTCAGCATAAAGCCCTGAAATTTCTAGATAATGCTGTAGTGTTATCAGCAGAGTGCATTGTGTCCCTGTAGCTTCAGATGGAGAGCCAAAGTCAGAGGGCCAAAGGACCTGAGACCAAGTACAGAAACATCCAATTCAGATTTCACTCTCAGATAGCAACCACCACTGATTGCTACCACACTTTACATAGCACAAGAAACTCTGGACCTCAAGTTTCAACCACGTGGCTGCATAGTCATTTAAAAATGTAGTTAAATTATATTTGATTTGTGCAGTATTTTCATGTGAACATTTCTTTGATTCTTGTCTCCTTCTGCTTTCTCCAAAGGGGGAGCCAGTGAATACAGAGGATATATTTGTTGCTGTGAAAACGTGTAGGAAGTTTCACAGTGAGCGAGGTGAGTCATACACCCACTCTAAGACGATCCACCAAAGACAACATTTCCCTGAAATGGCACACATTTTTCTCCTGTTGTTTTCTCATAATGGATTTGTCGTACCTTTGACATGTGTGACTGTGTAAGTGCTTTTTCTCATTATCATGATAAAGTCTTTGACTAAATTGTTCCGCTGTCATGTCTTGTGAGGCCTGAATTGAAAACAGAGTGTAAGCTGAAAAAATGCTCAGTATTTGGTAGCATTCCCCCCTTGATGTAGGAAATACAACATCCAGCAGATTTTAAAACATCACTTATTGACGTTTAGCCATTTTTTGGCAAGCTATGCTTGACATTAGGCTATCTACTGTAAATCTGCTTCTCTTCCAACTTGATAAAAATGTGGCAGGTTGAATGGATAGATTGTATTGGAGATTTCAGAAGGATCAGACAAAATCTATACCATGTTCAAATGATGTCATACAAAACTAATTGCACTGATTACCTTAATTACCATATCCTCTGCCAAGCTATCTTGATCATAAAGGTAGCAGGATTAAAATGAATATTAGATTCATATAAAGATTAACTTAGATCCATAAGGGACACATGAAAGAGCCTCTGATCTAATTTACTATTTCACTAAGTGTTAAGGCTTTCTAATCTTCTAAAGGGGTGTTTTTCTAGTAGTTTTTGTGCACAAAAAGAATGGGATGAGCAGAAAATACACACTGCAACTATCTAGAAATCAGAATTAAAATATTATTGGATTTTGACTGATTGCTTTTTATGGCAGCTCTGGGGAGCACAAAGGAATAGTTCACCCCAAAATAAAAATGTTGTCATTATCTACTCACTGTTATGCCAGTTGAAAAACTGGTCAGGTTTAAATGTCAGTATCACACACAGCGAGCTAGCCTTCTCCAAAACAACTGTGAATGGAATTTGTGAATTTTTTTAGAGTTCCAAAAAGGGCAAAAAAATAGCCATACAATACCGCCAAACAGCATAATCCAAGTGTTATGAAGCCAAACGATCACACTGTGGGCCCAAAAGTCCAATATTTACCTCATCAAGTTTTGCAAACATAAATTAATTCCTGGAAAGATCCAGAACTGAGCTTCAAGCTTTCAAAACTATTTAAAACTTTTTAAAACAGAGCTTCAGGCTTTCTCACTGTGTGTCTCTCTCCATACAACTGACTGAGATAAGGTGTTACAGTTCAAGTTGCAAGGTCATCTTGAACATTCAACAAGTTGGGAGGATTGAAGAAAACATAAGATTTCTTCTTACTATCCTCATTAATTTTCATCTATTTACCATCTGTCTCTACTAATGCTTTATAAACCTCTTCGGTGGTCTTTAGTATTTTTTTGTGCACAAAATAAAAACAAACATCTGGGAGAAAGTGTATTGCAGTTCATGAAATAGTTTTAATTTATCATTTGCTCAGGGAATAACAAACCAGTCCACATTGCACAGAACCAGAGGTCTGCCTGTTGTGGAACCTTTAACCACCGTATTGATTGTTTTTTTGGCCTTCGCCCTAGTTCCAGTGGTAAAGAAGACTTGGGAGAAAGATGCCTTATTTTTAGAGTACTACAGTGACCATGCCGATCCTTCAATACCAACCATCAATCTAGGAGTACCTAATACTGAGAGAGGTAAGTTCTCCCATTGCAAACTTGACCTCTTGGGCCAAAGTTTCCCCAAACAGATGCTGGGTAATAATTCACCCATGTAAATGATAGATCTTATTCAAAACAGTTTGAAATAATTGCACTTTTGTGTAGTTCATAACACATGAGATCTGTGAGATCTGTTGGTATTATGTACACTGCATGTAATGTTAGTCAGGTTATGATGTTTTGTGCTCCATGTTGTCCTTCTGTTTATTCATGAGTTTGAGGCGCTCGTCCCTGACTGAGAGCTATAAACGGCACATTTACTCACCAAAAGCTTGACTAATATCCTCTGATATCCTCTAATCCTGCTGATTTTTAAGTCCAAAGACTGGAGGACTGTTAGTATTTAATAACGGAGATGTTTGCTCCAGATCTTTGTTTGTTTAAGAGGTGGTGATAAGCTAACATTAGTTCATTTCACCACTAGCAGGCATATTGTCAGTCATAGGGGTTTTCATGACCGCCGCTCCTCTGCATTGAGAGGAGCCAGTAGTTTGGGCACCTGGTAAGGACGCCCCCCGGCCGCCTCCCTTTGGAGGTGTACCAGGCTTGGCTGACTGGGAGGAGACCCCCAGGGCAGGACTAGGACACTCTGGAGGGACTGCATCTCCCCGCTGGCCTGGGAGCGCCTGCGGATCCCCCAGGGGAAGCTGGAGGATGTTGTTTGGTTAAAGCATGCTGGGCTGCTCTGATTGCCCTGTTGCCACTGCGGCCCTGATAAGCACCAAGAAAACAGATGGAGGGATGGATGGATGAATATGTGTATATTGTGGCTCCACCGCTGCTCCTAACTAAAATGTATTTTACTGTGCCCTCAAGTGAGAGATTATTTTGGTATGGCAACTTCACCCTTTTATCACACGTACCTTCATATGAGGTTGTCAGGTCCGACCTCAGCTTTTGGAGGCCTGAAGCAAGATTTTGGATGTAGCACTAATGCGCCCATACCAAGAAGGCCATTTTTGCAAAGTCATGGAATTGCAGCACAAGTGTCACCAGCCCTCTTGAGACGATATTGAGGCCATTCGATCTACACTCCCAGATCTTTTTCAAGTCTAGGTTTATGATTAAATTGTAACATTAATTTACGAATTTGATAAGATGAAACTCCCTGTGGAGAAATTGTATTGTTTCAGTAGCAATTAATCAGATATAACAAAGGAAAAGAAAGAATATAAACAGACAAAAACAATGTAAATAACAATAAAGCAAATGGGAGTTATATTAACATACACAACTGACAGATTAAAAAGAACATTAAGTAGAATGTATGAATGAAAAGCATTGGTTAAAGTATGGAGTATTAGGGTGTTCAAAAGAACAGCAGTAGAAATTACTGAGACAAAGAATAAATGCAGAATATGTACAATATGAAAAACAAAAATGCAAAATATATGCAGTATGAAATAGGTGGAAACACTGCAAAAATATCAATATGTATGCAGTATATGACAATGAGAAGGATATGGGAATATGAAGAATGTGCATTTACAGCAGATGGACATGATATGCAAATGTGTGCCATATTCACATTAACCGGTCTACAGAAGGCCATACCTATGCACAGAAAGTGGCCACGTGTAGATGTGCATTTTAAAGGTATGCATGTATTCAATTTACAGATGTGGATAACATATGCAGAGGATGTGCTGATCTGGATACATCACTCGGTGTCCCCTTATCAAAACTCCAGATGGAGGCATCATATGCACAGAAAAATGACAATGTGCGTTGTCTGTTCTCAATATCACTTTCATCATCAGAACAAGAAAAGACGTGGCATAGGCACAGAAAATGTGTCATGCGGCAATTCATATGCAGAGAATGTGCAGAAATATGTACAGATCAGAAACGAGTTTGAAAGCAAATGTTGGGCAGAAAACCCCAGAGCATAGGAATGCTAAAAGCAATACAGTGTAGTTTGTAAAGACAGTGCAGGCACCCTGCTTCAGCACCCTGCTTCAGCACCCTCCCAGTTGCCTGAGGCAGGGGCCATTTGGGCAGGAAGCATTGTACAGTCTGATAACTGTCGGCACAAGAGAGAGCCTAAGACCTTTCTTGTTGCACTTTCTTGGAGGGATGAGACATTGGCTGAAGGCATCAGCTTTATAGCAGCATCAGCTCACCACAGAGCGGGAGGGAGGTGTTGTCTAGGAAAGAGTTCAATTTAGTCCTCATCCTCCCTTCTGCTGTTTCCTCCAGGCAGTCCAGGCTCAGTCCTACAACAGAGCCAGCTGTTTTAACCAGTTTGTTAATCCTCCCTGCATCCCCTGCCTTGATGCAGGGGATGCAGGGGATGCAAGCTCCCACTGGCTCCCACCTTGCACCGGCTACAACAGATTGATAGAACATGTGGAGTAATCCGTTACATATATTGAAAGACAGGAGCGTCCTCAAGAAGAAGAGTCTACCCTCTCTTGTACAAGTGCCTCTGTGTTATCAGTCCAGTCCTGTTTGTTGTTGATGTTGTGGATATGCAACCCAAGGTGCTTATAGGTAGGGATGGGACGGTACATCAAAATTGAATATACCGCAATACAAAAAAGTGACAATACGTATGAAATTAGCTCCATTTTATTCTGCTGTAGTAATCACACATGAGACGGCTTGACCATCACAATTTCACAAGCTCTCCATCCAAATTATATTATTTGCACTTTGTAATGACATTTTTAAATTGTTGTTTACATTCTAGCAAGTCAGTGCCATTGCTAGAAAGATTTGAGACTCAGAAATAAACATAATTCTGTACAATCAGTCATTGAACTTTTATGTAGTGGTTTCGTGGTTGAATCGAATCGTGAACCCCATATCGCGTATCAAGACGTATCGTGAGATAGGAATCCCATCCCTGCTTACAGGGCTGCATCGTCTCCCCCTCAGAAATCCACTGCCAGCTCCTTCGTCTTACTGACATTTAGCTACATTGAACTGACGAAGCTCTCCCCCAGACTCCTCCTTGTACTCCTCCTCTTCCTCCTCTGTGCTCTCACTGATGCATCCCACAACAGTGAAGTCAACATTGGAGAGCTTCTGGAGATGGCATAACCCAGAGTTGAATTGGAAGTCTGACGGGTAGAGAGTGAAAAAGAGGGGTGACAGTACAGTTCCCTGAGGCGCCCCCATGCCACTCTGCTGCATGTCATGTACAGCTAATGTACAACGATTAGGAGTTGGGCCACGTTTGATTTGGAGGAAAAAAAGCTAAAAACATGTTGAGTTTAAGAGCATTAAAAGCCCCCCAAAAAACTCTTCAACATGTTCCTACCTTGTTGTATCGTATTGTACTGTGAGGGACTGCTTAGGGTTAATCGAAGTTGGAACAAGAAAAGCTCAAGGGAGACAGAAGCTGTCAGAAGAGATCAGTCATGTAGATACTGCGCAGGTCTACTGTGCACGAGTGATTTCGAAAAGCCTTGTTGAATTTACACTTTGGACACAACAGAGCCCTTTGGTTTAACTAAGGTATTAAACTCTCTGATTGCTTTTCTGTTTGCCTATTCTATTGCTCTTATTGAATGACATTAACATATTGGCTTATTGATCGCACGCCTCCCATCCCATTTTAAACAGTGAACTGAGTGAACTAATGCCCCTGTAATGGATGGTATTTAAAACTGTTGTGTCTTTGCCATTACCATTTAACTGATTAAGATGCAGCATTTGCACATAATAACAGGCAACTTTAAGAAGATCTTGCAATGATTTTCTAACATGAGGCGTGTCATTTTTTTTTGTTTTTTGATGGTTGATCTAATGTTAAAACTGTTTTAGTGCCCCTTTCTCATGCTCAGACAAGTCTCAGTAGGTGGGGGGGGGGGGGGGGGGGGGGGGGGGGGGGTTGTGTGTGGCCTGTCCACATGCTTAGCACTACACATTTTGTCTTGGCCATCATGTCCTAAGGGAAAACATTTAGTTAACATTCACAGTACAATCGGTGCTAAACGAAATTCTTTCTTGGAAAAAAAACATCTATTTTACTGTAAATACGTCAGATTCCTTGCCAAATAGAAAATACAAGCCAAGGGTTATCAGAACAGAGGTCTGTCTACTTCCTTCTGTGTCAATCTATGCGTTACCCACACACCCACACACGAACCAGGTCCCTCACTTTTTGCTCATGTTGTCCACTTCACTTTGTTAGTCTGATGAAAAATAATACATAACAGTACAAAACAAAACTCATACACAAACTATTCAACTCCCAGAACATCAAATTAGCCTAATTATGGAAACAGCAGACATACTGCATCTCATATTGCATTTAATGAGGCTAAAGTTAACCAGCATTAACGTTAACAGGTGCCAGGGCAAACAGCCCCGATACGTGTCGTTCCATCTGGTGTGGACAGAGGGTCAGGCCAAACTCCATTAAAAATGGTTTAATGTTTGCTTATTGACAAAGGTACATATATGGTATAACATGACTTTAGACCTTTTACAGATAATTTGGGTCTCCTGGTAAATTTGCCATATAAATGATCCACCAAGCATCACTTCAAATCAGACTTCTTTGGTTTAAACTGCTCGCTACTGCCCATCACATTGTATTTAAGTCGAAGAAAACTGTGGGAATAACAGGCAAACAATTCTAAAAGTTGAGATTTTATCGAAACAAGTGCTGCTTGGTCTATTGGTTCTATTCAGAATTAAAGAGTGGCTTCTAAGGATTTGTAAAAGGTCTTATGTTCAACTAGGTATTTATCATTGCCGATAAGCAAGGCAACATTAAATTGCCAGATTTTTGAATCGTGTTTGGCATGCCATTCTCTCTGTATGAGAGAGAATGGCATACTGGGGCCAGGGCAAGCAGCACTGCTGTGCTCATATTCACAGTTTGAATGCTGCCAAGCTAACAAGCTGGCAGTTAGCTGCTGGCTGTGCCATGGCAAGAAATTCCAGTGCAGGATGTCTGGTTTCTCAAACAGTCATTTGTCTAACTAGACAAGTTAGCTAATCCAGGCGTACCTAGCATTAGTGTTAATTACCTCGAGTTTGTGACCTCTTAGTCCACAAAAGGCCATGGTACAGCTCCTTTCAACATCAAATTACAAGTAAATCTAGTGTTTTTTGAAGCCAGCAGTTAAAGTCTTCCTTCCAAAAGACAATGCAGACAAAGTTTGTAGGACAGAGTGAGTCCATCCCTCTAATTGTGCAATCCACTGCATACCAATACTTTTATTTTTGTGAGTGTTGGAACTGCGACACCCGTCTACAATCTGTTTTGATTTTGTCTAGTTTGGTAAGCAGCCACCTGGCTTCTGTCTGACAGACTGCGGGACACCTCATTAGCTTTGCATAATGTTGACCAATCAGAGCATTCATGATGTAATCTCTACTGAGATGTTATTTGGGTTTCTAAAATAGTTTGATTCTGTTGACCACCAGAGGGAGAGTTACTCAAAGGGCAGCAGTGACAGTGATGGTGCTTTGGGTGACTTTACATTATCAGGCCCTTGATTAAACGATACCATGAGAATAGGAAATGCAATTCTCATTGCACTGTATCTTTGAGATAAAATATGGAGTATCTCTTTACAATAGTAGAGCCACTGGCCACTGCGTTCATCTGATAAGTATGAACTGAAATGATTAATGATTAAGTAGAAATAAGGAGTTTATCTGTCCGACAATACCAAATACCTACAGTATCTACTGAATCAATCATGGGATTTGGATTTAAAATCAGGACACATATAATTTATTTTCGTTTGTTTTGTTTACTTCTATCTGTTCTGTTTCCAAGGCCAGTGGAGGGCTCTAGGTGTGTGCTGCTTATTGCAGGGGAGTGCAGACCTGGAGTTCATCAACAGTCGACAGACATCAATATCCCAGGAATCTGCAGTCACCACCATTATTCTTGCTTTTTCCACCTTCCATTGACATGCCTATACTTCCAGAGCCAAATCCAAAAAAACCATACCACTGATGGACTGCAACAATGCAGTAATAAACTTTATATTCCTGTGTTAAGGGATAGTTCTGAATTTCAAGAGGGCTATCTAATTAATTATAAACACAAAGTCCTTTCGGTCCATAAAAGCGGTGCTTGTAGAACAAAAAACAAATTACCATTATGATGTGGAAAATTATTTGATTACCATACTGATTAAATAATTATGATGGCCTTCAATGTAGAATAGTGGAATTTGGTAAGTGGAGTTTTAATTAAAGCCAAGTAAAGGCCTTAGATAGATAGATAGATAGATAGATAGATAGATAGATAGATAGATAGATAGATAGATAGATAGATAGATATAGTTATATAGATAGATAGAAATAGATATAGATATAAAAGTGTGTGTGACTGCTGGAAAACTACCAAGGACTTAACTGCAAATGAAAGACTGATACAATACTATCTGATAACTCAGGCTCATTATACTACAATTATACTAACATAATGCCTAATAAATCTCTAAAGTGCAAGATATCATATATTGAAATTATTCTGGAAACCCCAATGGAAACATCAGGAAAAACTGGCTTAGAGACATTTAAAACTTAAAAATAAACTTCCCTCTACTCAGTGTCTGTTTGCTTCCAGAAACGAGCTTTGACCCCATTTGAAACTGTGTGGGTTATCGCACTGCCATCTGCAGTCACAAAGAAATATTAAATCTGTTGAAAACACACAAGCTTTATATTTTGAAAATGGAAAAACAAAACTCTAGAGTTGAAGGTTAAAAATTCTCGATAGTCTGAGCAAGCGAGGAGAAGAGTGATGCAAGAGCTTGAAACAGGATCATGACAAAGAAACTTTATACAGTAAATACACTAGCTGTTCCTGGTCAAGTGTATTGTTCTTATGTCCAGTGATACAAAAGAGGCTTAGAGAGCAGAGACTTACAATATAGCTTCTTATAATATAGCATTATGTTGGTGTGAATGTGCTGTTGTTTTGTTTATGTCCTATCAAATGAATGGGAGTTTCTTCTGCAATGTCTGGTACATAAAGTCCACATCACTGTAGTTTATGCTAATGTTTCAGCACTATGATTTTATACTCCGTTTTTTAAAAGAAGTAATTAACTGTTAATGACCTTTTTATAGAGAAGCATATCTGCTAATAGGTAAAAAAAAAAATCCCAAATTTAATTAATATGAGAAATGATCGCAAGATGGTAATAAAAACTACTGAAACAATGTGTGGAAATATGATAATTCTGGATTCACTGGCTTGCGCTCTGCATAAATTTGATCCACAGTTGTGCGTCGCATCGGGACCCCGACTTGTATTACCTGTCGTGCGGTAAATTGTATCTCGGGCCAAACGCTTTCCGTCATTTTAATGATAGATCCTGCATGAGAATTGGACTTGGTAGCTGCTGCGTCTTCCCCCTGAACGTCACCCAGTAACCTCTCTGCAACGGGAAACAAGAACACCCGGCTAGTCTGGAGACCTACCTCTAAAAGTGTGTTTTTGGATTTTATTCCTGTCAGCGGTTCAAGGTGTCCTTTCTTATTCTAAATTCGGATACTAAGAAAAAACACCTTGGGTGCCTTATAAATAAAACAGTAGGGCCTCAGCATTCTTTGTGATGCTTGCCACCAGGGATTTCCGTGTCTCAGCTCTCAGCCCTGATGGTGTGTAGATATTTGGATTCTGATGGGTATATTTCCCTAGCTTCCTTGTATTTGTTGTGAAGTGCCCCCCCGCCCCCTGCTGCTGTTGTTTTCAAGGTGATGGCAGAACATTTTGCTGAGTAGTTGTTTGCTCTTTCCGGCCCATCATGCCAAACACACCGTATTATTTCTTTGCGATGGCAGAGCGTAGACATCGTGGCCTTTCTTTCTGCTCGCAAAGCTCTACACCACATGTCTTCCCGTTGAAACCCCAGAGAGGATTCGTTTTAATGCTTTGGATTACAAACCTTGAAAGGGTGGCTTAGTAGTTTGAGAGACAATCCCATAACCGTGAGGTCACTCGTTTGATCTCCACAATAGCCAATGTGTCCGCCAAACAGCCACGTGTGCTGTTGAAGTGTCCTTGAGCAAGACGCAGAACCCCCACCTGCTCACTCATTGTAAGTCGCTCTGCACAAGAGTGTCAGCTACATGCTTAAAATATAAATGTAAATTGTAAATGCAAAATAGAACTATTCAGCTGAAGCAGATTTTCAGCAAACTATACTGTGGTAAAAGCCGAATCCTGTCTTAGTGAGCATGGGCACAATAGTTCCACTTATTTTCTGTCTCCTCAAGGGCTCTTCTGCGAGTAGAATGAAAGTCCAATTAGTAAATTGTCCGTTGCAATGGTTTCCATGTTGTAAAACTGAAATACTATAGGCTACATTTAGTGGTTCTGCAGCTTAATGGGTAGAGCATTGGAACTACCACTGACAATAACACAGCCTGGGTTCAGTTCCCACTGGGGCCGCCCATGCTAAAATATGTACACACTCATGGTACTGGATGGTGCTATGGCATATGTTATGTTAGTTCCTTAAAGCTGAGGCATTCAAACAGCATCCAGCCAAGTCATGTATCACTGTTCTGGCAATTATTGATTGTGACTCTTGGTCAGGCTGCATCCTTTCAAGTGACTTTATCATAAGGATGTCTGCAGCTTTGTGTGATTGTGCTTTCGTGTATGTGTGTGTGTTTGTGTGTATGAAGGCGTGCATGTGTGTGTGTGCGTGTCAATACCTAATTATGTCAAGGCTGTTTGTATTTCAGCAACAGGGTTATTTATCTCTATGAAACAGAGTGTATCATCTGGTCAATATGTGCTTAAGTCCTGAAGGCCAATCTATTGAAAGCATGTCTCTATTTGCAGGCCACTGTGGGAAAACCTTTGCAATCCTGAAGAGATTTCTAAGCAACGATGTCCCAAAGACCAACTGGCTCCTCGTTGTGGATGATGACACACTTATCAGGTATGTTTTCAAAACACTCCCAATGCATTCATAGCTTACAGTAATTGCTGCTTTGCCCCTTTTTCAGCTGGTGTACCATTCTACAAACATCCTACTCTTGTTTTTCTCAAAATTTAATCGTACATTTTCTACAAGTCTCTGTCTTTCAGCCATGCAAAAGATTTGTACAGTGAATGAAAGAACCGCTTTGAATGCAGTCATTTTGGGAAAACCGACTCCGACGGTATCACCATTCTGTCGAATATCTAAAATGCTCAGTACATAAATTCAATTCCAACTGGCTTCACTTTGTATCTGTCAAATTGCCTCTTCATGTGGAAGTTACTGGATGTGTAATAGCGCCTTAGGGAGAGTAGTTATTTCAGCATCTAAAAGGAAAGTTTCATATGTGTGTGTGCGCACGTGCACCTGTGTGTGTGTGTGTGTGTGTGCGCAGACATCGGTGTATGATGAGTCTGGTCTGTGCTTTTTCCAGCCTCCCTAGACTGCAACTCTTGCTGAGCTGTTATGACCCCTTTGAACCGGTGTGTCTGGGGGAGAGGTACGGCTACGGCCTGAGCCAGGGCGGCTACAGCTACATCACAGGAGGTGGAGGGTGAGTTACAAGGCTCCGATGCACGGGGAATATTGATGAAAGAACCAGACTCAGCAGAGGGACTATAAAACTTGTAATGAAAGACCCATAATCAGTAATTTACAGATGAACCATTTCAGTTCAATTCAAAACCGTGTTGTCCCCCTAAGGGAAATTTGCTTTGCAGACGGCGTTTACAGTAGAGGCACTCAATAAAAACCTATAATAAATCACCGCAACATACAGCATACAGACAAACATCAGTTGATAAGACCAGACAGGGAGTCAATACTTACTCATACCCACAAATCCAAAAGTCTGCTGTTGGTCACTGCAAGAAAATAATGTCTTTGTATCATATAAAACAATTGCCGATACATAAGATGCATTCTTGAAAGTGAATTCTGCACAAATTCCCTGCCCTCTTTATTACATGTAAGTAAATTTCAAAATGAAATTGGTACAGATTTTTTAAAGTCGACAAGAAGTAATTTCTGAATGCCAGCTGCCGTCGCTGGAGGTAAAGATGAACTGCAGGTAATAGTTGAACTGCAGGAGGAACTCTATTTAGGGAGACTTCAGTTGGTGTGACATTTTACAACACTGCAACTGCCAGTTTTCTCAAAAGCGTTCTAAACACTGTTTTTGAGTGGCAATGAGCTATTTTCTGGCAGCCTAAGATTTTGTCTTTTTCTAGTGTGATTGCTTCCCTTTTCAGAGAGATGTGTCACATCATTGTAGTGCAGAACCACACCAAGTGATTCAAAGAAAACAACATATTCCTCTCAGCTTGATTTGCACAGTTTGACTCCCTACTTTGTCTACCTCTCACTGAATAAATAAAATAAATACAGTGAACCGTGTGAAAATGATTGGAAGTGGAGATATTGTTTTCGGGTCATTTTCGAACGGTAGCTCCTAAATTGGCAGTGTACAATGCAGCACAGTCCGCTCTCTACGTATATATTTTTAATGATTAAATTTGTGATGTCCCTCTCTGTGTTGCTGCAGCATGGTGTTCAGCAGGGAGGCGGTGGCCCGACTCCTTAAGAGCGGCTGTAAGTGCTACAGTAATGACGCGCCGGATGACATGGTGTTGGGAATGTGCCTCAACGCTCTCGGACTCCCTGTCACACACAGCCCCCTCTTCCACCAGGTTATACTCACACTCTTCAACTACACACTGTCTGTATCTCTCTCTATAATTTGGGTTTTTGAAGGCTGATACCTACTGTTTTCATGCCAAATTATCTATTCAGCGTTTCCCTGAGAATTGTATTTTTTGGCAGGGTGGGAGAGCATCTGAAACCGCATTTAGACCATCAAGTAACACTTTAAAACTCTCCAGCACTTGTTCAGTGGTAGAGGAAACTCTGGGATGGGATACATTAGGCCTTCAAATGAATAAGTAATATACAAAAAACGTGAATTGAACAATTTCATAAATAAGTAAAACAAAGAAAAAGAAAAATTCATTGCAGGTTTTTACAGACTGTTTTTATGTAGCTGCGGTCAGGGAGGATCCTCCATCTTATTGGCAGTGGACGACATTGCTGGCTGATATCCAATATTTAATAAAAGGCCATTATCGACCCATTATATTGGCAAACCAATATATCAGCTTAACGCTAATTATACGTTTGTGTGTGTGTGTGTGTCAGTCTGCCTATCAGTCAATCAAATAGACAAACAGACTGTTACTGATTACCAATTTACCAATGCTTGGGTAAAAATAATTTCTGCAAACATTATGGTATCAGATATCACTGCTTTAGTCTTCGATGTACCGAACATAATCTTGTACTTTCAAGCTCTCACTCTTGCACTGCGCTAGACTTTTACGCAGTCTCTTGTGAGTGCTTCCAAATATAAATTACTGCACTTAATCTTACCTTTCAGGCACGCCCAGAGGACTACGCCAGAGACTTCTTAGCTCACCAGGTGCCCATCTCTTTCCATAAACACTGGAACATTGACCCCATTGCCGTTTTCAACAAATGGCTGAAGAATGACCTGAGGGCAGCAGCTTCGGATGGACTTAATAAGAGTGCTAAGACGGAGTTGTAATCATTTAAGCACACAACTAGCCTGTATGTATGTGTGTGTGCGTGCGTGTGTGTGTGTGCGTGTGTTTCGTGGAGTCATGGACAGACATATTGTCAGGATGTATATCCTTCATAGATGTAAATGTTTTTTGTAATTGTGAATCTTGAAGAATTATTAAGAGGGACCATGCAAGCCTGTGTCCATGACTTAATATTTGAGTATTTTCATGACTGTGAGGTTTCATTGAGTTGCATGTTGAGGTTATTTGGTATGTTGGAAATATGAATATAATGTGTGTGTATTTATATCACATGGATAATCTAAACCTTGCCATGTACAAAGAAGGATCTCCTTTTCTGGCGGATCTGTATACTGTATCTTTCAAAGGTATCACTAATGCTGTACAATGTGCTCTATTTTGACATAAAAGTATCAATATTTGAGAATGTGTTGTCTTTCCGTTTCATTGGAGGCCTTCATTGGAGGTTTTATACCATTAATGTTCTATAAAATGTGCAGTTGTTAAAGATTAAGTGAGGCTAAGATCAAGACACTCATTGGGGCCAAATTTCCAATATGAGCACACACACACTTTTGGTGCAGTTTAAGAAGTAAAAGTAAAAAACATGTTCTCAACATGTAAAGGGTTGTAATAACTCCAGACATGTTGAATATCTATAAGGGTCCAACTGATGCAGATAAACATCTTACCTTTACTTTAAACCTTAACACCTTACTCCATCACTTATTTTGGCCTAAAAGTTAAGAAAAAAAAATTAAGTTAAGTTTTTTAGGCTTTGACCTCAAGGAATGTCACAGACTAAAAACGTCCGACTTAAGCATACTTTCATGGGCTTTAATGCAGACATAGGAGAACTATTAACTGATATGCTAATGAGGTGTTTGGGGGGGAATTGGATTTTATCAAGACAATTACCAAATTTTCATTTTCCCTTTTTTTTTCTCACTAAGTAACTGTCACAAATAATTAATTGACAGACTCAGCGATTCGCTGACCATTATTAAAGGTCTTTCAAAGACCTTCAGGCTTATTGGCTTTTTGCCTTCTTCAAAAAGTTCATTTGCAGCTGCAATGCTTCGTTCTCTCCAAAAACTGTCAAGTTATTTCTCCCTCATAATGGTACTAAAAGCTTGAGTACCCTGAGGATTATTAAAATATATATATTAATTGCATTGAATTAATGGAAATTTAAAATCATAATAATAAGGCAATATCCAATATTCTCTGTCTGTGAAATTGACACACTGTAATAGAGAAGATGTCCTGATACTTGCTGATTTTCTGAATATTTTCAGTGATAAATGTACACTTCCTAATATTAAGTTGGCTTGAGTTCATGAAAAGTCTGTCAGCCGGAGGCATTTGAAACAGGGCAATAAGTCAAGTAGACATCTCATAACACACCTATGAATTGTAACCTACTTGCAGGAAATAAGTTAAATTCCTGCAGGGACTGGCCACTGCCACCCGCAGATGGAGTGATGAGCATTGGTAAGACAGAGTATATTGCAGTGAGAAATGTCTCAAACAGCAATCTTGCTCTTGGTCAGGTGTTGCATTTTGAATTTGCAGTTTCATCGAGCACAGTGGACGAGGTGGAGGTGTGTATCACTTTATTTTAGCTCAGAGTCTCCTGGAGCAAACCCCACCAAAAAAGGCGGCTATGAATGTGGCTTTTATGATCTTTTAAATCACTGAAGGGATTTTGCTGCATCATGCACCAGTGTGCTTAAAACTGACCCAAGAAGCACAACACAGGATTAGTGCACAGACCTCATCACTGAATGAACTGCATGAATTGTGTGTTTCCAAAGAGTTTCCAAATGAACAAAAAGAAACATATATCTGGTAAAATTAAAAACAGGCTCAAATAATGATTGGAACTGTTCAGACAGGTGCCTGTGGTGTTTCTTTAACGTGTTGAGTTAGTTAAAGCTGCAATCCGGGGCTTTTTCCAGTAATAAATTGTTATTTTATCCACCTGGACCGTGGAGTCAGGTTACACAATACCAATTGGCAGTATTACCATGGTTGGAGATGCTTTCCATAGACTGCTATCAAAACTTTTGACCAGGTAGGACAAAAGTCTGCTAACTATCCAGTTAATGTTAGCCAACACAGGTTACCTGCGCTGGGTAGCTGAGTGCCACAAGCTAGTTAGCATATTGGCCGACCCAAAGACCTTACACTGAAAATAATTTTTGCCCAACCTGATTGATATGGCACACACTGTACGCCACTGTTACTGTCAAGGTGCAATATTTACACCAAGCGATGTTATTGCCTAATTTCATTATAAAAGTTACAATCATTGAACGTCAAACTACCTGGTCTGCATGGGGAAGCCATTTTTACTATAGGGGGAACTACTGGTGAGCTGATGGCACACAAGCAACACCAACTGCTACACATTCTGTATATGGTTGTTTGGTTGTAGTCTGAACATCATTTCAAATACTTTTCACCACCAGAGGGGGAGACAAAGCAGAGAAATCAGGGAAATCCTGGATTTCAGCTTTAAAGGGACACAGAGAGAGAGAGAGGCCAGTGTTTCTGAGCAGGTCGACTGTGCAGTCAGTCTGTCTAAACCCAGTTCATCTCCCCTTTGAAGCAGGCCACCAAATCACATATGTGAACCCTTTGCCTATATTAAAAAAGTAATGTCTCTTCACCTTTGGAAGTAGCGATTCAGATGGCTGGTTTGTTATTTGTAAGCATTTATTTGAGAAAAAAAAACAGAAAAAAAGAAAAGTGGCTAAACTGCAGAGATTGCTGGCTGGAGAGAGGTTGCAGGGTTCTCAGTTCTCAATTGGGGCTGTTTGGACATGAGTGTGTTTTTCTCAGAGGTTTCAGTGTGACCAGCAGGGCTTCCAAAATGGAGCAGATGAGAAGAGCTGCAGTCTGTGCCATCTCAAATCTCCGTCACAGCCGGCTCAACTGAAGTCTCTCTGTTTTAACATCACTCAGTTTTCTCACTTGTTGCCAATCTGCTTCCCATAAAACGGTGCCTGCAAGGATCTGTTTAGCAAAACAATTATGAGACTTCAGCTAGAAATACTCCTCCCCAGTTGCTGTAAGAAATCTCATTAAACTAGTCCCTATATGAAACCCAGTGATATGTTGCTGTTGTAGCATTTTTCATTTCTCTTTTCATTCGGTTGCAGTAGAAATAAAAAAAAAATTGACATGTTGTTAAGGTGACATTTAGTGAACGCATGTTTTGTAGATCTAAAACTGTGCCCAGAATGGTGCCATGTGCTTTCAAACCAAACTCCAGTTGCAGATACCAACTGATATTATTTCTATGTCAGAATTTCATCTTTCTTCCTTTCTGATGAAACTTTCCTGGCCATTCAATAATGCATGTCGATAACATAATTGTAGTAATTTGTGTCTTCAATGCCAAACTGAACCTTTTATGAGTAGTGAAAACCAAGAAATCAATGAAGAGGCTTATTTTCCACATATTCCAGGGAGATAAAATGGCGGTTTGGGAGTGGAAAAAGAGATTCATTCATCACTTATCAATTTCTTACATTCTGTTGTTGACGTGAGCCCACTGACAATCACCCTCCCACCGCTTGGTCTCACACACACAGGGCCAGCAGTCAAGTCTAATGAAAGCTATAGTGTTCATCGGATAGACGATGAACAGTTTGATGCACGCCGAGCAAACTTAGAGGTGTCCAGACTCTTCCTGTTAAATTGAAATTTGTTTTACCTGAGGGAAATTTAACTCTGATGGCATTCAGTAGAATTAGGCTGTATTGATTGTGAGAATTATGTATTCAAAAGGTGTCCCTCAGCTGGGGTCAGCTCTTTCCTTGTCTAAGTAATAAGAAAGTCACTACCATAATGAATACAGTCTGGCCCGGCAAATTAATTATTTTGATGTATATGTATAATTCAGCAGTGTCCTGAAAGTGTAATGTGAAATGTGAATGTGCCCACATAATATAGACCCTTGGTATAAATTCACTGTCAAGGTAAAATACTGTTTGAGAAGAATCCATTTAATGTGGATAAAAGTATTCAACTTTTGCGGATGTTCTGGTGATTGGAAGGTCTGCAGTTTAAGCCAGGCTGCAAGGACAAGTGGTGAAAGACGAAATGCTTGCTGTTGGCCAGTAACCATTGGTTACACAAGTCTGGTTTAATAGCTCAGTCAGCTGTCAGATAAACAGCATACTCTCACAGTGTCAGGCAACTGTAAACGATTAATCTATTTACCTTCCAAGAGTTTATCACCAGATATTTTCATAAAATCAGATGAGATAAGATAAAAAATAAACTTTATTGTCCCTGCAGGGGAATTCATCATGGGCATCAAATCCGCAGCACCAAGGACATAAAAACGGTCAAAGAAAGCAACAACAAGCAGCAGCGCAGGACAGAAACATCGTGCATCATACACCCAGCGCCATGTTTAAAAAAATGCAATCAATCGCTCCTTTAGATAATGCAGCATACACACATTACAGGGAAAAATATGTTTCTTACAATCATATAATCAGTCACTACACGCATGCAAAAAATTAAGATTATGAGTCCTAAGATCATAATTTTCTTAAAGCAAGTGAAGAAATATGCCAGTAGGGTTGGATAGGTTAGGATTAGGTTAGGTTTCCCTTGTTTCCAGTGAAAATCCAACTTGTTTCAAGCAGTTTGTAGAATCAAGTGTCATTTTCTTGATAGTATCTACCTTATTCTTCAAGATATTGACACTCATTTCTAGAAAATTCCTGAAACAAGTGAAACCGCTTTGGAAACAAGTGGAGTTATCTCACCCCATTTGCATCATTTTTCTCTTGTTTTAAGAGAAGTACGATTTGAACTGAATATGAGACTAAATGACTTGTTAAGATGGACGTTTTTTGCGGTGTATCATTAAACAGAGCGGAAAGTGATGGTACTTGGGTGTTGGCACTATGATCTTGTGACAAAACCTGTAACTTGTGGGAAGCTGCTAGGTTTTTGAACCAGCCACTGATCCCATAGCATAATGAATTCACATAATCAGTATTTGTTGTTTCATCCCAAAAGCTCTGAGTCGATGTAGGGAGTGCAGCTGTGTGTCCGAGAGCACAGGCTCTCTGCAGTACATGTATGTTCCAACACAGCTTCGTATCTCTGTGTAACTCAAGGTGTTTGTATGTGGCTGCCTGTTCCATGGCAACTTGTGGAATTGCCACTGGCTGGTAGTCTTCTGCTGATGCTGAATTGAAAAACATCTCCTTTGTTTTGTTTCCATCTATCAGGAGGAAATGGTCGTCCCACCACTGGGCAAAACTGTCAGTCACAGATGTATGCACTGCCATGTTGGATTCTGTTTTTATCAAGTCAAAGATGGCTGAGTCATCTGAGAAAATAACAATGTGGATGTTGGGAGTATTGATTTTACAGGAATTAGTGTAGCCTAGAGTGTAAAGAGAAGGGGGGGGGGCTGGGGCACCTCCAGTCTGAGAGAAAGTGTCATTAACTTTAACGAGGTGGGTTCGTTAAGTGAGAAAGAAGTGATACCACTTGAGTATGTGAGGGTTCACTTCTAATTCATGCAAGTGTCTGAGTAGCACGTTTGGAGGTGTGACACAGATGCAGGATTAAGGAACCGTTTTGTATGAATGACACCGTAACGGAAAAGTTCCTCATTCTGATTCAGCCCCAGCTGTAACCCTACAAACAACATCTAGCTTCATCCATGCAAACATGAAGAGAGTAGAAAGAAACTGTACCATTGTCAGCATATATGCTCTGCTTTTACTGCAGACCGAGGACTATAATGTGTTTGTCCACTATAAATACCCTGGCCCTCCATTGCCCTTACATTATGGTTTGTGCACAGTGTGGCTATAGAGGTATGCTAAAAGCATGCTGGTCAGCACTGGCCCACATTAGGATACTATACCACCATTACGTTGGTAATGAGCAACAGATGCACATAGTTACTGAACAACAAATTAAAAACCAGAGTGCATACAATGTACCATACCCATAGAAGGCTCAGTGTGTGTGTGCAGCCTAGCTGTGCAATGCAAAAACTCCCAACTACAACATGGCTCCGTATGTGTGATGAAACTAGTCAAAATTCCTCCCACACATGCTAATCCTCATTTATCTTTGAGACACAGAAAGCAGAGGAAGATGGCCACCTGTTCAGTTTAATCTCAGCATGAAATGTAATTATTTTGTGAGCTGTGAGTAACTTTGAGAAGCTTAAGCTCCATAAGTTAAAGCTACAGTCTCTGATGTGAGAAGAAAATTATGAAAATACTGCACTTGGCAAATTTGCACTTTGGCAGCCCAAAATGGTGGTGGGAGATCATTTGAATTTGAAGGACTTCATTACCCAGAAATCTCGTGATATCAGTGAACTGCACACTCACTGGACTTAAATTTCTTCTCCTTAGAAAAAAAATATTTTAATAATATTTTCAATAATATAGATTCAACCATCCTTGATGAGCGCTCGCTTGCTGCAGTTTAGTAGACAGTTTTGTATGTTTGATTTGTCACTTCTGGTGCGATGAGAAGGTTTCCCGCCAGCGACCAAACCTGACACCAGAATTTCATTTGGGCAAATTGGGCGAATCTGCTGGGTTTCAATTAGTGGAGATGGAACGCTCTTCTCTGTTGCAACCCCAATTCATGATTTAGACTGATAAGATGGGTGTATTTTTACCGGCTTTAATTTATTGCATTCATGAAGATGAACAATAATATGCACTTGTTTCAGCATGACATGTATGAAAACAAACAAGTAGTATCTTGCCCAAAATTAACAGAATTCAATTATGTAAAAAAAAAACCTTAGAAACGGCTTAGAAATTGTGATATTTAACCTATCGTTTTTTACAGAATTTTCATTGCGTCCAATGGCTTGCAAGCTTGTAAGAGCTGAGCACAATTAATATTTAGCATGACATGGCTGAAACACTTCTAAGTAATTTCTTTTTCTGTTGTAATGCATATCCATTCATGCATTGCTTGTTTTAACATACCCTCTTTGATAACACTATCACGTCAGAGCTGATATGAACCTGTAGGTTGAATTGCTCTCTTGCTTCAGTGAGGTTTGACATGAGGAATTATACTCGACCTTTGACGAAAAAATAAACATATTTGTCAAGCATGAAATGACACTGTAGCTTAATGTCTCTACATAAACCCCTTTGCCGTTTTTGCATAAATATTGAATGCCTTAAGTTTATCTTGAATGCTTTAAGTTTATCTTGTATAATGTGGTAAAACATTTTGTATTTTTTATGTGAAGTGAAAGCAAAGCACAACACTAAATCATTTGATGAGATCATGTCTGTTAGTTAGGAGATGGGATATTTATTGTGTTTTTACTATATTGCAACTATCTCATCCACAACTGCATTGTGTTGTTAAAGGATGATGTATTTAGGGATCTGCACAAAAAACAAAGGCTCGAAGCACAAGTACCACTGATTGAAGCAGCATTGTATTAATTTGAATGGGGCAGTGTTTGAATAATGGAATTATAACTGTCTATTTTTCAAAGATAGATTCATGAACAATAATGGATTTTTTTTTTTTTTCATTTGCTGTAACGAGAGCTATCATAATTATTTACTGTCTGCCTTCATCTTGCTCATTGCTCTCATTCAATTTTCAACACGGAATTTATGTGACTAGTAAATTTCTACCTTTCATGTTTGAGGTGTTGTGGGTGAAAAAAAAACGAAATTGGAATGAATTCAGAGGAGCAGATAATCCTCTTATTGTAATAGTGGTTGGTTGTTGGGCGATTGTTAAATAAAGCTGTCAGCTGTCAAGATGAGAAGTACTTTTTTATTTATTTATTTTAAAGAAGAGTGGGCAAGCCAGCCGCCTCTAAGTATTTCTGTAACAGTATCAAGAGAAGAGGGACAACAAAGGGAGTAGGGAGATGTGACAGTATAGTGTCATGGA
Source organism: Centroberyx gerrardi (assembly GCF_048128805.1). Taxonomy (NCBI): domain Eukaryota; kingdom Metazoa; phylum Chordata; class Actinopteri; order Beryciformes; family Berycidae; genus Centroberyx; species Centroberyx gerrardi. The sequence goes on from NC_136002.1 coordinate 25,014,331, forward strand.
CATTGTGTTTTTTTCTTTTTTGTTGCAGGCTTGCTGGTGCATTACAGAGGCTTGGAAAAGCTAAGCTTACTGTGAAATATTATTCATTAGATTTTCCTTTTTCTTTTTTTTTTTTTTGATGTGCATAGTTGAATCGATCGGTGGGATAGGTGCAGTACAGGACGATTTTTATAGCATAAGCAAAATCTAACCTCACCAGTTGGAAGCGGTTGACACTCCACTCTAGCTTGCTCTCTTTATCTTGTCTTTTCTCTTGACATCATCAGCAGCATCATACTGCAACACCTCACTATAGTTAGTGATGTTACACCTGAGGAACAAAACCAGTGGGAGAGTCTTCTATATGCAGAAACTTTTCCCACAAGAAAGCAATCACATTACAATGGAGCAATCAATATACAGACTGAAAAACAATCTTTCTATTTGATTCCATTTACTTTGGTAAGGTGACACAATCTGACACACACACACACACACACTGACTATACTAGACTAGTGACTAGTGTAGGCACTGTGTAGGCTTTTGTGAGATACACAAAACAAACATGTAGAAAAAATACAAAACATATTGCACACGTAAAGGTAACGTAAAGCACAATGATGTTCATTCACAACACCAATAAGATTTGTTTGATTCTTCTATCACTGATAAGACTATGACATTCATTGTCATGCTAATATGCATTATGAAAGTGCATATTAAAAAATATACAACAGTGGTTTTGCCTCAGGCAAATAAAAATAAGAAAACAAAATTCTGATAGTCCATCTCCTTTGAGTCCTCTCTCTCAGTCTAAATAGGCCTGTTGAGGACTTGTGTACATTTGTGAGGATGTTTGGAGTAGGTGTGGAAGAGCGCTTGAATAACAATACTTTGAACTTACAACCTCTAGCCCTTTAGCCAGAATAATATGGTGTGGAAGATGAGGGAGAACAGTTTGGCAACAAGGTGCAACATGCATTTTAATGAAGACCCTTATCAACTGTGAGCAACATGAGTATGCAAAAGAAATTCCAAAGATATAACCTAAAAAATAATGCACTGTTTTTTAAAGATTACTTTATGGCCTTTCTGTATTTTGTGATTGGACAGATGGGAGAGATGCTACTAAGTTCATGAGCTAGTTTCAAATCCACGCCACCATGAGTACATGGTATATGCCATTTAGTGAATGCTTTTATCCAAAGTGCATATATTTTTAGCATGGGTGGGCCAGCTGGGAATTGAACCCCTAACTCTTGCTCTTGCAGTGCCATGCTCCGCCCACTGAGCCAAACAGGACGCCCCAAGAATGTTGTACTGTAAAATAAAAGGAGCAAAATAAACACATTAACAATCAGCTAGAATAAAGGCAAAACAGTCACTACTGGGTCCACAAACACCCACTCAGCAGAACCAAAATAGCACAAGGCTATGTAGCAGTGATAATGTCATACAAAACAAATATACATAACAAATTGCTCAAGGGAGGTTGAGGGATTGATCAAAAATAGCTTCAAAATACTTGCTTCTGATGACTTTTAAAAGAAGAAACGGTAACTTTATGATTTTCCAGAACCAGGCGTCCAGAGTTTTCCATTTTATTCATTCTCTCATGATGTAAGATTACTGATGTAAGAGCTGTGGCTGTGCTACTTCAGCAAGATGGCAAGAAGATCAAGCACCTAGTGAGGTTCTTTTCAAAGCAGCTTGTCCTCTGGCGACTCTGGCACAGATCTATCAAGAAAGAGATGCTTGCCCTCATCCTGGCTCTCATGCGCTTTGAGGCTGGGTCAGCTTCTAGCCTCCAACTGTTTACACTGACCACGGTCCTCTCTTAATACGACAAAGAAATCGTGCTAATGAATGCTGACTGTGTGACAGGAACGGGAGGTTGAAATCATTATTTTACTTGAGCATTTGCATTTCCAGTGTCACTACATGACGAATGTGAAAGAATAAATACGGCGAATCCTCGAGTGTGTGTGAAATTTTAATCAGACCAATAAACTGTCATTGGTCACGGTGGTTTGACTCTAAAGGAAAGCATGGGTGTCATTTTTCTATCCGGTTCACAAAAACACTGATAACATGCACATACACAAGTCCAGTTTATGTCCCTTGTTTGTGTTGAAATGGCAGGGATACACTTTATACCCCATTCAGGTTTGATCCAGTTAAAACTACAGTATTTTGTAACCCATTGACAGTGGTGGAAAAAGTACTCAAATCCTTTACTTTTCCTTTGAGTAAAAGTTCTGCATTCAAAAGTTTACTTAAGTAAAAAGTATAGAAGCATTAGCAGTAAAAAGTATCAAAAGTAAAAGTATTCATTCTGAAGAAGATCCTTTTCAGAGTGTTAAATTATTGATGAATTAGTATTAGTAAGTATTTTAATGTTGTAGGTCTAACTGCTCCATATACTGTTGGGGAGTTTAAACTCTAAAAATGCAACATATTAGTACTTGAGTAAATGTACTTAGTTACTTCCCACCTCTGCCCATTGATCGTGATTATTATTATTATCATTACCATCCTTATTTCCATTGTTCCTATTCTGCTGTCCTCATGAAGTCTGACGAATTCACGCAGCAAAGGCGGCGTGTCGAATCTTTCAACATATCAGCACAAAACAGTAAAGATATAATCAAGCATGACATTTAACGTTGAGTAAAGCTCTGTTGTTTCATCTGCCCTCTCTGTACAGGGACTTTGATGGGAGCCAGATACAGACTGTCTCCACTTTTGTTTCATGTAGTAATCTCACAACGCTGCATAAGCACTCGCAGTTCGCTTACTTGCGTGTTTCAAGTCAAAGCTGCGTTAGCGGTGTGTGATTCTTGAGACCAAGCACAGTGAAAGATGTTTTTTTTTTTGTTTTCTTTTTTTATTTATACCAGGTTCCCATTCATGACGCATTTGAATTACTCACTTCACAATACTCCCAGAACAGGGAAAGACAAAGAAAGTTCAAACCCAAGTAAGCTTGTCTTTATTGCCTGTGTTAACCTTCTCACCCAGACATGATTGCTTTGCCGACGTTGTAATGTATTTCTATTGTATTGCAGTCATCTCTGAACAGAGCGTCTTCATGGTCTGCTTAATGTTTACACTAGTTGCCACTTATCTAAAACATTTCTGAAAAACATCACAGCTTTAATTACCAATTAATTTCTAATGACAAAGAAAATGGTCATGTTAAACATATGAGACGACTGATTCCACAGGATGAGGATGAAAACATTGTTCATCTCTCTCTGATATACTGAAATAGAATGTCACATTATGTTGGTGAGAGATGGCAGGATTATCAGCGGTGTAAGAACAGTAATAAAAGATATTACACGCGACACGGTGATATTTGTCTGCATTTGCTTCTCCACAAATGCATTCTGTGTGGCTGAATGTCTCTCTTCATTTTGTTAGTTTGTATTGAATTTGCCACCCGCAAGAGATTTAATATCACTGATAAAAGCTTTGATTGAAGTCGACCAATCCAGTAATGTGAGGCAAATTGGTATAAAAGACAAACGGCTGATGTATATTCCCACAGTTAATGGTTTGATTTCACTGTCCTCCATCCTTTAGATCCCTACATGCTAATCAAATTAGGAGAATGCCAGATAACATTTTCCCCTCCACATATTAAGAGGCACGCGGACCACAGCTCACTGGCAAACCTTCTGAAACTGTTTTCAGTAACCTTACATTACAAGGTGCTTTACATAAAATAAAAACGAAAAACACTGAATACAAATAATAGATAAAGGAATAAAACAAAGGTAAGAGCGAGCAGTAGAAGTGTAATGAAAGGAAGGAAAACATACATACAGAAAAGCAGAAAAGCCCCACACAATATGATGTTAAAAGATGTTTTGTTTAAAATATGTTATAAAAAGATTTAAAAGAAGATAACAAGCAAAACAGAAAACCCCTGCATTACATTAAGATGTTAAAAAGGCCTTTTTATAAAAAAAATATGTTTTTAAAAGAGTTTTAAAAGAAGACACTGTGTTGGCTAACCAATAGAATTAGAGATTCCCTTTATTATCAGAAGCCTCTGCATAACTTCTTTTGACTGTTAATGTCTTCGAAGGGCAAATTCCAACAATGTCTCTTCCACTGTCAGTCTCACATGATCTTGAGAGGTAGAAAACTTGCATCCAGGCAGATTTGATCACCCAGCTGCATCCTCAGCCTCTGTGGCTACATTAAATATATCATATCTCCATCATTGTGAGTTATTCCATGCCCAAGAATAACCTCCTTCCAAAGTCGATTTGATAAGCCCTTGTGGGCCTTTTTTGTTCTTGCAATTTTGAGCAGTACTCTTTACAGCAGCCTCGTAACTTGAAGTAGTGTCGTCTTGAGGTGTGTTATATTTCCAGGAGAGCAGATTGTTGATAAAATCAAAGATAAACAAGCGGCCGTCCTGCGCGCCTCTGTGCCAGGTCTAGCCTGCTGTACCTCAAGGGGGAGATTAGCAGGTGGAAGACGGATTGAAACGAGACAGAGAGGGGATGATGAATTGGAGCATCAGTTCCAGGAAAATGATACACAGCACTCACCTCTGCTTTCCCATAGGGTCCTGGCACTGAGACTGAAGCTATTCACACGCAGATGTTCTAGCCGCTTTCCAGCTTTCATATCCCTATCTGCGCGTTCCTCTCTGTAACCTTGTGTTAGATCCTCAAATTCACTCAGTATAATTTCTATTTTTTATTGTCCCACATGGGGAACAGTCATTAAGAATTATAGAGCCATCATAACAACAACAACAACAACAACAACAGAAACATCAAGGTCAAAAAGCGATCAGATGCGATAATCGCAGATAGCGCAAATGAAGCCAGTTGGCCAATGAGATGTAGAAGCCATTAGATTTACTAGATTTCATTTTTGGTGCCTTAAAACAGCAGGAGGCAAAGCTTCATGCTCCTTATGGGATCCTCAGGGAATTTAAGATAGAAGAGACAATTCTGACTCTCCTTTGTACAATCTTTGTGCCCTCAGACAAATGACCTGACACTTACCTTAAACTCTGACAGAGTACAGTCATTTATTTATTTAAAAGGGACAATGTACAGTTCAAACATAAATGTCACCATTTGATGCACCGTACCAGATTATAGCTGCAAGCTAATTCACATCTGTAGTCCCTTGGCAGGTCAAAGCAAAGAAACAGCACAATAACAAACAGTACAGAGTAAAAACAACATACAAAGTTATACAAAAAAGAACACACAAGACACAAAATACAAAACTACACACAAAAGCACATCACAAATGTATGCTTGTCAAAAAAAAAAAAAGCAAGTCATGAAGACCATAAGATATCAAAGTCAGTGAGGACAGAGCTGAGCAGCTTTTAACAGACTTTTTAAGTTGGTTTTGAAAGTGCTGATAGAGCTGCAGCTCCTCACATCGTCAGGCAGGATGTCATAGGTTTACAGACATGAAAGTAATGTATTTTTGTATTTGTAATGTATTTACCTCTGGAAGACTAGACAGCATCACACCTCTTCAGATGGCATCGCTGTTAGCACAAAACACAGCTTCTTCCCAACAACAGTGCCAATGCACTTCAAGTTACGAACTTGCCTTAAAACCACTTCTACCCTAAAGGTCCCTCATGCGGGATCACCGTTACAAACACGTGTCGCAGCCAAGCTTTGTTCCTTATTTTAAATTCTAGTCAAGATCCCAAGGTTTCCCAAGGCAAGGAAATGTGTATAAAATGATGCACAAGACATCTGGATTTTTCCATTTGCCGGAACGATCCAGAACGGCGTTCCGGCACCTTCGATTAATAAGTAAATAAATCTGATTGGCAGTTTCATACATAATAATGTCAAGCGAGTTCACAGGGCTGCCAACTCTCACGCATTGACCGTGAGACTCACACAATTGACATTTTTCACACGCTCTCACGCCACAAGTCCATTTTCTCACAAAGTGAAAAACAAATTCATAACTGATAACGTCGCGGCGCGAGAAGAGACACTGACAGCGCAAGGACAGACGAGACAGAGCAGCACCGTGCAGCAGAGAGTTATTCAGACCATCTGAATAGCAAGAAATATACACAAATCTATTATATTGTAATTTATTCCCATGCATGGTGCTCAGAGTAATCTCAGTCAGCGGCTCTTCTGCGTCTCTCCCTCTCCTCTCGCGCCGTGCGCACGCAGGCAGGAGTGAGAGTGAGTTACTATGGTTACGGGGACGCTCTGTGTCTGTCGCTCTGAAACTTTCTTGCAATTCCCAAGGTTAGGTTAGTATGCCTATGCAAAATCATGAATGTAAGTACCTCAATGCTGAAATCTAGTAATATAACATAATTTTACATTTTTGGTTAACATTATACAGGGTTGCTGTTTCTTGACTTAATCCAAGAGGTTAGGTGGTGTAGAAATGCAGGAAATTTGTTTTAAATTACTATTTTTTTCTGACACCCCCCCCACCACCACCAGCACCACCACCAATTATGTATCTTACCCCCCCCCCCAACTGTCTGTAACAGGTTGCATCTGCATGTCAGGCAATCACTATCACTTTAGACCTAAAGATGAAAGCATAAAGCTACTAGTTTCTTTGGGTTGCATTGTTGTATGTAAAACGCTGACCATTCATAAATCCTTCAAACCAGACTGATGTCCTGAGCAGCAAGTGGTATTAACATTTGTTGCAAAAACCTAATGTGATTAGCGTTGCGGATGCAGCATTACATGTTGGAGTGGGTAAGAAAACCTTATTAAGGTCCTGTTAGGCGTGCAGACCGCTGTGGCTGCAGTGTGCCGTGCAGAGTGTGCCAAGTGGCTAGTTGTGCATAAAAGGAAATCATTGCTGTGGCTGAAGCTGCCAGCTGCTGTTTTGCACTTAAGTCAACTGTAATTGGTTTATTGTAATTACATAATACATTGTCTTTGTTTTTCATGAGTTAGATCGACTCTTCCCTGGTGGTTTCCAGGCCCCGAACTGGAGGAGAATCTATTCATCAATCTGTCTGTCCACTGGTGTGTGGGAGATGGCATTTGTGTGCATGTTAATTATCACTTGATTTCAGGTTTGGTTGCTCATCATGTGTAGGCTGAATATTAATTTGCACCATATTTTTACCAGTTTTACATGGATCACTGTTTACATGGATCACTGTTTTGCTGTGCACACTAGTTCTGTGTACAGGCCACTCCTTAGCTCTGGTGGCAGCAGAGCCCATAACTAAGGTGGCAAAATAGTAGTAAAGCTACGTTATTTTGTTTTAATAATTTAAAACTAACTTAAAAATGACTTAAATAACTTAAAACGGAGTTATTTTATTTATGTTTTCTCAGCCTAAATCAAAAGGTATAGAGAAGAGCGTCCCATCCCCACTAATTGAGACACTGCCCTATTTGCCCAGATTAAATTCTGGTGTCAGGCACGGACGCTTCTCCACCCACAGGAAGAGACAAATTGACAGTTAAGTGCAAAATACAAACTGTCTCCTAAAGAGCAGCAAGGGAGCGCTCCGTCCAGAGAAAGCTGGACTCATCGGATCTTTCGCCTCTCTCGTCCCTTTGGTATCAGTTGGCATAAAGCGATCACAGACCAGTCGGGTTGGTAAACATGAGTGTGTGCTGTGTGCAGTTTACTGACAACGTGTTACATGAATTCTGCGTATTTGCAGTTCAAATTTTTCAAACAGTTACTTCTTGCTGCCATTTGGCGCCGCCGATACGTGGAGTTGCCAAGTGAGTCTTTAAAGACAGAAGAAAAATCATTGATTGAGAGCCTTGCTTGAGTATTTGGCCCATCAAGACGCTGATATAAAAACATCAGTGAGTGTAAGGTGGCGTCTTTACACCTCCCCTGCTCCTGTATGCAAATTGTAAGGGATCTAATACACTTTCCATCTGTCTGAAAACCATTAGTTGCATCGACCAGCTGTTTATTAGAGTTAAAACCGGACATAAATCTCAGACCCTTCCAAGTAGCCTTTAAGTTCTCGCTCGGCCTTTAAACATCTCCACCCTCACCTCCTTTCTAGCTTTCCCCACTGCAGCAACAGCAGCATCACCAAAAGCTGCATTCGTTTTACACAGCAGCCCTCTTTTCTTTTTTCTTTCCAAAAATCCAAGGTTTATTATGAAAGGTTTATCTTTAGTAGGACTTATCTGAACAGTGACACAGCGATGCTTTGGTTCCTTCCTCTTAGTATTTTGGATGTGAATTCAAATGATGTTTATGAGGTGTAAGCACAGAGGGTATTTTCATCTATATTAGATGAACCGTTAAACAACTACACTCCTTTTTTTTTTTTTTTACTAAAAGCTCCCCAAGTCTTGGTCAGATGCAGCTTATATTCCTAGAGTTCACAATAACCTGACACAGCCATCCATTACACGAACCACACATCCATTACAGTGGAGTGTGGAGCCAAAACATCAAACAGCGCGTCCTTGTTCAAATACTTAACGGAGCTCGCAGTAGCCGCACACCTCATCCGTGGGCTCATCAATATTGTTTGTGGAATCGTGCAACACGGAGCGATCCATGCAGTCAAAGCGGCCCTGCAAGACATGAGAGCAGCCATTGATCCACTCTGACCTGCCGCTTCACTGCCTTCTTCCTCTGCAGCCCCGTCTCTGCAGGAAACCGATCTATTGTGCTGCGTTTCAAAGGTTTCAAAGGTCTGGGCATGGGTCCCTCAACACACCCGTATACTCCATGAATAGAGGGCAAAGCAGAACTCCGGGGTCATCCTGACTAGTTGGGACTTATGCTTTGGGGCAGATAACAGGCCAAAAAAACTGCTTAGTGGTTGTTTCATATTACAGCGATATTAGAAATCTCCCCGTATGAAGTTTAGGAGTATTAGCAGCGATAGGCTTCAGCCACAGAAATGCCCCTTTCTAGCAGAAAATGTCTAGGCATCATCGCTCTCACACCCCTCGTGTGGAAATGCAAGCGCAACTTATAGTATTTCCGCCTTTGAAGAGGATGTGGCTAATGTGATTTTTACACGTGTTTTGTTTGGGTCATGGCTCTCAAAACCGGCTTCGGGAATCTCTTTTTAATTGGTTTGCAAGACTTTCATCTGAGCTGAAAAGTACCTGCGTGTGACAATCATCCACATCCTTACAGCCGCACTTCTTTTATATTGCATTTTCTGTATTCCTCTATGAAACCACACAGGAGTGCTTCATCAGGGTCAGAGCATTACGCAACTGCTTTGAATTTCATATTTCTTCTGTACTGTGACACTGTGATGTGCCATTTCATTGAGTAATAGCAGAACCACAGCTAACATGTTTTAACCAAGCACAAGTCACGGACTAAAGTAAAAAAAAAAAACACATTCTCAGATCAAATTGTTTCACATTGGCACTCAATGCTACTTTTCATGCAAGTTACATTACATTACATTACAGTATATCATGTAGCAGACGCTTTTGTCCAAAGCGACTTACAAAAAGTACATTTTGTCAATAGTAGAATATCACCATATATCACTGTTTTCATCAGCTAAGCTTTCAATAGGAATAAGTGGCATTCGTAGAATCAGAGAGGTTTTTTTTAATTTTTCTTTTTTTATGTCTTTCTTTTTTTATTAAGAGTAGAAGGGGACAGATTTAAGACTTGCTGTTTTTTTCTTTTTATCAGTACACCCTAGATATTTTCACACACACATACACACATCTAAATGTTTATTTCTTGCTGATTTCAACTGTTTCAAATGTATGTTTTTATATTTGTCTTTCTCTGCACCTGGTGCCCTATAACTGTATGGCTCTGCTGTCACCGTGACAAGCCATGGTGTGTGTGCATACAGTTGACAAAGCAATTTTCTTGCTTTGAGGTCTAGAGCTGGAGCTCTTGGGCATGCTATCATCTCGAATCAGTACTGCGGCCTCCCTGAGCGGTAAAATGGCGATGTCTGAGAGGTTGATGGCCAGCCATTGAACTCTGTCGACCCCAGTCAGGGTATCTGCTCCCATCAATAGCTGCATCTATCTAGCGCTTTGGGTTCAGACACTATAAGGATCTCTTTCCAAAATCAATCCAGGCGTGGGGTCTTAACTTCAGCCACCTCTATTAGTTACATGGGAGAGGTGTTTGTGAATTATTGCTCCCCAGGTACTCAAAGTCTGAATGGGAATGATTGGAGCGCCTATGTTGAGAAAATGCCAAACCCTGTCATCTTGTGTGTGTGTGTGTGTGTGTGTGTGTGTGTGTGTGTGTAGTCATGTTTGCTTGGTGGTCTTCTTGACAATCATCCTCTCTTACACTATTCAAACATATTCTTTTCCAAAGACCACAGTGGAAATAAGCTTTTTTCGAGCTTTATTGTGTCATCCTGATCATTTTATCGATGTGTACTTGAAGATGTCCCACGCTATTTTTTAAAGATTATCATAAAAAAAAATCAACTCAATCAACAGCGTGTCAGTGCTGCTGCTCTTCACCACCGTTTGCCGGAAGATATTTCCATTACCAGTCATTTATTCTTTATCATGTTCTCTGATGCCATCTGCTGGATCCTCACACTCACACTGATCAAATTCATTTCCCTGGGAGTTCAAAGTGGCAGACCCCACTCACAGTAAGCTGCACACTGTGTACTCTATTTCTGTGTTTACTATACAGTACTGTATGCTGGATAGTTTGCATGATATTTGGTGATGTTTCCATATTGCAGCGGCAGAGCTATGGGGTGAGCAAAGGTGGTGATTACTTGTCCCTCCTCTGGGCTTAATCACCAATGCCCCTTTTCTGCTTATTGATTTGGTGTGGAACCTCTGATAAACAAATAAAGAGATACAAGGAGAAAAGTGGAGAGGTGAAATCGTTGGCAAGGCCACAAACCTGCAAGTCTTCTAGCCAAAAAGCCTAAATTTATGCCCTGTCATATTTAATACAAGTAGTCCCAACATACTGTAGAGATAATTCAGAAGTTTGGCTGGTAGTGGACAAACTGTCTTCCACTAGAATAATTGCGCACCACACATTCCTAATGAAAAATCATCATACTATTCCTATAAAATACTGTATCTTTAGGGATTTTTACTGTCTGCAGTGTCTCGATAGTGAGTTTATAGTGACCTTATGGTATTGTTTTACCCCTATGGTATCACTATAGTAGTTCCTGTGGTATATTTTTGTCCTATATATAGTAGTTGCATGTGATATTTGTATAGCATCCTTCTAAAATTTACCACAGCAACAGCAATTCTTTCTTTCTCAAAAGGGATGGCCCACAGCCAGGTCATCAGGCAGAGTAAAGAGAGGCAACGCTTTGCATGCTTTTCATTATTCAAGAAGGCATCAGGCTGAGTGTGGTTGCTGGGGGTGGAGTTTGTATCTCAGGGAGCCCGGTTGATGGAGACAGACCAAGTGCCAAAGTGCATCTGAACAAGTGGAGCTCGGAGGGACCAGTGAGGCAGCAACTTGGACGCCATTCACAAGACGAGATGGAGGAACCAAAATAAACGGCCCGCTGCTGCAGTCGAAGGTATTTATCATCCTCTTACACTCAGCTTTTCCAGGAGTTCAACTACCGGCGCGATAACAGTAGCAGGCTTGTTTACTGTTTCTGCCAGGAGTAAAAAAAAAAAATCAATTTCTCCGTTTTTCTCAGTTTTCTGTGGCTTTTCCTATTTGCTGTACAGTTACATTACGCCTCAACTTGGAAGTTTGGTCGTTGAATTCGTGTTGCATCGCGTTTATAGGCTACTAACATCGAGCTAACTTCTCTCTAGTGGAGCGAACTTAATGCAACACAATGTGGCCAGATATCCCTTTAAACTTGTTTTTTTTTTTTAATTCTAATATCTTTTAAGGGAAAATGTCATTTCTTTTTCACCCTAAAGCAAATAGATCCAAAGTCCATTTGTGTGACACTGTGTTCTCAAACTGAAAGCTGCAGCGAGGTTAATCTTTAAGCATATTTTGTAAATGTAATACTGTATATTGCCCCAGCTCTTCTGGCTGAAGGCGCCCAAGTGACCTTTTCTCTCCACTGGGCCGCCAGGGTGATGATAGTGCAGTGATCCGCAGATTTAACTGCCTGTAGGGGGCGCTGTGTTGTGCAAAAGAGGTGAGGCGACTTGAAAGGGGTCGCAAATTAAAGTACAAAAAGTACAAAGACCAAAGACTCTCTAGGTTAGATAAATCAGTCAGTGTGGTGAAAAACTGGCCTATCTTTGCGGCAGTCTCTTCCTGCAGTCTCTTCTGCATGACCAAGCACTGATCAATACCATAAACTGGAAATATAGCCTATAAAAATAAAAGGCGGGGGGAAATGGTGGGAAACTGCGCAATTAAAATAGCAGGAAAACAAAAAACAAATTGAGTCAAGTTGGTAAAAGTTTACTCTCCCTTGTGTCCTTTGATCTAAATTGCCCACACAAAATGTAAGCGCTGGCCTTAACTTGCACCCTGCATTTTACTGAATGTATTTCATCCATCAGTCACAAATATGAATAGTTGTGTCTCTTGTGGGTTTCACTACAGATTCATAGTGCAAAGATTATCCTTCAAGCTCCAATCTGTGGGTTGTCAGTTTGTCAGTTTTGCAATAAGCCTATACCAAGGGATTCTCAAACTATGACCTCCAGATGGAAAAACAATCTAGGGTTTCCCAACTTTTTCATTCCACTATTACTCAACTACAAATTCAGTTTGCACCATTATCAGCATTTCAGTTCAGTATGACTTGTCCTTAAAGGGAAATTGTTATGCATGTTAATGTGAACAGAAAATGTATTTGACATCAAAAATGCTGTCCAAAATTAGCTTCCATATACAATAAAAGTAATGATATGCCTTCACTTGTATCAGTAGTACTGTAAACCGAAAATGTTTGCAATACCATAATTTAGATTTCCAGCCTTTTGTTTACATTCAGAGTGAGGATTTTTCAGTCATTTAGAAATATAGGCCTACTCATACCATGAAAAGTTACTAGAAATTCGTTTTTGAAGGCAGGTTCAAACTGAAGCACCTCCAGGAAGAGCGCAGCCCGGGATCACCCAGGCATTTTTAGAGGAATAGTGCACTTCTACAGATTTCCAGCCGTCCCTCGTGAGAGAGAGAGAGTGTGTGTGTGTGTGTGTGTGTGCCTGCAGGCAGTGGATAAAACGGAAGCTTGAACAACTGAACTTAGCATGTCTTTCCTTTTTGATATTCATAATTCCTTCTGAGTTATTTAGATAAACCCCTGGGCCATCAGCCGAGCAAAAAGACTGAAACTATGACCGTTGACTTAAGTTAATGTACATCGTCATGCCTTGTATATCTCAAATATCCATCAAGAGCCATCGATAGGTGACTTTTTTTTTTCTTTTTTTTAAAGGGAGACAATGAGATGTTGTTGACCATGTTGATGCAGAATGCATAAGAACATAATCACCTCACTGTAACTGGATATGCGTGGTGTTCACCTCACTGGGTCTCCTGTTTTCCACGGCCACAGTGGGTGCGAGTGTTTCGGTATATGAAGCCCCTCCCACGCCAGGTAGATAATAGGCAGGTAGTGGAGGGAACAGGTGCAGTTTGCAGCCAGTGAATGGTCCTATTGTGTGTTAACCCTATACTCACACAGAACAGTGTGGAGGATAGGCGACCCGATGAATAATTACTGACTCTGGATGACGGCTTTTTGTCGGGTTTTCTCTCACCTGTCACACGGTGGAGTTATACATCGTCTTCCAATGCAATGTGAAGCTTGTTAGTAAAACGTGGAGATGGACGATGAATCAGATGTGGGTTCAGGAGGTTGTGGCATGCCTGGGATGTGAGGGAAGGGTGAACTGACACCCTTGATCCCATGTGGTGTTAGGTTGTCATCATGGAAAGTCCTTCCACTTTGCATTCAGGGGATTTGTAAATGTTTAACAGCACTCTGTACAGTAGTGTACTACTTCTCTGAAAGTCCTGAGAGGAAAAAAAAAATAATAGAAATGCACTGGGAGATTCACACACACAGACATTACTTTTCTTTAAGCTGTTGTCTGCATCCACCATCAGCAGTATCCTACTTGTTGCATGTGTTTCTATTCAGGAGGCCATTAGCATAGCTGGAATTAACCTTGAGCGGGTATGTACTAACATTAGGGCTTGATATCTATCAATTATTCATCATGCTCTGCTCTGCCTGTGCAAATCCAAATAGTTCTCACCATGGTAACAGCCTTCTGTGTCTGCTGGAGGGTATTGGTTTCCCTGGCCTGCTGACTCCAGCTCTGTTTCTCGGTCCAGGCTGCTCCGCTCCGCTCTGCTCTGCTCCACATTCTGACACAGATACACGCCATGGACCAATCCTGGTGTAATTTTATTTTACAGTTCATATTCGATTTTAATGTAACAGTTAGAGATGAAGTTCAAGTTTTGGTTCAGTTAGTTTTCAGACCTTTTAGATGACCAGAGTGTATATCAGTGTATTGATAGTTGATGAGGGGCCTGTTTATTACTGGAGGATCTTTTTTTCTTTGCCCGCTGTATGACAATGTTGACTGAAAACTGAAACAAATTTGTTGATCATTGACTTGTTCGTGTGGATTTTTATTTTACTTAAGTTATGTTTGGAGGCATAAAGTATAGCTTCAGTTGTTTTTTTCATGCACTTTTTTGTTTTATTGTGAAACAAGGTCTTTTTGCAGCTTCTTTTTTTAACTTTAATCTACAGCATTTATAATAAACTTGTAGGGTGCACTAATTTGAAAAAATCATCGTCACATTAGAATGTGCAAAATCCTGTTAATGCAGCACAAACAATTCACAATTGGTAGATGAAGTAGGACACTTTCTATAACAGCTAGTTTGTATTCCCCTAGTAATGTTCTCCTCACCACTGAAAGTAGACAAACTGTCAAATGGCTAAATTCTACAGATATTGGATAATTCTGTGTTTGTATTCTGTAATTGTGTGTGTATGTATAACTCCAGTTGTATGCATGTCAGTAGACCTGGCCGCACATTATTGGTAAAATATTAACCCAGTGACACCTGCACACGTTTACTAGGCCTGTTGAATGATGACAGGACTGCAACCAAAACCCAGGAAAAGCTTCCGTGTGAGAGAAATAATTTGCATCCCCTCACTGGATGAATTATGATCTGTTTTCTGTTTTCAATGAACAGTCTGTTTTGGCTAGGTTCAGGTCACACATTCACCCAGAAAACAGATAACTGTGTACATTTTGTTTGCACTGTAAACTGCAGGCCTGATTTCAGTTGTGTAGGCCAGCAAGAATTTAATCAGCATTTGCAGGTATGAACATCTCTCTGTCAAATCTAGACAAAACAGAGCCAAAAGTCAAATCTGTAATGTGATGAAACTGTACTTGACTGCAGTATTTAACTGTGAAATGATGCCATTATCCTTCAGTGCGTGTTTTCCTGAACAGTAGAGGGAGCACTATTACCACAACATCTTTTGCCGGTTCTTGACGTTTAATTCTACATTACAGTATCCAGTTGTCTCTGTGTGTAAAATAGTTTGCACTGATATCTTACAAGAATTTTAACGTTTGTCATTGTTTAGTTTCCCATAGGATTTTTGGTGTTGTGTTTACTTGCAAATATAAACATGGATATGGGGAGGAATAAACACTAAGTGGGACAAGATGCCTTTGAGATGGTATAAGATGGAAGAAGATCATTTCTTATGGACAGAGAAAAGTGTTTAAAATTAGACTAAAATTGAAGATTAAAAGCTCAAACAAAGAAACTTGAAAACTTGAGTACAGTAAATGGAGTACAGTAGTAGTAGGCAGGGGTTAGATGTTAACTGGCTTCCTTTTTAAGCCCATGTGTGTTTGTGTGTTACTGGAGAATGTCTTTTTTTTTTTTTTTTCATAGGTCTGCTGACTCAAAGTTCAAATCCTTGGACCCAAAACAGAAAGCACGCCTTTAGATGTTGTGGAGAAATTCTCTCTGGTTTGTTTGTTCTGCCGCTCTTTATAGTATGACAACACGATAATCCCTGTCCTGAAGGAAGTTTTTAACTAGGTCAGGAGCAAGCCGAATGGTAATTGTAATTCAGACTCCATTAATCCGCAGGAGTGTCAGAGAGACGATGAATGTGCTGTGTGTAGTGTTGGACATATTTCTCAGGTTTTGCTCTACAAGCATTCCAGTGAAAGTTTTCTTTAGGCTACCTTTTTCTTTGACAGGTGGATGAAAATTAAATTACAGCTGGACTCATTAGATTGTTAAAACTTGTTGCCATGGGGCTCCCTGATATCCTGGTTGACGTAGTGCAGCATGTTCGGTCAACTTTTAAAGGTAGTAATATGTTTAGGTATGACGTTTGACATTTTAATTGGGGGGCCGCATTTTTCTACGCCGTAACGCTAATCCGCGGAAAACAAATCAGCAGCCGGAGAACAAGAGCAGTGTGGGCCAGTTGTTCCATGTTCTAACTGTGGTTTCTTTCTAAAACAGAAAACGCCTTCACACACATACACAGGGTGTTTGTATTGCTGATGTAGGTCAGACTAGGAAAAACTGGTTCATGTGGTAGGTGTGTCCAGTTCATGTTCACTTGAGGGGCTGAAAAAGATTGATTGAATAGAGCGTGAGCTACAAGCTGTGTGAACGTTGGCTTTGGCTTTTCTTCTGAGTAACTTTTGCAGCAATTGATGGTTTCACACTTTTCTCTCATTTCCTCAATGACACCAGCCCTGAACGTCAGGAAATAACGCAATGGGAAGACTGGACGTGCAAGACACTGCTGGGAATGTGCAGAATCCATGGAAGCAGTATGGACCTTAGTTTTCTGCATGTGGAGGATGGAGTTTTCTATCCAAACATCACAAAATATGAGGAGTAGTCGTGTAACTTTTAAATACTGTTTTTTTATGACCTGATCATTAAAGAGGTGAATGTGCATCTCATTAGGGAATGAAAACAGCCAGGAGCGTGACACGTCTGTTAGCCTTCGATGTAGACTCTTAGACAAATAGAGGATATTTATTCAGGAATACCTTGTGGACATACAGTAGGCGGTAATGTTGTAGCTGTCAGAGCAACATTTGTTCCTGCTGCCTCTCTCTCTCTCTCTCTCTCTCTCTCTCTCTCTCTCTCTCTCCCTCTCTCTCTCTTTACTTACTGCTTTGCCCCCTCTCTTCTCTGCCTCTCGCCTTTTCGCTGAAAAGAGGAGGGGCTGTCTAGTAATCCAACACCTGCCCAATTCATGAATGTTACTGTAACTTGCTGAACTGCCCCGACAAGTGCAGGGGTTAAAACACATTAACAGAGCGGAGCTGGCATCTCTACACAGGAGACGTTTCGCTACTTGACTGAGAGAAAGAAAAGAAACCGGGCTTGTGAGCAGGAAAAAGGAAGAGGAAAAATTAAACATTACGCTGAAAAAAAAATCTCACCCCCCACCCCCCTCTCCTGACACAGCTTCAAATGACTGCTTTGGAAGAATGATTGAAGTTGCAGTGGGCTCCCTGCCATCCGACATGTCTTTAGAAGAGAGCGCTGTGAGAGACATGGCTGAGAGTGAGACGGATTGCTCTGAGGGACTGGATGAGGTTGTCCTGGGGCGCATTGCCAGCTTACCTCTGGATCTGTTCCCACCCAGGGACTTCAGAGGGAAGTTTAAAAAGATGCGCCATAAGAAGAGGCCAACCATTCTTGAAAGTAGGTACTGCTTTAGCTCTGCGGAGCCGCGCCGATTGCCTCGAGAATTCTTTATTTAATCTGTGAGAAATGGGACTTTGGAAAAATGCTGTGTAGACTTGAGTACCGGCAGACTGATATTGGACACATTTCAGCTACTAATACTGCCATCACTTTGTGAAATACCTCACCTCCCAGTTGTATTTGACATAGGTACCGAGGAATCTGGTGGCTTGTTAATAATGGACTCAGATAGTGGGAGGGTACATCACATAATAAGTGTAATAAGATGGGATTTAATTGGCAGGTTATAATTTGACATCATATAGTTTGAACTCTTTGTCACTGGCTTCACTTTCCAAAACCGCTCCTCGTGTCCTCAGAAAAAGAAACATCAAGGAAACTGATTAATATCCTTAACCAAGTAATTTGGGATATTAAAGAATAGAACATGTGAGGGGAGAGAGAGTGAAAGAGGAAGAAACGAGAGGCGCCAGGGGCAGAGAGTGAGTAAGAGGGAGTCAAGAGTTTGAGCTGATACCACAAGGATGGCTGAGCTGGACAGACATGCCTCGCATTCCTCACCTTCATCAGAGCTTGATAATGCTTTTAATAAGTGCTTAATGTGACGGAGCCCTCGCCCACTTAAAGCCTAATTAAGGAAAATGTTTACAATCATTTTTGTAATTAGCAATGCCTTTCTGATTGATGCGGCTTACAGTATGTGTGTATTACTTTGAGACCGATGCTGCCAATAAACAGATCTGCAGGTTTTGTGCTAATTATGAGTGTTTCACCTCAGCAGTTCCCATTTCCTAAGCAGTGACACGGCCCATCAGTATAAGCCCATGTCTTATATCTAAATGTTCGGTAGCAGTGTTACCCATGACAAGTTTAAAGACATCTAGATATGGTGTTATGCCCTAAACACTGTATTAAAGTTCCTCAAGAGTGACAGTATAGGCCTGATATTTTCACGATATCCACTTGTGGCTGTTATGATACCAACGCTGAGTTTTCTTCTCTGGCGTATTCATTAGACAAATCTGTGATCTACTGTGACAGCTGGGACATCTGTAAACCTGTACGTTTCACTGCTGTCCAGCACGGTGAACTCCTGTCTCTCTGAAAAACAGATCCATTAGACGAGCTATTACTGCTCCTCACATATTGAAGTTATGAAGAAGAAGCGCAGCCTGTCAGGAGAGGAGAGGCTCGTAAAGCTCATACCCCCAGTGTTATGAGGTATAAATGTATAAGGAAACTAATGTCTTGTTACTTCGGGTGTTGCAATATTTACTTGTGAGTTTTATTGCCAAGTTGTAGATAGTAGGGATGCACCGATACCGATACTGGTATCGGTATCGGTGCCGATACCAGGCTAAAATGGAATATCGGTATCGGAGATTTTACCCAAGACTAAAATCTGATACCGAAAGCCATGAGTAACATGTAAGAAATAAAAGCAAACTGTCTTGATTTTATGCATTTGTGGCACATAGAAGCCTGTATTTCTCAAACAGTGGGAAAAACAAGGATTTTATCTCAATAATTTTGTCCATTGACCCCAAACTAAGGAAGTAAGCCTGCGCTGTTCAGTAAAAGTAATGGATCAGATCGGTACTCAGTATCGGGCGATATTAAACTTTCATACTCGGTATCAGCATTGAAAAAGTGGCATCGGTGCATCCCTAGTAGATAGTCATATTATGACTTTAGTTGATATCACATAGTTTCAGCTCCACAATGATATTCTGATTTTAGACTATAGATACTGTATGGTTGGTCACATATTTTAGTATCTTTTTTCTTAAATGCTCTATATGCATAGTGTGGTTTATTTGTTTTCAAGCAGAAGTGGTTCCTAGTTTTGTCTTCTCTCCATTCAACTCAAGACGCGGGGAAGTCTGCGATGTCTCCATCCGTCCGCCTCCACTTTAACTTTTTCCTGTTTAGCAGCCTTGTTGAAAAAAACTCTGAAATTATTCAACTAGGGAATTACATAATCATTTGCCCCTGGGAAGGCCTCTTACTGGCCAAGTCAAGCTGACCAGATTATAACTGATGGATAAGGCAGGGAAGTGAATTGTGTGTGTTCAGCTTTTAAATGATCCATTAGGGCCATTTGCTGTTTTCAGTAATACTTTAATGAAGTATTTTGCTGTAATGGGCCAAACGATTGCCAAACAATTAGTCAAATTATCCACAACTATGAGACAACAAATTAGTACTTGTCAAATTATCCAAACAAATGTGTTGTCGCTGTTTGGCGAAACCATTGGACAAATCTGAAGCATTACGTTTTCTGCAGACAACGTGACAAAGATTCCTTTCTGAATGTGCCCAGATCATATCTATCCACAGCTTCATCATGTGGGAAAAATGCCACATTATCATATTACTGATAATTTGCAAAGAAAGGGCTGATTGAGTGTATAGTACGTGCTGTAAAAACCCACAGAGTGATACAGTATAGTGTAGTTAAAGTGTTCTTCCAGCACAGTGTTGTTACTGGTACATTGCATTATGTGTAGTCAGAGTACATGGTGATTACTTTAGACTTGAGGCATGTGGCTGAGAGGGCAGTGATACTGACATTGACTCATAACATTTCAAGATTCACTTCTAGATAAAAAAAAACAAAAGAAGCTAACATTCATAAGGCATAGCCACTTACCTTCAGTGAATCATTGAATTAATGCGTGGAAACACACAGTACAGCTGAATGATGCAATAATAGCTGGGAAATGTAGATTTGTGTGAATTGTATGAAGCCTTTTCACCAAATATATCATCACCATGTGATTGTGATAATGAATATCAGCACTATGTTCTGTAACCTCTGAGAGCTGCTGTTTTTTTTTAAATTTTATAGTATCAGTAGCAACTTCAAAACATGAGCACATAATGCTTTTCCACTGTGCTCATACCACCCACTATGCTGATTGTTCAGTGTGTGATTTGTTTCCATAATTAGCTGGTGCTCAGTTCCTCTAAAGCGTTTAGGTCTACAGCATTGAATGACAACTTCACACTAGCGAACGAGTCACAGAACAAATAATAAGCAATGTGTTTTGTGAATAAATTGTACTGTGGATAACTAAAAACTCTCAAAAACGTCTGTCACTTTTCTAAGAAACAAACAAAAACCAAAAACAAAGCGTGAAATGAATCCTGAAAATATTGATCTCTTTATCTCACAAAATGATTGAGAAATTAAAGTTGGCCCAATCTTTAGATGTTGTGTTCAAGCCATCAGCTTCATGCAAAATCATATAAACCCATAATGGTATGACATAGTTAATGGTATGTTTTGCCATGTTGCTGGGAACCAGCTGTACTGTTCATTTTACATTGTCAAGTGAAAATGAAACATCACAGTCCTTTCACTGCTTCATCACAAAACTGCAGCACAAAAACAAACTCAGCAAATACGGGAACAAACAGGAAGAAAGAAGCAAGCAAGCAAGCATTTTATTATTTATTATTTATTTACTATTAGTTTTATTTTTAGTTTGTGGAGATTAACATTGTGATTCTTCATTTGGGCAAACTGGAGGAGGCAAAACATTGAAGAAACAAAAAAAAATCAGCTGAAGTGGTTGTAAATTGATAGTGTTCATTTCTTCACCTTCATCTTCAACTTTTCATCTTGAGTTAGTGTTGAAGCAGCAGTGAGCAGGTGAACGGGGTGAAATTAGAAGAGACAGGAAAACCTCACTGCAGCTGTGGTTGAACAGAAATACTAGTGAGGAAAAAGTCAGTTTGTCAGAAGGATGTGTATGGGTGGTTGACAACTAAAAAAAGTTTTTGGTTTTTTTTTTTGTGTGTGATTTTTTTGCCGACCCATAAATATCCTATGGTGTGACATCTCAATATTGCGCAACGAGAACCATTTCCCAAAACAGTGTTACCACACTAACTGAAACAGAAATTTACACCCTTGAGGTAGTGTTAATGTTGTTATGACTGAATATTAGTAATTTTATTTTTTCCAGCCTTTTGCTGGTGTTCCAGAGTGCTTCACACAAAAGATTAATTCATCTTTTGTGTGAAGCACAATGTTTTGTGTTTTAACTGTTGCACTGTTGTTCCTGTATGCTACACCATAGGACAAAAAAGTTTGTTTGTTGTCAAATCAATCATTATTATGTTCACTTATCAATGTTATACGAGTGGGGTGGGGGTTGGGGGGGAGGGGGTATATGATTAGAAGTATTGATTGGGCTAGCCTGCACCATAGTATGTCAATGAATTCTTAAACTTGGTGGCATTCCCCTTTAATGTGAAATGCTTACATGTAGAATCGTTATCAGCATAACCAGTCGAACTGCTCCGCAAAGTATACAGTGTCACCAGTCATGATCTTAACATATTTAAAAACGAAAGCAGCCTGGCTCCATTCCCTGGAGTGCAAATCGGTTACAGCCTGACAAATGCGTGAGTGCGTTACGTAATGAAGGTCAAGTGGTTATCGCTTGATGGACAGACAGAGTCCTGATAGGATTAGTAATAGTGCTGAGAGCCGATAGAGGAAGGGGGGGTTGGGAGACGTATTTTATAGCTCACATGGTTAAAGTTATGCATCTGCTCTAGAATATGGCAAAATGTAGTCAGTATTAGAAGTAAGCAATGAATGCGAATGGGAAATTGTAGCAGAAAAAAAGTTAATGCCATTTTACTTGGAATTGGAGTATGTTTAAGAACTTAATAGCATCCATATGAAGACAACCAGGGAATTGGTTTGCCTATATGGGGCGTGCCTGTTTCTTGTTATTCACCATGGAGATGAATGCATAGTGTACAGTAATAAGGAGCCTTGCCTGTTCCCACCCACTTAGGAACAGATTGATCACCTCTTCTAGCTCTGTTAGTTCGGGCTTGTGGACCAATGATGCAAACGCAGGAGTGTTTGATATCAGATTTGCAGCCTGCCTTCCTGTTTCTTTCTCTCTCTCTCTGCAAAAGTCAAATATTTCTTCATTGATTTATGGATTTTCTGTAAAGCAAACAGCAGTAATCAGGGGATTGTCTGCTGCATGAAGTAAGAGCCAGAGTGAAAACTAAGGGTAAATATTGACTAGCTTAAGTTGCTGCTGTAAAGAAGCAAAAGGGTTAAAAACCAACAGTCAGCCCCTGTCTCCCAGATCCCCCGGGTACAGTCAAGGAAAGCTCTTTAATCCCAGCAGCTTGCTGACCACTTGAGTGTCTCCTTCTTTGCTCCTGTCTCCCAGATGCTCCCTGTTATGTGTCATGCCTCGATCCTGCATCCTCCATCTCCTCTATCTATCAGTGGCGGCTGCCGGGCAGATGCTCCCAGGCGCGCTGAAAGACGCACGAGCCCATGCGCTATCATGGTTATCAGCCTCTGCACGCAGACAAACAGTAGTTATTATTAACTGCGCTCCGCTAAGAGGATTGCTTCCTGCACTCTCAGCCTCCACGCAGTTATTTAAAGGGAGCTTGCATCGCCGCCCACTGCCTGCCACAGCTTTAGAGAAACAGAGAGAGGGACAGAGAGAGAGAGAGACACAGACAGAGAGAAAGAGAGAGGCTGGGAGAGTGTGGAGGGGGCAGAGGGAGGGAGATTGAGAGAGAGAGACGGCTGACGGCCAAGGACAGGACACGGGAGGAGGAGGGGTAGAGGAGCGGCAGTGTGTTTTCTCTGGGTCTCGTCAGCGCCACAGCATTGCGCGCGTCATAGAGAGGTGACAGCAGGCGCTACCTGCTGGTCCCAGCTCAGCTGCTGCTGCTGCTGCTGCTGCTGCTGCTGCTGGAGGGAAACCACAACTAGAGGGGGGGACACACTCAACAGGGAGCTGCAGCCATGGCCAGCCAGCAGGACTCTGGCTTCTTTGAAATCAGCATCAAATCCCTGCTGAAATCATGGAGCGGCAGTGAGTAGTAGTTTACTTGTTTCTTGCTGTTGTTGTTGTTGTGGTGGATGTTGTTGTTGTTGTCGTGTTCGTCTCAGGGGGCTAACTGAGGCTGCTTTTCCACTGGGGACCTGACTTTATAGCCTCTTTTTCCTGTTGTGTTCAACGGAGAGGACGTGCTGTTGATCGAGCCGAGCGTGATTTTGCTGTTCCCACCAATTGGTGAAAGTTAGAAACATTTCACTTTTAGCAAAAAGGGCACCGCACTTCAAAAAAGGGCTTTAAATTGTCTCATAGCAACAGCCGGAGCCATAACTACGACTCCAAGCATCTACTGGCTGAGAAAGAGCTGCTCATTGCACACAGGCCCTTACTGCACCAGTCACTGGGCATGAGGGTTAGGGTTTAGTTAGTTAACATGTTAGATTCAACATGTCATTTCTGCTGTTTTCGTTTTAGCTTCCAGCTTTATTTCGCTGTAGGTGAGTCTGCCACTGAGCCTAAATAGCTCCTATTATGTGCCAGGACACTGTAATAGGATTAGTGGAGGTTCAGCTTGGTTGCATGTCCTGTCCAGAGCTCACAGCTCCATTGCCTCCCATCATGTCCATACGGATGAGATGGGATGCCTTGTGTGCTTTTGATTTGAGGTATGAGAGGTTGATTTGCAAGTTGGACTCTGTTTGGAAGTCTACTGTATACACACAGAAAGAAACAGGCAATAACATAACCGGGAAGTAACATCCTAGCAGGTTACACACTGGCAGATTCCCGTCCAAACAACTGACATTTACACTTAGATTATCGGTAAATCAGATCTAAGCATCTTTTTGTACTTTTGTTCAGAGAGACTGGTAGAAAGTCAGCTGTAACCCTCAAGCACCATGATGGCACCATGATGTGTATCTATTGAATCTGAACGTAAAGAGATACCACAGCACATGCCGTCCCTGTCTACTCACTGAACGTTGTGCCATCTCCTGATGATGTTGCATAATCCTCAGAGTAGGTCACTTTACTGATAAAGGCACAGACAGACATTGTATCAGCAGAGACCCACGGCTATGCTTTTAACTTTTTCATTAAATACTATGTGATCTCCTAATCTCATCTCCCCCCCCCCCCCCCCCACCAAACACATTGCCTCCATTTATAGGAGCCATTATGCAGTGAATCACAAGATGGCAACAGAGACAGCATAGCTAATGAAAACTAATCTGAAAACACTACTTTTGTGTGGGATGTCAGAAATCCCAGCTGCTGAGTGGGATGTCTAGGTTAGCGTTGATCTCTTTATTTTTTGGCTATTTAAGGAAGGATCCTCAGTGATCGTATGTGGAATAGTGCATTGAACTAGGATGTTTCGCCGCAGTTCGTCGGTTGCTGTTTGTATTGTAACTGCAGTGTAAATAAAGAGAAGGGCCTCAGGGTCTGGTCTCTCATAACAAGTCAATGTATCCAACTCTAATAAAAGACTGTGGACTAGCAGTACAAAACTAGCATTGTGAGGCAGAGGCGTCAGGTCTGGTGTTCAAATGTTTTTTTTTTTTTTTTTTTTTTACTCAACGCCTCACTCCACCACCCATGCCCTAAGGATGGTCCACTGTCAGCCAATCAGAGCAGGAGATGAGCTGCAGTGAGCCAAGAACAGCGGTGATCTCTAATGATTGGTCGAACATGTGGTGTTGTGTTGCCATTTCGCTTCTGTTGTCCAATTCAGTTGTGTTGATTTTCTGTTCTTTTTTTGTTTGTGTCTTGTTTATATTTTTTTTTATCCTTTTTATCTAGCCTGCACATTTTTGGTATTTTTTTCTCTTTTTGTATTTATTCTTTTTCTCTGTTATCTGTCTGTATCATTTCACTTCCATGTTTTATCTCTGTGCAAGTAAGCGAACCCAACTAAAGCTTCCATGTGAGGACATATGACCTGAAACAATAAACAGCATAGCTTCATCGTATGACTTTGCTGTATCTTTGAAGAGTTGGAAACAGGATTTAATTGCAGAAGGTATAGATGAATCCCCTCCATTCGGCTGTAAGAGACAGACGTAGGCTACGTTTTAGCAGGGACTTATATAAATGGCCTCAGATGCCCTCTCACAGCAGGCGGCAGTTTCCAGCATGATGTCAGCCTGCTAAAACAGGACTGATGGTCAATAGTTTGAGACCGACGTTTTAATCTGCTTTTCACAGAGGTCTGTAATCACTCTCTCTCTCTCTCTCTCCACTCTCTCCCATTCTCGTTAATTTTTTTTTTTTTAGAGACACTCAAACTGCGAACTTGAAACATGTGATAATGTATTAGTATTAGGATGTTTGTTGCTCCATTGGCTCCAGCTGTTGCCTCCTATTTTTGACAAATAGCTCAGCAACCAAAGGCCCTACAGTTGGTGAATTTCAACTCCATTCCCAATAGCATGCCAGACAGGCTCTGAGGAAATTGCAATGTTTGGGTTTTATATTTATTGCAGAAATTACAGTCTTCTCTCTGAAATCAGGGTCAGTTGTTAATGACTGAAGTAATAAATTGGATGTAAGCTCTAGTGATTTATTCGCTTTCATTTTTAATATGGAAATATAGCCGTTGTGGGACATCTGGCTGTTAACAGGGGCTTGTTTCCTTTAACCTAAAACGTAATGACCTGAACCAGACAAAATTTTCCCCTGCATTACGTGACATGACGCAAACCTTTTTATTAACACTTACCTTCAGTGAAGCACCTAAGCACAATATCCCTTTATCCCCAGCCTGGGTGAATTACATGTTAATACAGGGGTGGAGGACAGGATTTAATGGTAATGTTTTGCCATTACAGAGCTTGAAGTGCCCACTACTCATTCACAGAAATGCAACGTCAATGTTTCTCACAGCAACTGGACATAGTGCTCCCAAAGGTCTTTGTTGACATTGGAATTTCGGGTCCAGTTAAGGAGGTCAGTGGTATCTAAATATCCACCCACTCTGTTCACAAAGGACCTCCAAACTGGCTGTTTACTCAGTGGGACAGTCTTTCTGGATGTGGATAGGGAACTGCATTCTTTGTATGCGTGTGTGTGTGTGTGTGTGTGTGTGTGTGTGTGTGTGGGTGTGTGTGTGTGTGTGTGTGCATGTGTGCGTGTTTGTGTAAAAGAGGGAGACGCTTGTTATCCTGTTTGCATTGTCCTCTAGGGAGCACAACCATGCTCAGGGAGTTTTCAGCATGGCGATGATGTAATGCACACTGTGCCCAAGCCCCTTGTTTGCCGAGTCACATGTGGCGTCTCAGTCTGAGTACAGCGCCCAGTTCCCAGAACGAGAGAAAGGGCTTGATATCCACACTGGCTTCTTTCTTCAGCTCCCATCTCCAGCTAAAGCCATGCAACATGAGACCAATTCATTCAAATGAGATAAATGTGGAGACGTCGTCTCAACTTCCTCATATTTCATTTAACGTGCTGTGCTGCGTTAAATGGCCATTTGGCATTAAATCAAATTGTGTTTGCATTCAGACAGTCTGTTACTGGGAAGTTGTAACCTAATATTCAGCTGTGCAGACTGATTTCTGTTTATCTGTCTTGGTACTTGAAAAACTAATTAAATCTCTGTTTGAATTCCTTAAAAACTTGCCTAAAGTCCTGCTGCAGCCTGACTTGGCTTCAAGGGAAGTGTGCTGCGGCGGTGCCTGACAGAGAATGGTGTTTACACTCTGGTGGTCTGTGCCTCGTGCTTTAGGAGCACAGAGGTGGAGGAAAGGGGAGGGCTGCTCTGTCAGTATAGTGTGTACCCCGGGATAAATATAGTCACACAACTATGCCACCATAGCATGTTGGACCTCATCACTGTGCTGTGCCTCAGCTAAAAATTCCTGCCTGACCTTCACTCTTGGAAGGCACTGGTTGGTCACAAGGCTAGAGGAAGCCATAGCAGAAGCCAGCGCTGGGACAGATCGACGTCTACAGATTGCGTAGTCTCCTGTCGCAAACACTACTCCCGCTTTTTGAAACACACCCGCCGCCGGCTCCGTGCAAACATGGAAACTATGCCCAGGAGGACGGAGCCAACTGACACACAAGACATGGACGTTGGTGGATTGTACTAGGGTGCGTTTGTCTCGAACTCGGAGCAGTCCTGGATACCGTACCCTCCTTCCCCACTATGGACGGGACGGCCGTGTGCTGGAGTAAGGCCAGCGTTATCAGCTTCATCAAGGGCCTGGGTAGGTGCTGACGTGCCACGGGTGAAAGAAGCATGTTCCGAAAGTCATGCCAGATAGGCGCGCATGCCGGGCGTTCCTAGAAAGGCATGTGAAAATGCTCCATGTGCTGGAAAGACCTGGCGAAGAAGACCTGTCCACCGATGCCAGACCCGTTCTCCGGCACCCCCCCTTTGTGCAGCTTTGCCAGGGCTGCATACTCTACCAGCCACTGCTTAAAAATACTGATCATGAATCTGCTTCAGTAAAAAGTTCCAGAACATCTATTCACTAACAGTACACAACGTTTCGACCTGTCTTCATCAGGTGTGACCGAAACGTTGTGCACTGTTATTGAATAAATGTCCTGGAGCAGTATGCTGTGCGGATCAACTTATTACTGATGCATTTTTTTATCCTGAATGCACACATAGCCGTATGGTTTTTCACAAATCTGCTTACCTCATGACACTTTTTCTGCTCCGTACAATATCCACCTTCACCTGTCTGGCTGCCCTGCTGTAACATTTGTATACGTTGCCTTCAGCTATCAGTAAAGTAATTATTTTGAGTAAAGCTGGTTAAGAAATTCATTAGCGCTATCGTCATCCCTTACCCCTTTGACCCACGAGTAAATTGATGTTGCTGCTATTGGTGCCTCTTTTGGCAGAGGACAGAAGTCATTAAATTGAATTAGCACTTGTCCGATTCCTCTGTTCGATACATGCTGTAGGTCTTTGTCTGGTGACCGCTTGGCTTGATGGACATAGAGGATTTAAGGAGTCGTGTCGTGATTTAAAAATGATGTATATGCCTGCTGACTAAACCCTGATTAACGGAAAAGCTGAAGTTCTGTTCAGTCTGATAATTAGCAAAATAAATAACCGCCTTTCAAAACTGCATCAAGTTTCTTCACCGCTGTGATAAAGTGTTAGAGCTCTCAGCTATAATTTATCTTTATTTTGTATTTATGTTTAGTCAACCATTCAACAATTCAGATCTCTCTTTATGAAGACAGTAGCACTGTGCACAGGTATGCAACAAGACCAAGATGTTTTATTTTAATATACTGTACTTTGTCTTAGGATCTCTACCAAACTTTAACTTTTTTAAGAGGGATTTTAAAGTAATGTGTGTCAATCTTTATTCGTAATTGCACAGCAAAAAGTCTGGCGTTTGATATGCGACTTTGACAGGTGTAACGGTTTCTGACACAGTGCAGGCTGCGCTTCAACTTTGCTGCTGCTGATCTGCTTGCTGTCCAGTCTCATTTATTTATTACACATATACACACACGGAGAATGCAGCAGCTGAAGAAAATGTGGTTCTCGTTCTGAGGCAGTAAGTCTAGTTTGGCTGTCCAAACGCCTCTCTGAATATTTTACACATCAGATTTACAACAGTTTGACATGCAGCTATGGGTTGCAGTGATTCAGGCTAAATGGGCATTTCACACTTCTAATTAGACGTTTGTACACTGTTCTCTACTATTTATAGCACTTTTTGTCTAGAGGCATCAGAGTGTAACACTGGGGTAAATTTTAACTTGTGAGTTAGTTTGTGGGGTTTTATGGGCTAAGCCAAGCCATCAGTAATTAAACATAGGCCACATCACAGCACTGGCTGAAGGATGGTCACATGCAGGAGATTTTTGCTTCCCTCAAAGGGCAGTGACATCTTTGGTGCAAAATGAAAACACCAGCTGCCGACCGTGGTGTTTTCATTTCCATATGCACTCTGAGCACTGTAGCGTTAGGAAAGAAAGAGCAGACTCGGGGCAAGCCGGTGCCCTTTGGACAATCTCCCTCAGGAATGTTCGACATGTTGGGAACTTTATGTCCATGTTTGGAAACTTCACAGTAATACCCTATTCGGTGTTCCTCCTTTGTAAACAGATCTGAGACTGAATCCGTCCCACACATTTGTGCTCGAATTGGCAAAGTTTTAAGTTAACAAAGTTGTTTCCCAACCGTTGCTTTTTTTGTGTCATTTCCGCAGCCTCGCCCGTGGGGAACGGATACAGTAAACCCCCCATCCCTCCAGTCTGCTGCCCTCAGGGAGAGAAGGGTCCCCCAGCCATGATGCCCATCAGCATCGATCCGGAGAGCAAGCCGGGCGAGTACGTCCTCAAGAGCCTGTTCGCCAACTTCACCACACTGTCCGAGCGCAAGATCCGCATCATTATGGCCGAGCCACTGGTGAGTCGGCAGAGAGTGGCAGTATGATTACTTCCTTGGGATGTTTGTTGTGGTTGCTCTGCTTCTCTTTGTAAGGACGTATACAGTACAGTATTTGATTGTTGAGTGTGTTTTGTAGGGATGAGACGATATGCTTATCTCACGATACAATTCAATACACGATATGGGATTCACGATTCGATACAACCACAATACGATGTAATAAGTAAAAGTTCAATGACAACAAAGTCCGACTGTGCAGAAATATGTATTTCTGAGACACAAATCTTTCTAGCAATGGCACTGGCTTGCTAGAATGAAAACAACAATTTTAAAATGTCATTACAAAGTGCGAATAATATAATTTGGATGGAGAGCTTGTGAAATTGTGATGAGCAAGCCGTCTCCTTTGTGATTACTACAGCAGAATAAAATGGAGCTAATATCGCGATTAATTTTTCTGCCCCACGATACGTATTGTCACATTTTTGTATTGCGATATATTGAATTTCGATATATTGTCCCATCCCTAGAAGGGGATACAAAAGCAAAAAAAAAAGTCTGTTGGTTCTGTCAGGGGGAAGTGAGGACAGGACATTAGTACTTCATAAGAAGGTCAGGCAGGAGGCCAGGTTGACAAGTCTGCAGTAGCTGGTCTGATGGTAATGAATTACACACTGTCAAAGCACAACCTTAGGGTACTTAAATATAACCACTGACATGCAGAATAACACCTGCATGATTATCACAAGGTCCTTAATTGAACTGGAGTTGCCTCTGCTGCAGAAGTGTGAACGAGGCTCCTGTCTTGAAGTCTCTGCCAGAGCGTCACCTGATCCACGATACTTATTTTCTGTGAGAAGAAGCAGGCAGCAGCAATCATCTGTGTCCTGCTAATAAAACCTTTAACGGGCTGAAAACTCAACAGTGATATATTACTGCCGGGGCCTTGGGCATACAAGTGAATTTCAGTAACAAAAGGGGGAGGTGTTAAATACCTTGTCATGTTTAATTGCTGTCAGCTGAAGGGCCGGGTAGCTCCGTGTGAAACAGCAGTCCCATCAGCACATCTACAAAGAAACAGCCTGGGGACAAAGTGTGCAAGTAAAAGTCAACATCATACTGCATGTTCTATTATTATAGGCGTCAGCTGAGTTTAATATATGAAAGCGCCGCTGTAATACGCTTGGCTCCAGGCAATTTAGAACAACTTTTTTGTTTTTACCATGGCTATGGTCCTCAGGAGTCAAAGCCAGGCCAGTCAAAAAGAGAGAGACGCCTCACTCTTCTATATCTGGGCGCTATGAAAAAATCATTTTCAACATTAACAAGTCATTCCCACCACTGGAAACCAGAGCCAAGACTTTCTAAATTATATAATTAAGAAATAAATCCTGGAGTTGTACCATTTACAGTGAATGGAAGACTTACTTTGTGAACATGGTGAACATTTGTGAATAGTAACCAGGGGGATTTTGTGAGAATAAGGGCACATTCTCTGGCTAATAAGTGTTAGCAGTGCACTGAAATTAAGCTCATTTAGATGGAAAAAGTAAATTGTCAATGAAAGAGTTCCAGGTTTTGACTCTTCATAACATCACAGATCAGAACTGTGATTCTCTGGTGTCCAACTTTGGAAGAGAGTTGGTCATCATTGGCAAGATGAATCTGTTCACCAGATTTCACAATATTGCTCCACTGGAAAATGGCCAGTACAGGTGTGAGTGATGCCCCATAGGGTTTGGACTAAAGTCAGACTGCATTGTTATGTCTAAAAGGTTGAAAGAAAATGTTTGTCTGACTCTCAAGCTTTTAAATTAGAGCAATGTCTCATATGCTCATATGAATTGTAAATGCAAAGTCAGAATTGAATACATTAAATTCTAAAGCTTTAAGGTTTTCCCTAATGCCTGATATTTTGCATAGGGAAATCAATAACGTACTTTTATCAAATTTAAAGGCACATGAGCATTTCAAAACTTCAAACGCAGGTATACGACTCCCTCATGTTTCCCCACCATATTTAATAAAGTCCATTAGGAACTGATTGATAACTCTGCCTTGTTGTTTTTTTTATCTCTGTGTTGTGACTACAGATATTGACCGATGAGCAAAACTGAAAAAAATTAGATGAAGGGGGAAAGCTGCCAATAAAGTCTTTGAATTTGTCCAGCGGGGGTTGGAGCCGGTCGGTAGGGCCAACAACAGCTGTCATAAATAATTCTGTTGACAGACAGACGAGGAAGAGCTTGTGTGGGTTAATGTGGGCACCACTCACCACCTGCTGCTAGGCCTGCATTAGTATCTTACCAAGTGCTGCTGAAAGTCAACTAAAAATGACCAACTAATCCATATTACCAAGAAAAGCCTCAGACTGCAGCTAAAATACATGCAGCAGTAGTTGCTGCTCACCCTACATGTTTGTTTTGAAGCTCAGTTAGCTACCTTTCTGTGCGGTTCGAGCATGTTTGATGTGCTGTAATTGCTCGGTTTACCTCTAGACATTCATCAGGGTGTTTGCTGTGGACATGCAGTCCCCAGTTCCAGGGAATGTGATTGGTAGGAAGCTGTTAGTCATTGGCCTTGGTCCACAGGGAAGTGTTAATTACCATAGGGAAAGTGTGCATCCCCTGGTTTCAGTGTGCTCATCTCCAGAGGGCTGCAGGGAGGATGTCTCTCTTTGTTTTTCCTTTCAGTGGAAGACTGACTGAGTCATTATCTAAACCCTGCCTTGTAGTTATTGGCATGCAATTGTCCCTCCTGCCCACCCTCATCATTTCAGCTGAATTTGTTTATCTAAATCCAGTATGCTCAATGAACTGTAGACAGTATTAATTAATTGAACACAGACCAAAAGATATAAAAGTCTGTACTATTATTGAGAGGAGAAGATTTCTTAGTAATGGCGCATGAAATCAAAGTTGCAGAAAATGAATTCACCCAGAAGCCTGTGGAGTGATTGAACATGAATAATGGTGCTGTATCAGCGTGCCACCAAAGGGAAGTGAAATCCTTTAAACCCCAACAGTGCATGAAGCATTGACTTTTCTGTCATTCTCGCACAGATGGGTTTCTCAGATGTAAGCATTTGTCAAAAAACTAAAAGGGTCATTAGAACGGAGGCTTAACTGGCATTCCAGCTGCAACAGAGAGAGAGAGAGAGACGGCACCATCAGCCCACGCAATGTCAAAGTCAGACACGCTGGACATTTAGCTGTTTGGGTTGAATCATCAGTTAAGTGATGCGCCGTGTTGTCTGGCCAACAAGACAGCACAGGGATTTACCTGGAAGCATAGAGTAAGCAAGAAGACCATTATTAACTTGGGATTCTGCAATAGGATTGTTGGCCTCCACTAGGGTTAGAGTGATATAATGGTTTGCCGATATACTGTATATACACATGTATATATAAATATTGGCCTGTTATTAAATAGTGGATATCATCGTTAAAGTCTGTAAAATCTGCAGTGAAATGTTATTTTCTTTGCACATTTTATTTATTAATTTAATTGAATAATAATGATTTTTGTAAATGAATTTGTCATTTGAAGTTAGTAATGTATCCCAGTTTCCCTACCATTGAATCGGTGTGGTGGGTCACCCTGCCTGGGCTTCAGTAGAGTTTTAGTGTCACATGATGGTCTCAATGCTGTCAAATCTATATGTATTGAATATTGGCACGTATATATTGGCAAAATATTGGTTATCAACGATATCAGTCTAAAAATTTAGGTATTTATCCCTAAAAAACCCATATCAGTCGAAGCCTAGCCTCAACCCAAGGCTTATCTTATGTTGTTGTGAACATGGTTTAGAAGAATTTATGTCCCGGGATAGAAGGTACTGCTTTACTTGGCAGTACATTCATACTTGAAACCAGATATCATATCTATAAAGCCTGAATACGAATTTCATAAAAGCTACGTAGCACACTCATGAATACATAATCCGTGTCTTCTGTTCGCTTTCATTTGCTTTCATACATTGTAGTGCTGTTTATTTAAGACTCAGATCATTTGTGACACAGACTTACAGTGGCAGAATGTGCTAAAAAGTAAAAGGGCTCTGGTAATTATCATTTCTCTCAATTAAAGTTAACATGGGGCATTTTTCAGACATTGTTTACTATGCATTTACTGTATATTACCCAACTTTCATGCTCTTCTGTGGACATATACCAAGCAAAGAGCTGCTTCGTCTGACCGATTAGAATTATCTGACAGCGCTTACTGTCCAAACACACCAGAATTAAATATCTAAACATTTATGAAAGTTGACATAAGACATGAATCATGTATTCAAGCATGCTGCATTCTTTTAAGAACTTTTTATTCAGGTGTTACACATGTGTGGTTAACCAGGTTTCAAGTTTTACCACATTGGCTGTCTGTTAAAGGTGTTTAGTTTTGAACTTCTAACCTCTAACAAGCTCAGGAAAGTGCAGTGTGCATTAGGCGGCACATAATTTCCATTATACTCCCCATCCTGAATAACAGCTCCTTAGATCTCTACACAATCAACCTTCATTTACTTGGAAATAGGAAGTGCCACTATGAACTGGTGGGGCGCAGGAGCCAAGAAACCATCCGGAGGACGTTCCTTAGTGCAGGAGAAGAGTGTGTCGAGCCCAAATCCCTAATGAAGGGCATTATCCCAGATGATAGAAGACTGTAATAATGGGAGCTGTCATTAATGTCCCATCTCTAATATCTGACCCAGCCTGCTCATGACTGGCATCAGACTGATTGATGGCTCTCTCATTACTGCTGACCTATAATATAAGTTACTTTTCAGAAAAACTTCACACTCTTCGGACGGGGCAGATAGAGTCATGAGGCAAACTTCAGAGAACTTTGCCAGTTCAGATTTGTACGAATGAGAATATCTGCACAATTTGTAATATTCCCCTCTTTCTGTGTTTTTCAGGAAAAGCCATTAACAAAGTCGCTGCAGAGGGGTGAAGATCCTCAGTTTGACCAAGTAAGTACTGTGAAATGCAGCGGACGGGATTAACAGCAAAAAAGTGATATATTGAGCTGATTAGCAGCATCTCTGTTTACTACACTGTCTTTGTTTGAGTTACTATAAGATACATATGCTGGGTAAGAAAATGGACATAATGTAAGGCTTCTCAAATAGGCTTAATTCAAGAACCAAAACAAAGGGAAATCTGCACTCTCAAAAAGATATCTTGATTGATTTATTTTACATGTTTCGAATAAAAAATATATGTGGCTTGGCAAACTGAAAAGAATGTTTCACCCGTAGGTCTGTAGGCTTTTCAGTTTGCCAAGCTGCATATTTTTTTTATTTGAAACATGTAAAATAAATCAATCATGATATCTTTTTGTGCAGATTTCCCTTTCCCTTTTGGTTCTTCACTATTAGATAAATACATGAGATGACATTTGATGAAGGACAAAGCTTAGATCTGCTTTTTGTCTGTTTCAAATCAAAATGTTTGATTTTGCAAGTGATACAGGCCTGTCTGCAGAGATGTAATTATTTAAAAAGAAAAGACATTAACATTGTACCTCTGAACTGGTTCACTGCTCCTTCGTACGAGCAGCTACACAGGTTCATTTTCCCATCTTAAATCCTGCTCTAGCATGATGCACTGTAACATCACATGAAAGGGCTGCTGCATGAAAGCCCTGCTCACATCCCATAAAGGTCTTTCAGAGCCAGTCAAGGGCAGGAGTGTTTACCTAGAGAGCTGGCGCTGGATCCGCACTAGGTGTGTCCAGCAGGTCTGCGGCTCTGCAGAGAAGGCCCTTTCACTGCCACAGGGGCGTGTTTGTGCTGTTTGTGCCGCGGCCCGAGGCCATTCAGCAGCCGCACAGAGCCGGGATTCTTCTCCGGCCCGGCGCTGAATGAAGGGCTCGCTGTGTTCCCCGCTCTGACCAGACTCTCCTCCCTTCCTGTGTGCACGGCCCGTCCCGCCTTTCCTTCCTTCCCTCCCTCTCCCTCCCCAAGGCGGACAGAGGCCGCCCCATGGGCACCTTGTCTCTCTGCACAGTCCCACAGAGGACCGGCTCTCCCTTCGCCCTCTATTTCTCTCCCTCTTGTAGCCTTGGACTCTTCTAAAAAAACTCCCTCATCTAGCCTTAGTAGATTTATTATCAAGGGTGGAAGTAACTATTTACATTTACTGCAGTTACTGTAATTGAGCTGTAAGCTTTTTTGTGTACTTGTACTTTTCTGAGTACTTACTTTTTTGAGTCAGTAATTGTACTTAAAGACGAGATGAAATGAAAAATGCCTTTTTAACCCTTTTAGATCACATCCCCGGTCATACTGTGCACCTATTTAACAATATATGCCAAAAAAAATACCAAAAATCAATTTCATTGTATTCTTATATCAAAATTCAATCATGTTTTCTTCCTGTAAAACAAAATATGCCGTGTGCTTACGTAAGCATGCCCGTAACTAATTTCAACCAATAATATCATGACATCCACCCATCAATCAATCTTCAACTTTTAGCGCACAGAGCTAAGAGGCTAAGATTCATTAGTTAGCTAGCTAGCAACAGCACACCCACTTTTCAACGTTCAAATCAAATTCCTCCCAACGTTATGTCCCGCCTGTCTTTCCTGTTTCACTCGGAAATACGTCACGATACGGAAGTTAGATACTCTCGAAATGCCGTTTCATCTCGACTTTAAGTACATTTTTGCTGAAGTATTGTACTTTATTATGCTACATTTTAAATCACATCCATTACAGAATACAAAATTCTCCATAAACATCAGAAACTAGACAGTCATAAATTGGCCAATTGTGGAGCCATTCACAATGAACGATCAGTCAGCAAAGAATAATCTGGCTTTACTTTGTTCATGCATTTTATTTTGTAATTTCCAAACTTTCAAGTGAAAAGAATAGAGTTTGAACTCTGTCCTCTCAACCTTTTTGGAGTTGCATGGAAAAGATCACATCTAGTTCTCTTATCTAAAAAGTAACTCAGTAACTTTTACTCTGAGTATATTTTAGATGAGCTACTTTTTACTTTTACTTTAGTAGATTTTTACACCGGTAATTTTACATCTCTTTAAGTAAAATATCAGCATAGTAACAGTACTTTTACCTGAGTAGGATATTCTAGTACTCTTTCCACCACTGTTTATTATACAGTTTAAGAAATGTGAACGCTAATGCGAATGAATCCTTCACAAGTGCTGTAACAAATTCTATAACCATGCCGTAACGAATCAACACAGGAAACACTGATCGTTATCTGTTATTTTGGAATGTTAATTGCCAAACATGAACATGCATTTGCACGATGTATGTCTTGTTTCTTTCAGTTGATAAGCACCATGAGTTCTTTGGCGGAGTACTGCCTCCCCTCCATACTGCGCACTTTGTTTGACTGGTACAAGAGACAGAACGGACTGGAGGAGGAGTTGCACGAATACCGACCAAGATCCAACACCAAGTCCAAAAAGTGAGATTCATAAAGGAATTTACTCTGTCACAATATATCACAGATAGTAAAATGAAAACAATGCAGAAGCATAAATGCTGTCAACTAGTTTGTATGATTGTAGCAAACCTGTTGCTCTTGTTTTTTCTCTCTCTAACAGCGATGAGCAGCAGAGAGATTATCTACTTGAAAGGAGGGATTTGGCTATTGACTTCATCTTCTCTCTTGTACTTATAGAGGTTTTGAAACAGGTGACTAGATTGCACTTACTTAACCCTCTAGACAAAAGAGTGATTCACAGTACTGTAAATGGCAAGCTTATTAACTACTGTAACGTTTGACTAGTTATTTGAATTGTAGAAATAGATCAGTGTTACCTTTTTCATCATTAGAAACAACTCACTGACACAGAGCTGCTCTGTTTAAGTACTGCTGAAACATAAACTCATCATGGCCGCCGTTTGAACACACATGAACGTTCATTCTCATGACGTTGTCTTTCTTCTGACTAGATGCCGCTCCACCCAGTCCTTGACAGTTTGGTCAATGAAGTTATTAACTTAGCCTTTAAGCACTTTAGATACAAAGAGGGGTAAGTAAGCTTTGGCCTTTTTGCAAGACATTTCATTCTTCCTTTTTTAGTTTGTGTTTTTTTCTGACTTATGCTTTGTTTCCCACAGATACCATGGTCCTAACACTGGCAACATGCACACTGTAGCAGACCTCTATGCAGAAGTCATAGGCGTATTAGCCCAGTCCAAGTAAGTTACAAAGTTTTAACAAAAATACTGAACCAATGCATAATAATTATATGCATAGCTATTGATAAAGAAAGAACCACATTAGATTCACAGCTGAACAGAATCAAAAGTTATATAATTTAACATTACTGTTGTTTACTACATTTATGACCCTGCCATTGTGAACATCGCTCTCCTTTCCATCTGTTTTCATTAGCTATTAAGTCTTTTATTCACCGGTCTGTTGTGGCTTGGTGTCATGCCACATGATGATGGTGTGTTACCATTCCTCAAGCCTTTCTGTAAAACATTCCTTGGTTCAAGAGACTGGAACATACTGTAGAGACACACTTTTGGACAAGTCCCCTTCACACCAAACTAGGACTGGAAATTGATGTCTGTTTATTTGAAGTTTTCAGATCATTGCAGCAAGGAACAAACCCTTAAAATAGAGATATGGTCGGTGAGCAGTCTGCATACCTCCTCTCCAAAGTGCTCTCTGCTTAATTTCCTGCAGGAGATGCTTCACTGAGATCTTTGGGACGTTGCTTAGATTCAGAGGTCAAGAGTTTAACTGCATTTTGAAATGATTCTGATAAAATTCATCATGATATTTGCAATGTCTTCAGAGAAGTTTCTCAGCCGCTGTTTGCGTCTGTGGACATGATAACAATTGCTCCTCACATGACCAAGAGCAACTCATATCCAAGATGCAGTAACAGCTGTATTCAGTTTCTTACAAGCGCAGTACTAGCCACCGGGGAAGAGGTTAAGGGGTGCTGCTCACATGGGCTCCCATGATGAATTACCTTCTAAATTTAGACCAACAGAAGAATCCCATCTCTGGTTCAATTTGGGCAAGGGATCAGGTGCTAGACGAGGAGTTTATCTTTGGGCACAGACTCGCAGTCTGCAGACAGAGGGCAAGATGAGGACGATATTCTTGGGAGGCGTGTTGTCGCTTCGCGCGCGCCCCCCCGCATCACAGCCTTGTGAGACGTCTCCATTTTAGATTCAGAATGGATGAGCGGAGGCAGTTCGGAAGTGCTGTTTTGGGATTTGTCTCACTGAGCTGCCTCTTTATATAGCATCTCATTTAGTGATTTTTTTTCTTCTTTTCTTTTCTTTTCCCCTCAGGTTTCCTGCTGTGAAGAAGAAGTTCATGACTGAGCTTAAAGAGCTGCGGCAGAAAGAGCAGAGTCCCTATATAGTCCAGAGTACCATTAGTCTCATCATGGGGGTCAAGTTCTTCCGAATTAAGATGTATCCCGTCGAGGATTTCGAAGCCTCTTTTCAGTTCATGCAGGTACAGCGGGCTTCAATAGCTGAATGATATTTCAGTCCCTTTGGATTTGCTCCAAATGATCAATCGATTTCATTGTACAAAAGAAACTGATACTTTCCAAACTTCCCTTACTGTACAATATATCTGTCACCCACTTTGTGTGACTGCAGACATGACGGCACTAATATTTATATATTACAGACTCACATGACTCTTTACTTTCTTTACTTACTTGTTGGCTTTCTTGTATGTTTTAATGGTGGACCCAAATCAGTTTAAGGCTCATATTTCTGTTTGTTTGAAGAATAAGAGAATATCACCAATGTGTATATTGGCATATTGGAGAAATTTGTAAAAGAAAAACAGAAAAATACAAAAATACAATCCTGCCATTACTAGGAATCTGTGCCCTTTGACCTCGACTGTACTTCTCATTAAGCTTTGGCAGAAAGTTTGTGTATGACATTCAATTTTTAATGCATTAAGCCTGTTTACCTCTTGGGTAAATCTTTCCCTAACACTCTTCATGTATAGATTTACAGTGTGACTATACAGTAAGTTGTTATTGAGTGTTAAACTATTTTTTGCAGGAGTGTGCCCAGTACTTCCTGGAGGTGAAGGACAAGGACATTAAACACGCCTTGGCCGGCGTCTTCGTAGAAATTTTAGTTCCTGTTGCAGCGGTAAGTTTTCCTGCAATACGGGCAAATGTGGCATGCATTACGGCACATTTTAGATTTTGATGGAAAGGCTGGCGTCCTGTCATGTGTCATGTGACCGTGTGCGATGTTATCCTAGGCTGTGAAGAATGAGGTGAACGTCCCCTGTCTGAGGAACTTTGTGGAGAGCTTGTACGACACAACGCTGGACCTGTCCTCCAGAAAGAAGCACTCGCTGGTTAGTCACCCAGCAGAAAAAAAATGACGCAGACTGTCCGGCCTGTTTGTTTGTTTTTGCACACCCCCAGCAGTCGTAGCTCTGACAGCCTCTGCCGCGCGCTTAGATCTCTTGAATGCCTGTGGTCTCTGTGAGTCCTCAGGCATTTCAAGGCCACTCTTGTGTAATGTTCCCTTTCAACGTCAGCTCCTGCGCGAGGAACAGTTCACAAGGGGGAGACAGGCAGCCGTGTCAAAGCGGAGAAACTGCACCATAGCTGTGCGGTATAAACTAAGTGTATGTGATGTCTGTTGCCCCTACAGTATCTTCATTACACACCGTACCAGTTCACAGTGTGCTGGAAAGACGAGAATCCTTATGGAACAGCGGCTTTCTCTTACAGAAGGCCTGCGTTCCCCTGAGGCGGCGATTGTGGCTGCAAAACACATTTTGTGAGAGATGCATTGTCAGTGAAAACACGAAAAATGAAGAAAACCTCATTATGCCTTAAAAAGAAACATCTTATATTGTATTTATGCAGATATAATTCAGATTTCATGCATAAACCCCCCCAAATTATCCATTCAAAAGACAACCTCAGATATATGTATGCACTGCGATAGTTCAATCTTGTGTTTTCTAAGCTTATATGACTCTAAAAATTGTACCGTGTGATAACAGATGTCTAAATACTTACTGTCATCCACACAGGCTTTCTACCCGTTGGTGACATGCCTGCTGTGCGTCAGCCAGAAACAGTTCTTCCTCAACAGATGGCACGTTTTCCTCAACAACTGCCTCTCCAATCTCAAGGTAACGTAACCCAGAAACCGGCAGCCATTAACTCACATTACAGTGGTCTTGGTTGACGATGGAGGAATATCTGGATGAAGGCAGAGTGAGTGTGTTTCCCTGTCAGACGTAATATTCGTCAGCATGACAGTTGTCAAACAGAATCACTAGAGGCACGCTAACCTTCATCATTATGGTATTTTATTGTCTGCATGGCATGACAGGAATACTCTGACTGCTTCAGGCAGCAATTACCTTCCCTATACTTGCCAGCATTAAATATATTAGCAGTGTAATTATAATAATAATAATCTCTATCATCGTGTAATTATTTTATGTTATGCTATAAACTGTAATTTGTCTTTTTTGGGGGGGTTAAAGCGTTGCGTTTGTGCCTTTATCGTTTTTTTTTTTTTATGGAATTCATTACAGAGTAAAGATCCTAAAATGGCCCGTGTTGCCCTGGAGTCCCTGTATCGTCTGTTGTGGGTCTACATGATCCGCATCAAGTGTGAGAGCAACACTGCAACACAGGGGTAAATATTTTCGCTCCTTACATAACATTAATAATACATACATGTACATGCAAACATTAATTATCTGCCATATTACAGTTTTCCTGATGGTTTCGAAAACCTGTGACACAAGACCTGAATCTAGACCCACAGGAAGTTGCACCAAGTCATCTCATCAAACATTTTTTCAGTCATTTCAGTTGGCAGTTTTACACCAAATGCTGCCCCTTCATTGCCTCTATTTTATTGGGTGTGGAAAAAGGGGGATGCTCTGTCCTGTATGTAAATGCACAGGAGTCTAACAGACCCGGGGTCGGGCCACAGCAGATTAACTGTGCTGGTGGCCTAGGGTTTTACCAGCAGCTCACAGACATGATTACGAGCCTTGAGCCCACATGAGGAATCACAAACAGGTCAAGCCAGACTTTTCACACGTGCTAATTAGGCCCGAAATAAACTTGTCTTAAAATAAACCTCTTTTCAAGAAATGGAACAACATCAGTGCAAAACAGGCCAAATTCATACCGTATTCCATGTCGTTTCAGTTTATATACACCGCCTCAACTGTTTAAATGGGTGTTGAATGGGTGTTACAAAGTATTTTTACACTCTATGTTTTCTCTACCCACAGTCGCCTCAACACCATTGTTACAACCCTTTTCCCCAAAGGATCACGCAGTGTGGTACCAAGAGACATGCCGCTCAACATCTTTGTCAAAATCATCCAGTTTATTGCACAGGTAAACAGGAAGATGTGGTAATGCTGTCAACAGACGTTACAGTGTCATACAAACAACTCTAGATTTAAACCAGTACATGGTATTCTCGTGCCATAGTGGCTCGTACAGTAGCTGATAGCGCTGTAACATCCATGCCATCACACTTATCTTTTTTTCTCTTCTTTTATTACAGGAAAGACTCGATTTTGCCATGAAAGAGAT
The DNA here is from genome assembly GCF_048128805.1 of Centroberyx gerrardi. Classification (NCBI taxonomy): domain Eukaryota; kingdom Metazoa; phylum Chordata; class Actinopteri; order Beryciformes; family Berycidae; genus Centroberyx; species Centroberyx gerrardi. The sequence continues at coordinate 25,056,731 of NC_136002.1, forward strand.
CATCTTTGACCTTCTTTGTGTTGGGAAACCCGCAAAAGCCTTTAGTCTTAATCCAGAGGTACACTTTTTACATTTACTTGTATTGTGTTTTTAGAGGCAAATGTAAAAAATAGATTTGCTGTTTATTCACAGAGGCTAACTCGGTTTCCCCCTTCATGGGAAAGAAAAGCTGTCAGCTGTATTTGCTGTAAAATAATATTATTGAGTGAAAACTGGTATTTTGTCATTAAAGTGTTATTTTCAGTCATACATATCTTGGCCAATTTAAAAATTATCTTAATATCATTTTCAAAGATAACCTAATAGGCCCACTGCCTGAAAAAAGGATAACAAGCAGCTGTCACATTTAACAAACAAAACTAAACTCCATGACAGTGATGATAGTAAAAAGTGTTTTGAGCTCAGATTCAATCACAATACAGAAAGGAAATAGAGAGTTAGGTCATATTTGGGACTTACAATGTAGAGTAATCACAGATGTGTGAGGCACACATCTGTGATTACTCTGCATTATAAATAAAGAAAATGTATAATTCTAATAATAATGTGTTAAAAATGACATGAGAGAACCATCTGTAATCCATTTCTCATGTGAAATACAACCACTTCATATTTGAGTATATATACTTCAGGGGCTAGTAGTCACTTAAAGTCAGATATGGACTACTAGTCAGCTACTATTCATACAACTGTATGCACAGCATCTAGCTCTGTATCAAAATGACTTAAAAGAAACACTGGCGAAAACATCCCACTGTTGCTAGGTAACTTTATCTCTTGTAACTGTAGCAACTGCAGGTACAATTGATTTTCTCTGCTGAAGTTGTTTTCAGTTTCAGTGTCAAAATGCCAGTGGGATTAATAATGCATTCAGAATAAAACTGACGTTGTCACTTTCTGCTACAGAAGCCTTGGAAATTGATAAGAACATTTTTTTTTAAAGGAAAAGTTACATTTAACCCTCAAAAGACAGAAAATAGTAGATCACTATGAGGGTTGTAGTTAGATTTGTGCATCTAAGTGAGCACTTCTGTCCATCTACATACATATCCCACTTAACTTTCTGCCAGTAAATATATAGTAATGTAATATAAGTGTTTCTTCTCTGTTCAGAGAATGAATATTGGTCTGAGAGCATTCCTGGTCATAGCTGATAAACTGCAGCAGAAGGACGGCGAGCCTCCCATGCCTAACACTGGTTGCACTTTGCCCTCTGGGAACACACTCCGCGTGAAGAAGACCTACCTAAGCAAAACACTGACGGATGACGAGGCCAAAGTCATTGGTAAGCAAGGCGCACTGTATTCAGGAATCTTGAAAATGTCAGACAGGTTACAACGTCTCACAACACTGACGACTTTAGCATCAAATTTGGTATCAGATGGGAATACGCAGATGAACAACAGCGATGTTTTATCTCATCTGCTCTATAGGTATGTCGCAGTATTATGTTCAAGTCCGGAAGGCTATTGACAACATCCTCAGGCACCTGGATAAGGAGGTGGGGCGCTGCATGATGATGACTAACGTTCAGATGTTGAACAAGGAGCCTGAGGACATGATCACGTAAGTGTACGATTCGTCTCTGTCATCCCCGCTGCCAACACAGCTCAAGTTGGCAAAACTCCTCCTGAGTGACTCATGAGGAACAGCCGTGCTGAACGCGCTCCAGCGCTATCCTGCTGGATCCTTTACTCAGTATGACAATGTAATGATTCATCGCTGTGCTTGTTCTGCGGAACAGTTTGACAGCTGTAAACATGTGTCATTAAAAAATGTGCACTTGCAGGGGTGAAAGGAAGCCCAAGATTGACTTGTTCAGGACTTGTGTCGCTGCCGTCCCTCGCGTCCTGCCTGACGGGATGTCCAAGCCGGAGCTGATAGACCTGCTCTCTCGGTGCGTATCTTGGGAAGCCCGCTGCGTTAGAAGTACACCGTTCCTTAAAAGCATCTTTCAAAACGACACTTCTCATTCCACACAAGCTGAATTCCCTGGCAACGTGCTGCACGACAGTCTGATGAGATTATTAGATGTGTTATTAGAGGTGTAATTAAGTGTTATTTATTCTGGTTAGGAACCTTTCCAAACTTCTGGACACGTTTTGGAGCGCCAGCCAGGATAACAGCCTGAATTTCCTGCCTAGCCCGGCTTAATGCCTTCAGCTCAGTGTTTTATTGGTTACATAATGGTTATATATAATGGCCGTCACTTTCTAGCTGCAGTGTGTCACAGTAAGGTCATTTTGTTGAATAGGGAAGAAACAATATATAGCCTACACTTTCATTTCCATTTTTATAGACTTGCTTTTTTCATGAAGACTCTGAATTCGGGATGTTATTTGAATGTTAGTTAAATAAGCCCATTGCCTAACTTAAAATAACACTTTTATTAAAATGCAGCTATGCAATAACCCCATATTTTCAGTTGGCTTTAGAGAATTGCTGTTCCTTTAGGCTTTATTTAGGCAAATAGGAAATGCTTAAAATACATGTTTATTCCAGACTCTAGGCAACTAGGAACTTGTTATCCTGATGTTAGTTAAAGGAATACCTTGATACCGTTTAAGTTTCAACTGCTTAATGATCTTAATCAGACACAAAATTACTACATTTGTCCTTTAATTCCTCCAAAATGGCTTTAAGCGCTGTTAGCATTACCCATTGAAACCAAGAGGCACAGTTAGCTGCATGCTAGATACTCTGATATCCTCATGATGTCCCGTTAATTGATGCTGATCACAATATGGACACACTGTGTGGTTTTAGTCAGTAAAAAGTGACCACTCCCAACTTTCTCTTTAGTCTGGGTGTTGAGGTTGCACAATGAGCACAGATTTTGTGATGCCTCATTCCCTGAAAAAAAAACACTGACTAATGATGGCTACTTATTGCTTCTCACCAATTATAAGCCAACATTAATAATGCATTAATGCATTACATTAACAGTCTGATTGTTCTGATAGCTGTCTGAAATAAATTATAAGTATAGTCTGGCCTTCCTGCTCGCTCCTCTCTGAAGATATGAGTGTCTCCACACAGCAGAATTGTTTAATATGAATGTGCGTGAGGTGAGATGTATGTACATTGTCATTGTTACCAATTATAGTTTATTTTAATAAGCAGCAGGCTTCTTGTAAATGGACCAAATAAAGGAGTGCATCAGTGGGGCTTGGATCTGCATGTCGTTATCAGATTTGTACCGCTGCTGTGACGGATACAATTTTTGTGCTGTGAAAATCCTGCTCGCCTATCGAGTAATCTTCAGGCTAAATTTATCTGAAATTAAATCTACTTGCCGGTGGTAAATGGGCGACTTACATTTCACTCTCTGGTGGTAGGAAAGAGATTACTCTAATTCTCACCGTGAAACCTATACAGGTTGATGATACTGTGTGTTTATGTTTATATGCCTGTAAGCTTGCATTTATTAAGAATCACTCTGTTTTGTTTTTGTCCTATTTGCCAGGTTGACGATCCACATGGACGATGAGCTTCGACTCATCGCCCAGAATTCCTTGCAAAGTCTATTAGTGGATTTCTCTGACTGGCGTGACGATGTCCTGTTCGGCTTCACTAACTTCCTGCTGCGTGAGGTCCAAGACACCCAGCAGGGCATGCTGGACACCTCCCTCAAACTGCTGCTGCAGCTGCTCACACAGTGGAAACTCACCCTGGCCGTCCCAGGGAAGAGCTGTGACACCGCTAAGATACACACCGCCGAGGTACGCTCTCTCAGACTGAAATATGAATATGACTGTTTCCATTATGGCAGATTTTTGTTATGGAAAGCCTGTATATTTGAATTCGTAACTGTTAAATTCCAAATTCATCCAAATCCATTAATGGGATACCTTGCTATTTTAAATCTGTTTTTCTTTGCTATTTTTCTACTATTGCTATTTTAACTGCCTTAACAACAGTTTCAGCATTGTTAGTATTCCTCATTTAAACCAGTAGGTACCACTAATCACAAGTTAGCTCATCAGTTTGCTAAAGCTGGTAATTGTTGTTAATAAAAGTTAATAAAAGTGCTAAAAGTTGTTTTTCAATTAACTGAAATACCAAGGCAGAAGCTTTTTATTGCGACTTTTCAAAATTGTGTTTTCAAAAAAGTGTCTATGACAAGAAATAACCAAGTAAAATTCAAAATACCAAGGTACCATTTTAGTAATTTAACCTGATGACCGACCCTGCAATAAATACAATAAGTCATCTGTTATTTGATTGTGATATTTGTGTTACAGCTGCTGCAGACGGGCTCCAGCCACAGGATCCCTGCGGAGCGAAGCCCCCACTCCACTGTGCTGCACGCTGTGGAGGGGCTGGCGCTGGTCCTGCTCTGCTCCTGTCAGCTCAGCACCCGCAGACTGGCCATCGCCATACTGAAGGAGATACGCAGTCTCTTTATGACCATCGGACAGTCTGAGGTAAAAGTGACGGAAAACAACAAAAAAAATAGCAGAATTTGGTAATTGAAGTTACACTGACTGCAGTACAGAATGTTTAACCTGATTTTATGTTTTGTCAACTGCAGGATGATGATAAACCAATGATTGAGATCATGGACCAGCTCAGTCCTGTAATCCTGGAGAGTTTTGTCAATGTGGCAGTTTCTGACACAGTAAGTTTTTGACTCGATGGCTTAATTCCTATGAACTGTTGGAGGACAAACAGAGACACTTATTGAATATATAAACTTTTTATTTTATCCATTCTTGGGCTTTTTCTTAGATTTTATTCATGCTGTATAATTTAATTTGACTTGATTTTCCAGATTTCCCAGTGATATGAGATGCTGAACAGTTGTGTCTACTCCACAGATTCAAGCTTCTAGCTAGCTGAAGATCTTGTCAGCTTTCACTGATCAGTTTAGCCATGTGTGGTCAAATTTTCCTTTACCGAACAGCGAGTGCTTGCTACATTGACTCAGCAACAGAAGTTTGACTCAGTTATCTAACATGTAAAACTGAATTAACATCTGGAGCTGAGCAGCTGCTGGCTATTTGACTTCGTTTATGTAATAATGAAGCTGCCAACATGACGCCGAGAAGACAAATTTATTGAGAACAGGTTAATGCATAACAGTTCTTTGCATAATTAGATTTGCATTTCAAAATGAAAAATCATTTCTGATCTGTGGTTTCCCTTCACTGCTGCCTTTCTCACATTTAAATAACTGTTCTTGTCTGTGAGAATGAATACGCTGAGGGGTGAAATTGTTCTGATTTGACGTTTGACTCAGACATGACCTCTGACCCTCGTCCCTGTGTGACTTCATGTTCTCCCTCAGGCCGCCATGCCGACGGGCCACAATGTGGACCTTCAGTGGCTAGTGGAGTGGAACGCGCTGCTGGTCAACAGTCACTACGACATCAGGAGCCCCTCGCACGTGTGGATCTTCGCCCAGTCTGTGAAGGACCCCTGGGTGCTGTGTGTCTACAGCCTCCTGCGGCAGGACAACCTGCCCAAACACTGTCCCACAGCGCTCAGCTACGCCTGGCCCTACGCCTTCACCCGCATGCAGCTGCTCATGCCCCTGGTCGACCCAAAGTAAGTGTCCTTCAGCCCTCCAGTGCTGCAGTAAGGCCAAAAGGGACCCATTAACACAGTGATTCTCAAGCTTTTTCATATCAAGGACCCTTAATTTACTTCACATTAGGGCCACGGACCCCCATTTGATGAGATTTTGTCTCTCGGACCCAAATCTGAGAATATTTTTAGTGTTAAATATGATTTTGTCCAGACTTCCACTACTATCTGTATTGAAGGTAGAGAGATAAAAGTGAAACTATGACCAAAATAGTAATTCTTCTACATTCTCTAATTGTGTTAATTTCTTGTACATGAAATAGTGGTGAAGTTTAACAATTCACCAATTTGCTGGGGTCCCCCTGGAACTCCCTCAAGGACCCCTGGTGGTCCCCGGACCACTTCAGCAGCTCTTCTATTTTACATTTTCTTTATATATCCCAACATAGCATTCTTATTTCAGTCGCACTAAGTATCGCCACCTGACAGCAGTTCCCCATTGCATATAAAAATCACTCATGAAAATTACTTCTTCTTTTTTATCGAGAGATCCCCCTGTGAATTATAGTACAGCTTAGGACTGGGCGATATTGACAAAATCAAATATCGCAGTATTGTACACAGAATACCTCGATATCGATAATGTGATGATATTGTGGGAGAACGAGCATTTGTGCTTTCATAAGATATTTACACACAAGGAAATTTTGAAAATCAGTAATGATTATTAATGTGTAATCAGTAATAAGTAATGTGGATATGATGAGCAGGTTAAGCCAATCATTGTTCGTTTTACTCAGCCAGAACAGGCTAATAAATTCAGAAAATTGTATCACTTCACCGTAACACAGCCTTTAAGGCCAGGAAGAAGTAACATTTAAGTTATTTCACAATATTACGATAACCAACGATATCTATTCTCATATCACGATATCGTTATTATACGACATATCGCCCAGCCCTAGTGCGGCTAAAACTAAGGATCTAATAATATTGGCTGCTCTTCTTTTGTTTGCTGTAACTCAGTAACCCAGTGTATGCGAAGAAGACCAGCACCTCTGGCGGCGGGGACAATTACGTGACCCTGTGGAGAAACTATCTGATCCTTTGCTTCGGGGTGGCCAAGCCCAGTATCATGAGCCCCGGCCATCTGAGAGCGTCGACACCTGAGATCATGGCCGCCGCGCCTGACAGCGGTGTCAGCTACGATAACAAGGTAGCTGCCTCCCTGTCCTCCGGCCTCATTAATTCCCCCAGCGCTTTGTCTCTCCAGGATCAGGTGTTCATACGGAGCTTGTTGACATTCAAGCTCAAAGCATCAAATTACACAGCAGCTATCTTGAAAGGAGTGGAATATGAAGCTCATATATAGTCGCAACTGCATAGAAACGTATTTACATGTAATCCTGCGTAGTTAGCGGTGTTTTATGCAGTAAAGGGAGATTTGTCTGTCTGAAAGTGATGGTGTTTGATGTTGCAGGTAATTGGGAGCCCATCTGTGGCTTGGCTCCTGAAGCAGTTGGTCCCACTGATGAGGGCAGAGAGCATTGAGCTGACAGAGTCATTAGTTCTGGGCTTCGGTCGCACCAATTCCCTTGTATTCAGGTAAATCAGAAAGTGATATCATAGATCTTTCACTTTAAAGCATTTTGATTGCTGGAACCAATCAATTTCAATTTGAATTTCCCCTTAGTGAAGATTGTTTCTTAAACTTCCTCATCATGTACAGTCAAAAGTTTGTACACACACATTTTTCTTTATTTTCACTATTTTTCACATTTTAGAATAATAGTAAAGACATCAAAACTATGCATTTAAGCATAAGTCTTTAGATCAAAATGGATTTAAGATAATGAAAAACATAGTACATTCAATCAGGTGTGTCCAAAGTTTTGACTGGTAGTGTATATGATTCACACATGAAGCTAGATAGTAGCACAGCTTCATGATTTTTAGCTGTTGTTTGTTTGCTGCAGTTTTGTTTTTGTCTTTTTTTAATGGGACAAAAGCAATGAAATGGAAATTACTGCACAATCCATTACTTTCTCTGTAATTAAAGTCCATGCTGACCTGTATTTGTGTGGATTTAAATGAGAGATGAACAGGGGATTATAGTTGAGTGGTGCCTTACTGCCATTTACAGTTGCATCTGATTTTTTTCCTGGAAATCCGATTTTAGCTCAAATACCTTTTCCTTGGAAAAGTAATATCAGTTTTACTGCAGAGTTACCCTATACCTATTTCTCCTTTATTGAATCTTTGATGCTGCTTGATGAAGCAGTTTTGGTTTCTATCTCATGATTTATATTTGTTATTATTTCTGTATGTCTACACAGAGAACTTGTGGAGGAGCTACATCCCCTAATGAAAGAGGCGTTAGAAAGAAGACCCGAGGTTGGTTGATTGCATTTACAACATAGTGCAACATATCAGTAAAATCAATTACAGTGAATTCTTTATTAACTGAAAAGGGGGGTATAACCCTACCAGGGAGTTTGCATGTGACAGCACTTCTGTCATCTTTCTTTTTGATTTTCACAGAACAAGAAGCGGCGTGAGCGGCGAGACCTCCTGAGACTGCAGCTGCTGCGGATCTTTGAGCTGCTGGCTGACGCAGGTGTCATCAGTGACAGGTCAGTGTGGCTGTAGCTGACGCATCGCAGCCTCACACTGGTCAGCGTCACACTAGCTGACAGAATGTGGCCCCACGCTGGGGGAGTACAAGTCAGACTACACAGGAATCACACAGGCTCGCCAGGATTCAAAACAAACTATTCTAATTACAAGATTGTTTTGACCTTTTGGTACATCAGCACTTAACACCAGAGGTGGAAAGTAACTAAGTACATTTACTCAAGTACTGTACTTAGGTAAAATTTTGAGGTACTGCTACTTTACTTGAGTATTTCCATTTTGTGTGACTTCATACTTTTACTCCCGTACATTTCAGAGGGAAATATTGTACTTTTTACTCCACTACATTTATCTAATAGCTGTAGTTATTAGTTACTTTGTAGAATAAGGTTTTACATACAAAACAGAAAAAGCTCATAAAATATGTTGCATTGTTGGAGTTGAAACTCCACAACAGTATATGGAGCAGTTATCTAAAACATTAAGATACTTCAATAATTTAACATTCTGAATGGGACCGTTCTTCAGAATGAGTACTTTTACTTTTGATACTTAAGTACATTTTACTGCTAATACTTCTATACTTTTACTTAAGTAAACTTTTGAATGGAGGACTTTTACTTTTAATTGAGTATTTTTTCATTACTGTATTGCTACTTTTACTTAAGTAAAGGATTTGAGTACTTCCACCACTGCTTAACAACTTATGGTTAATTGTATTTATCACAGTTTTGCCAAACGTTGAGAAAGAAGTTGAAAACATCACTGTTGCATTCTGTCCTATTTGGTTGTATTTTCCTTTCATGGGGCATTTCCCTGTTTCTCTGTGTTCCCTGTCTCTTTTCCCACAGTACAAACGGGGCTCTGGAACGTGACACCCTGGCCCTGGGCGCTCTGTTCCTGGAGTATGTGGATCTGACCCGGATGCTTCTGGAAGCTGAAAATGACAAAGATGCAGAGATCCTCAAGGACATCCGAGCTCACTTCAGCGCCATGGTGGCCAACCTCATCCAGTGTGTCCCAGGTGAACACAATAGATTCCTTTACCTGGCTGATCTTGAAAGGCCAGTCATTGACGATTGCTGTGCAAGTCAGATTGAGTTATTTCTGTATAAAGTCTCTGCAGATTTTTAAAAGCTGTACATGTTTTGCATTTCTTCTATACTGATGTCTACTACAATCCAGCGGGGAATGTCCCTTTCAGCCATTTGGGGATTGTGAATTATGAAACAGGCTTCAATTTGGCTGGGGTTAGTGCGGCACATGGAGCACAAGACTCTTGACATTGATCTTGATTTGGACATATCCCAAGGCGAGTAGCTCCAAAAATAGTGCAGCTTAAGGACGGCGGAGGCAAGGGCAGGTGATGACTCATGGGTTGCCAGGAGCCGGGCTTTCAGGAGTCCCTGATGAATAGCAAATGATCTGTCAAGGGGGGAACAGCACTTTATTATCGCCCTCTCAGAAAATGCACTTTTAGTAGATTGTTAAGTATATAAGACACCTGAATGATTTCGCTGACTCTTTACTCTCTCAATGACGGACTTGCTTGTCCCCCCTCCCCCAGTGCACCACAGGCGGTTCCTGTTCCCGCAGCAGAGCCTTCGGCATCATCTCTTCATCCTCTTCAGTCAGTGGGCCGGCCCCTTCAGCATTATGTTCACCCCTCTGGACCGCTACAGTGACAGGAATCACCAGATCACTCGATATCAATATTGTGCCCTCAAGGTAAGCACGCTCTCCGCAAACTTTTGACCTCCACAAGCTCTTGTTCCCCCCCCCCACCTTCCACGCTTAGGAAGAGAGATTCATGTTTCTTGGCATGGGACTGCTCTGACTTAATCAAAAAACAAACCATATGTTCAGGAAATAATCCATAAATTTTACCATAAATCCATAAATTTCTTCTGTCTTTTGCAAAATGAAGCAGTAATATTTGCTTTGTGTAGTTATTGCGCTAAATCTGAACTCATCCATCTGAGTCGAATTTTGACTCCACATGACCATTTTCTAACTCAAGAAAAAATTTTAGCATAGCATGGCATACAATAGAATTATATTTACAATATATAGGCCTAGCTGGAGTCAAGCCTGAGTCATCTGATATCATAAACTTTGAGGGCTTTAAGAAGTGAAAAACCAACAACTATGGTTTTCACCCATCCATGTCCAAATTCATCTGGAATGACCAAGCTGAGGTTAAATGTGGTCCTGATTCCTCTCGGGGAGTGGAGCAGTTTCATTGCAGCATGCAGGGGAAGAGTGGTACTGTAAAGGAGTTTTCCTTGGAAGTTGAAACCTGTAACATGTCAGCATTATTGACTAGCCAGTCCAAACAGTCTATTCAGAGTCACTGCAATTTATTTCCACAGGATGTGTTTTTTACATGAATAAATATCATAAACAACTCTGTCCCCATAATAGAATAGCTGCCTGAAATAATTGTCTGTCTATCTGAGAGGGATTTGTGCTGTGTTGTTTGTTCTTGCAGGCCATGTCTGCTGTGCTGTGCTGCGGGCCTGTGTTTGATAATGTTGGCCTTTCTCCAGATGGATACCTCTATAAGTGGCTGGATAATATACTAGCCTGCCAGGATCAGCGGGTATGTGGCCAATAATTTACCACCGTGATGCATTTAAACAAAGAACTGACCCAAAAAGCCCCCCTGATAGTTTGCTGAGGCTTGCTTTATAAAAAAAACCAAGGCTGGTCCCTGCCAACTACTCACCATTATCTTGCTGGAGTGCTGGCAAGAAGTGAAGGATGGCTTTTGTTTCAAAGTAAATTTCTTGCAATATTTTTTTTCTTTCAATTTACTGTGATACATGATGAAGCACCTGTCTTTGTATATGTATGTTTATTACACTCATTCTTTCTCCAGGGCAAAGTTGACTTTCAGCTGGTGCCCTTTGCATTATATGGCCTTCCTTGTGATGAATAGAAAACTATAGCACTAACTGGGCAGGTTGCCCAGAAAATGTCATTTGTCATCTTTTTGGTATGGCAGAACTAGAGCTTTGTGATCCATCACTTCTGCACTGAATACCATAATCTTTCAAAGTAGATACAGCCTCAGAAAAGCTTTAGAGTGAAATCCGAAATACAGGGGATCCTTATAAGAGAGCGAAACTAAGGAGAAACTGCTGTTTTTGTTGGTTTCTCCTCCTGGCTCAGGTCCACCAGCTTGGCTGTGAAGTCGTCATCCTGCTCCTGGAGCTCAACGCCGACCAGGTCAACCTCTTCAACTGGGCAGTGGATCGCTGCTACACAGGCTCCTACCAGCTCGCCTCAGGCTGCTTCAAAGCCATAGCTACTGTCTGTGGCAGCAGGTACGAAGCCCCACAATCTCTTCGTCTAGTTGCGTCAGCTGCCTGTGTCATGGCTAGTTACGTCCTCATCTTTTGCAGTATAAGCATTACTTTTCGGATTATGCACTCCACTGTTTGTTTGCACGCCGCCTATTTGAGATGCAGCTAATTAATGATTTGACTAATTAGGTTAGAAATGCTCTGGATCTTCCAGATTTCTCCTCCTCAAGAAGAAGTGTGGAAAGTGCTGGCAAATTAGCTTAGGCTTCAAAGCGTCACCTCAGCTAATCCTCTTAAAGAGCTCACCATTCATCTGAGATTGGGTTTCCTCTCTTGTTTTCTCTCAAAAACATTAGCCTGAGCAGCAACTGGAACACACAGCATAAGCCACACTTTACACTCTTATACCTCATCATACTGAAACATTACTTCATAGTGTTTTTTTCTCTCTTTTCTTACTTGCAGAAACTACCCATGTGATATAGTGACATTGCTGAATCTGGTGCTCTTTAAGGCATCAGACACCAACAGAGAGATCTATGAGATTTCAATGCAGCTAATGCAGGTGAGAAAAACGGGCAGAGTTGTCGTTCGCTGTGTAGTTCTGTTTTTATGAACACAGTGCAAATGGCACATCCCTCCTCTTTGTTTCAACAGATTCTTGAAGCTAAGCTGTTTGTATACTCTAAGAGGATTGCAGAGCAGAAGCCAAGCAGCATCCTCTATGGCACCCACGGTCCGCTGCCACCTCTTTACAGTGTCTCCCTGCCTCAGCTCTCCAGCCAGCTGGCCAGGATGTACCCCGAACTCACACTTCCTCTCTTCTCAGGTAACTGTGTGTGTATGTATGTGTGTATGTGTGTATGTGTGTGTCTAGAGTGGAATTAGTCATGGTATTTTAGTCCACAGTTCTCCACAGCCTTGTCATCTTCCTTTGGTTTCCCACTAAATGCTGTTTGCTCATCTTACAAAGAAGCCTTCCACTCCCACTCCCCAGACACTTACTGTATCTATGGAGACTCCCACTAACCACAGCAACAGCGAAATATAATTTTTCTAAGGGACTCCCCGGGTTTAAGTTGAATTCATATGTGGATCAGGATTAAACCGGCAATTATGGCGAATCTGAGTATATGTATGTGATTTCCATGTGGCGTATAAACACCGCAGTCCCCACTGATGTTATTCTGATGTTGTTATTGCCTTTCCTCTGCCTGTCCCAGAGGTTAGCCAGAGGTTCCCCACCACCCATCCCAACGGGAGGCAGATCATGCTAACCTACCTCCTGCCCTGGCTCAGTAACATCGAGCTGGTGGACAGCGGCCTGCTGCTGCCGGTCTTCACCCCTTGCACCCCGGACTATGAGTTTTCTGGTCGGACAAACAGCGCGGGGCCGTCCCATCCACTGAAAGGCAACGGCTGGGGCTCGCTGCAAGCCACATCTATGGTTCTCAACAACCTCATGTTCATGACTGCCAAGGTACGTCATGTTGGGACGAGGCCTGTGCCAATATGAACATTTCATAGTACGATTATCTTGACCAAAATTATCTTGTTATATGATACATATTGATGAATACTGAAAGATGAATACTTTATAAACATCTGTAATATACTTCAATTACTTAAAAATGTATCATATCAATCATAAGACATTTGACATTATAAAATGCTAATATAGCTTATAGAAACTACAAGGATAGCTTTAAATAAAACAGCATCTAAAATAAGTAGCTAAGTGCTACTGGCCTGCATCCACTTTAACTCAGTCAGCAACATTGAATTAAACATTTATCAGAGAGCTCCAACTATGGGGGAAATAAAACATCAATGACGACAGACTAGTCGCAGTTATCACGGTGGTCACGGTAATGAAAATTAGTGGTGGCGTTTATAACCGTTGTTGTTTTTTACTGCGATATATAGTAATACCGGTTATTGTCCCAATTCTAGTTGGGACACCAAATCAATTTTCAAATCATATTGAATAGAGTTGAAGGATGCAGGTAATCTAAGGTCAAATGAATTACACAGCTAACAGGATGCTATCTGTTATTTCTGCCCTGCCTGCCAGTATGGGGATGATGTACCTGGACCAGAGATGGAAAACGCCTGGAATGCCTTAGTCAGCAATGAGAAGTGGAGCCACAATCTGAGAACCACTCTGCAGTTTCTCATCAGCCTGTGTGGCGTCAGCAGTGACACCACCCTGCTGCCCTATGTAAGTGTCAGACCTGCAGGAACTCTTGAAGCTATTCTGTATCTAATGACTCTGCTCATGCCAGGTTTCTCAACGGTATTCCATGATATGCTTGCTCAGATCAAGAAGGTGGTGATCTACCTATGTCGGAACAACACCATCCAAACCATGGAGGAGTTGATATTCGAGTTACAGCAGACGGATCCAGTCAACCCTGTGGTGCAGCACTGTGACAGTCCTCCCTTCTATCGCTTCACTGCCACCAGCAAGGCCTCCACAGCTGCTTCAGGTGCAGTAAACCTCTCCACACATTTGTTTCAGTTATTTCCCACTGTGTCTGACTGAGTGGGACAAGAGTGTAATCTAGCAAGGGGGCCAGAAGGTTGTCGGTTTTTACCCCAAACAGCTCCAGTGGAGCTGCTTAGTAAACTATGTTTGGTCTGGGCAGCTCCCAGGTACGAATGTGAAGCAGGGCGTTGGTGGAAAAGAGCATGCTCGGTTGACTTTCCCTGGACAAAAAAAAAAGAGAAGTATTTTACTCCTTTTTCTGGCTCATTTCTAGGCACCACATCCAGCAGCAATACTGTTGTCCCTGGCCACGAGAGCTTTCTTGACACAGATGATACTAAGGCCGCAAAGGAGAATGAGGAGAGGTAGGCGATGAGGTTTTTTGACACTGAAAAACGTCATTCGGTTTATTATTAGCACAGGCATGAAGATGAACTCTTGTTTCTCTGACCCCAGGCTCAGCCATATAATGCGAGCCCACAACCGCCTGGAGTCCCGCTACAGCAACAGCTCAGGAGGCTCCTATGATGAGGAGAAGAGTGAGTATTATAACGCTCAAATCACCATGTGAAAAATGTGGCTATTATGGTCGGGTGAGTGTGGGTACGCTGTCTGGGCTGGAGGGTAAGATGGTGGTCAGGATGGTGTCATTGATAATGCATGAGCGGTGCAGAGTAGCCTGGAGCTCTTAGAGCCTTCTGTGAGAACTGGCACTGAAATAAAAGCAGTCACTGCACTGCTGCCAGTGACCCGAAAACAGCTTTGTTATACTCTCTTGGTCCGAATTAGTGCTGCGGTCCGATGTGAGTTGCAGTGACTTGAAAAGCATTCTTAAATAGCCTCAAAACCTTAACTATGTTCTATGAGATGGCTAATTATCATATTGAGATAAGTATTTTAAAAAGTATTTGAACTGTGCTTGACACAGAATGCTCTTCATGTTTTCTTTGGAGAGTGACATGCTGTTCTTTTCTTTGTGTGTACATGCCACACAAGTCCAGTTGACTCCACAAGACCAGTTTTTGACGAAACTGTAATTTTTGTTTGTGGTTTTCCATTATTGTCATAAATGTCAGCAGTATAATGTTTTGTAACCATTCAGGTGAACCTCTGCCCCCGTACGCTGGTTGGCTGATGACCGTTGTTGAGACCAGTCAGCCCCATCCTCTGCCCATGCCTCTGAATGGAGGATGCTGGGCTCCGCTGGTGGACTTTTTACCAGAGACCATCACTCCCAGAGGACCTCTGCACAGGTTCGACTGTTGCACACAATTATCCAAAATGAGCTGATTCTAACTAGTAGTCTACTTTGAAATGCCCTGACAAGAAAAAGGTATAGCTATATTGTAAGCATGAAATTAGAGGGAGCATTTACTGTCAGATCTTTGACCAAACTGATCTTTGACTTATGATAGCCTGTCACACTTCGCTCTGATTGATCAATTATAAATGGCTACAGATGGAGACAGAACCACACAGCTTTTCCACAGCAATGCAATGCGCTAAAATGTCATCCTTTTTCCGTTCAGATTGGCTTTTCAAATTTCCCATGAGATATCCCAATGGTCTGAGTCTTTATGTGTTTTTGTTGTCACAGGTGTAACATAGCAGTCATCTTCATGACAGAGATGGTAGTGGACCACAGTGTGAGAGAGGACTGGGCCCTGCACCTGCCCTTACTGCTGCATGCCCTGTTTTTGGGTGAGTTCACATCATAGTCAGTCATCCCCTGTAAAACAGGGTTAAAAACAGGGTTACAGAAGAATGAAAAACAAATGCAACATTAATAAAATATATAAAACCAAGTTGTATGAAAGCTCTCTAATAAAAGTGTTTTTCAAGAAGGGATTTAAAGAATTTCAAGTGCAATATGATTCATGGACACTGTTTATATCTCTAAGCACACATAATAGAGTTGGAGAAGTCAGTTAAAATGGCTCTTCTGCTGTGTGAAATGCTATCCTTCATCCAATTCAAGAGCGCTCTTCTGAATTGGTAGGACAGCCGTTTATTGTGGTAGACGGCAGGTTTGGGTGGGAAGGCTGAAAAGAAACTCAAGCTGAAAAAGAAACTCTGGTGCTTGCTTTCACAGATGACACCTGTCATGTGTCACACTGTGCTTAAATAGATTGAGCGGTGCTGTATCCTGATTGTGTCTCTCTCTCTCTCCAGGTATGGATCACTACCGTCCAGAGGTGTTTGAGCACAGTAAGCGTCTCCTCCTCCACCTGCTCATCACATTATCCTGCAACAACAACTTCCAGGCCATCGCCTCTGTCTTGCTGCAGACACGTGAGATCAATGGCAGCAAGACCCTGACCAGCAAGCCAAGCCTTCAGCCAGAGTATTTAACTTCAGGTAAAAAAAACAAATAAGGCTTTATGCTATGTTGTTGGCTTTATTTATACTCGTTTATGTGTTTCCTCAACTACGAGTGTATCCGGAGTTTCCTGAAAGGTTGGGATACCCCGGGGTTCAGTTGACACGGCAGCTTGAAATTTGACATACTTCTCTTCTCTCTGGCTAATATAAACTCGAACATCAGGAGGGAATGGCTTGCATTCCTTTTAGAGGATAGATAAGTTTCTTATCTGGGGAGAAAATATTTGGACACTGCGCCAAAAGCAATATTATGTACAGAGGACATCAAAGGTCTTGATTAAAGCATTCCATTCTGCTATTTTTATCCTCTTGCCCAAAATGGGGCCATCTGCAAAGGGCTGGGAGGGGTTGGTTTGTTGTTTTTTTTATCCCCCCCTTAATTTGTTTTGCAAATGTCTAGACATTTTTGAAATGCTCAGAGTAGTCTGTATCCATTTGTTTAATTAAAGAATACAATTTGTGTGCCAGAAATGGTGATATTGTTAACAATGTTATCACAATGATAACATTGCTGTTTTATCTCATATTAAGATCCCAAGAAAACATCCCGTCTTTTTTGCATTTTAATTCCCATTTTTACCCAGTAGGGTCGCAGGTTTGCAAAGTCATCAGAGTCCCCCTGGTTATGGATTGCATGTTTGAGCCTTACCAAAAGTACCAAATATTGCTTAAGTGCCTGGTACAAGGGAACCTTAACTCTGTGTATTATTACAACCTTTATTTATTCAGGTAAAATCCCATTGAGCTCAAGATCTCATTTGCAAGAGAGACTTGAATTACATAAAAACCTTATAAAACTAACAAACAATTCATAAAACTAACAAACAATCTAAAAATGTATAAAATAAAATAATAAAAACAGTAAAATTCAATAAAATAAAATGCGATGAATCAATACAATGTAATGTAAAACCCCAGACCTCCTTCGAATACGAAAATAGAGACAGCATCAAGTTAAAAACAATTACATTCGGCTATAGAAAGACTTAAGATATATAAGTATATGTGTACTGACATGCTAATTAGCTCATATTAAATGCCGAAATACAGCGCAGTATTATATTTATACTTGCAAAAATGACCAGTTTGGAAATAAAATCAACAAATATTTGGGTAGCACATTATTAGTTAAATGCGTCTCACCTCCCACTCCCAGTTCCATCCTAAAAAAAAGTCCCATCGGTAGACAGGACTAATTGGATTCAAATTCCAGAGATGCCAAAACAGCTCATGCTGCTCACCACATCTTCTCTACTTAAAACTCCCACCATTTCCCAGGAAGACTTCTGAACATTACAGTTTGAGGAAATGAAATCAAACATCCACATGAATTACTGTAACCTTCTTTTTTTTGAAATCACGTTGTTCCTCTGTTGCGTCCAGGAGGAGGTTTTGACTTCCTGCGGGAGTGCCAGGCGTCTCCTGTGCCGGACTCCGGTCTCAGTTCCTCCTCTACATCGTCCAGTCTGAGCCTCGGGGGCAGCAGCAACAACCTGCCTGAGATCTCCCAGGAGGTGGAGGAGCTGGTGGCCTCCAATGAAATGGATGAGAAGACTAACAAGCTCATCGAGTTCCTAACTACAAGGTACTGTAGCTGGTACTGCTGTCCGTATGTTACTCCCCTGGTAGAGAGAGCAGATACCGGCAAGTGTTTGAGCAGTGGGAATGTAGCTTCACCCAAGAAAATAAACAAAAACATCAGGTCTTAAGAGATGCCGGAACTTTTTTCCAGAATCACTATGTGTTATACAGCTAAAAAGGTTTAAAACATACAGTACATTCAGCATATCCTTGCCTTTCTAATGTACTCTCTTTCTCATATTGCTTGATATAGATTACCACCTAGTGGTTTGATATGCATAGTGCAATAGACTCTCATAGGACTCAGTACATTCAATTATCCTATTAGCCTAATCAAGACGGGTGCGACAGGCTTTGATGATGATGAATTACACACAGTGGAAATTTTAATTAAAATTGTCATCAAGCAAATCCTTCAAATTGTTTTTCGATTTTATTTAATTGCAATAGCCTTTGTTGGTTTATGCATTTAAGATGTTGCATAATGATAATATGATAGTGCTCCACATAGATGATTTTCATAAGTCTGGCTTTGTGTCATTTTATCGAAGAAGCTGATTCTGTATGTTGTCAGTGACTGAGGCAGTGTTGCTTTACAGAGCCTACGGGCCGCTGTGGTGCCATGAAGACATTTCACCAAAGAACCAGAACTCCAAAAGCACCGAGCAGCTGACCAACTTTCTGCGACACGTTGTATCTGTGTTCAAAGAGTCCAAGTCAGGTAAACCTCCAGTAACCTATACCCAACCTTAATAATTAATAACCTGCACTACACAGCACTGTCTCTGCCGCTCAATAATTCTATATTCACTTGACATGTACTTTGAAAATCCTCTGTCTGTCCTCACTAGATTTCCACCTGGAGCAGCAGCTGAGCGATGTGGCCCTGCAGACGGCTTTGTGCAGCTCGTCACGGCATTACGCTGGACGTTCCTTCCAGGTGTTTCGAGCCCTCCGCCAGCCCATCTCAGCCCACGCTGTGTCCGACCTGCTCTCCAGGCTGGTGGAAGTAGTGGGGGAGCATGGAGAAGAAGTGCAGGTTCGTGCTTTATCTGTGTGCGTGCATGTGTGAGTGTGTGTGTGTGCACACTGTGTATTACTGAGCTCAAGTACTTAAGGATAATCCATGTAGGATTTTTTCTTTTCTTCTTTTATCTCTGTCTAATGCCCATCAGCGCTACAGTTTATACTAGAAGGCACTCAGTAGAGTGCAAACCTCCGCCAACGCTGAACAACTCTCCAGCCTGCAAAGCTGCAGCCTCCGTAACGGTTTATGTTTGTTTATCGTCTGTCTTCAGGCTTTGATTTTCCAAGAAGATAGCACACAAATACAATGCTGTTTAGCAGCCTCAGTATAGTAGTTATGGTTAAAAAACAATATTCAGGGGCGCCCCGGTGGCTCACCGAGTAGAGCGTGTACCGTAAGGCTCAGTCCTTCCCGCAGCGACCCGGGTTCGAATCCAGCCCACCGTCATTTGCTGCATGTCCTCCCCTCTCTCTCCCATACCTTCCTGTCTCTCTCTCTCTCTCACTATCTCTCTGTCAATAAAGCATAAAATGCCAAAAATAAATCTTAAAAAAAACAAAACAATAATCATCTAATGGCAGAAATCCCCAGTCTGGATCATCACCAACATCAAATCCACTGATCCTTGTGCCAAGGGCTACCTGTGTACCAGACTTCATCCACATCCCTTTGTTACTTTTTGAGATATCTTGCTGACAGACAAACAGACAGGGGTGAAAACATAACCTCCTTCTAACTTCGTTGGCAGAGGTAAAAAAAAATCCCTTAAGAACTACTTTCTAGCAGTATATATCAGTATTTTACCTCTGCACTGCTTTTGATGTGCAACTTCACAGTTTACCTGAAGGGATCCATCAGCTTTCACAACAAGCGGAGCCTGAGAACTCCCAAAATCTCATTGAAAGCACAAAGCAGGTCATCAGGGCTACAGTTTGTGAAGACAACACTCTTTTTTGTCAGCAATTAAATGCTGCGTTACAGCTAAATTCATGATAACGAGAAAATCCTCCACATAACTGCAGTTGCCTCTCTCTCTCTCCCTCTCTCTTAGGGCTATGTGATGGAGGTGTTACTTACACTTGAATCTGTGGTGGATAACTTGGCAGAATGTCTCAAGAACAATGATCTCATGGCTATCCTGACAAGGTTTGTGTCTCCTCCATATCTCCTTCATATTCAAAGAAAGTGGTCATATTGCTTAGAGATCCAGGGACTTTCATGTATTATTTGTTGCGTTTCAGAGCATCATCTCCAGATTTCCTCACCAATGGCAAGCTGACGTCCAACAGGAAAAGCACCGGGCAGCTCAACCTCAGAAGAGCTGAGAGGAGCCGACATCAGAGGAGCTCCTCTGTCCCCAAGAAGTTTGGGGAGGCGGACAGGTGCTCCGACCCGCCTCGCAGCGCCACGATGGACCGCATCCAGGCGTGCGTCCAGCAGGGCGGGTTAGCCAAGACCCGCAGCCCGTCCTCGTCTAAAGACAACATCACCGACCCGACCAGCATCAACCACCCCAGCAACCTGCTGGCCACCGTCTTCTGGGTGGCGGTGTCGCTGATGGAGTCGGACTTTGAGTTTGAGTATCAGATGTCTCTGAGGCTGTTGAACAAGCTGCTGGGCCACGTGTCGCTCGACAAACAGGAGAACAGGGAGAAGCTGGAGAAACTGCAGAGTCAGCTGCAGTGGAGCAGCTTCGCCGGGCTTCAGCAGCTGCTGCTGAAGGGCTTCACCTCTGTGTCGACCACCGACCTCACCCTGCAGCTCTTCTGCCAGCTCACACCTGTGTCCCGAGTGCCAGTGGTGGACACTTCACAAGCCATAGGTACACTGCAGGGTTTCGACCAGTATTTTTGAAGATATTTTATGCAATATCTCAGTTCAATATCTTTAAATTTGATCATTTTCATACCAACACATTACACGTATTCAGTGTTTCAACCAGAATTTTATTGTTGGCAGCCTCTGAAAATGCATTTAGAGCAAAAATACTAAAACTCTCTATTGAAACCCATACAAATTAATTTCTTTTCTGGGATAAATTAGGCTTTTAAATTAAGAAATAAATGATAAAAAACATCATTGAACAATTAAATTAATAAATAAAATGCAAGAAGAAGTGCAAGAAAATCTAATTTCACTGCAGGTTTTACAGACTGTTTTTATGTAGCTGTGGTCAGAGAGGAACTTCCATCATATTGGCAGTGGATGATATGAATAGCTGATATTCAATTTTTAATAAAAGGCCAATATCAGCATGTTCATATATTGGTCTAACTGTAGTACACAGTATTCACATGATTTTTTTGACATTTGCACAAAGTACATGCCTGTGAGCGTTTTCCGAATGGATTTTTCAGTGTGAATATATTCAGTGTAAATAAATACGGGTGAAATCTGTCTGTTTCATCCCACAGGTTTTCCCTTGAATGTTCTCTGCCTGCTCCCACATCTCGTACAGAACTTTGACGGTCCTACGCAGTTCTGTCAAGACGTCGCTGAGAGGATAGCCCAGGTTTGTCTCCGTCCCATATATTTATATCCACTCACAATAATACAAACATGTCAACAAACCTGTCTTAAACCAATCCGTTTTTCCGTAGGTATGCCTCGAGGAGAAGAACGCCAAGCTCTCCAACCTTGCTCATGTCATGACGTTGTATAAAACTCACTCCTACACACGAGACTGCTTCTCTTGGGTCAATGTGGTGTGTCGATATCTGCACGAAGCCTTCTCTGATATCACCCTCAGCCTCGTCACTTACATGGCAGAGGTTTGTACAGCTGTGCTATAGCTAATCATATTTATGCTGACCACCGTAGAGGGTTTGAACTAATTGTTAATATTGTAACTTGCTGTCATTTGACGCTGACATCTGACAGCTGTTGGAGAAAGGCCTCCCCAGTATGCAGCAGACCCTTCTGCAGATCATCTACAGCCTCCTGAGTCACATGGACCTGAGCGGGATTCAGGCCAAACCCTTCAACATGGAGGTGCTCAAGACAATTGAGAAATTTGTCCAGGTGAGTTAAAATAAAACATAAACAGTTCATTATATTTCCTACTTAATTAATTTGAACCTGCGTTGACTGTATACAGGCCTATAGACGTCTAGAACGCTAACTATAAAGATAGCTAGAACTATAAAAGACTTAAATTGTTTGAAGTAGCTTGGGCCAATATTCAACAATATCGAATATCACAATATTATACAGTATATCTTGGGACAGCGTTGCGATTTTTTGGATATCACCCAAGCCTAGTTCCCACTACAGCGATAACTATAACTATAACTATAACATCCAGAACGTTAACTATAACTATATTTTTGGTTCGATCTCAGAACGATTTTTTGGATGCTGAGGAACTGATCACAGATATCATTGTAGTGTGAAAACTTGAGCAGCAACGTTTTGTTATATAGTCATTCTAGATGTGAATGGGCCTTACCTCTCCTAATATCGCTTCGTAGCTACTAAGTGAAGGAATGGCAGCTGATGTGTGTAGGATATTTGTGTGGTATCTTTCCCTAACATGCTTGTAGACTTTGACTAATGTAGACATTTGAATCACCTAGATAATGTTTATGATGTGATTAGTGGAAACCTTTGGGCATCAGAGAAAGGGTCTGGTGTATTTCCTGGTTCCTTTTGTAAGTGTTCAGGAGGGGAAAAAAAAGAAAAACTCAGTCTTGTGTCAGAGCCGTAAATTTGCAGGCACACCCAAACTGACTCTATAAACAGTCTGCCTTTCTGCAGCAGACTAGGCCTCTGCTTATTCTCACACTCCATCCATTTTACTTTGGCTCCTTACCGTACCTTTCTTTATGGTACCTGGCACCTCTGTCTCCACAAATAGAAATAGCTGGGATTTGTGACACATACATTATAACACACTAAAACACATTTGTGGTTGTAGCTTTCTAAACATGTGCTTGTGTTGGTTTATGTTTGTGTGTATGTGTGCGTTGACTATAGACTGTCCATTGGAGGGAAGCGCTAAATATTCTGAAGCTGGTGGTTTCTCGATCGGCCAGTCTGGTGCAGCCTGCGTCCCCATCGAGCGACCTCTTCTACGAGGACGTCAGCCGTGTCTGGGACAGGTCCTCCAAGGCCTTGCCTGGGAAAACGCTGGACTTCCACTTTGACATATCTGAGGTTAGAGACCGCTCCTTTCGCTTTCATCTGACTGTGACATAACTACCAGGGGCTGAAGTGATTTCTCTTTAAGAAGCATTGTGTGGAAGGTTGGTTTAAAAGTCTTCTGCCTATATGTAGAGTGATATGTATAGTCTGATGTCTAACCTATGCCTTCACTGTATGTGAGGTCCTGTTTTCACATATGTGTCAGTATGTACAGTGCTACTCTGTTAGTCTGATAGAGGTCCTGTTGTCCCTGCACCATGTAGAATGCCCTATGCTAGTGTTTTAGCTCCTGTATCTTTTCCTGTATTTTCCAGGGTGTGGTGCTTGTTGAGGTTGTGCGGACATGGAATCTTTTTCAGCTTTTTGGAAAGGAAACATTTCTTCCCCTTCCTTGTTGCTGATATTTCTTTTTGACCGAACCCCATGAGATTAGCTCGAAAGCTTGAAAGGTAAACACAATTAGCAGTGCAGAGCTGGAAAGTGATGGTAAAGATACAGGGTGGTGTATGTGTGGGAACTGAACAGGGAGCTATTTGTGTGGTTTATGAATGGCAGGAAATGATGTCAGCTCTTGCTGCCGTCCTTTGTATGTGAATCAGCGAGTTCAAACTAGTGGACAGCTAAGAGCCAGTGTGTTCAAGCTTGAGGCATACTGGACAAGCCACTGATTTTTCTTTAAATACCCTGGTATTTTTAGACTGAGGGAAGACCGATAAAACAACTTGCTTCTAAAAGCAGAAGAAATGTACGATTTTTTGCCTCAATTGCTTCAGGCAGTTGGAATAAAATCTGCGCTCACTGAGACGAAACAAATCAATGCCAGCTTGTGCTGAAACATTGATAAACCACTTTACAATCACTGTGGAACTGTAAGAGGGCCGGGGAAGCAGGAGCCGCCATGGAGCCTGGGCCATGGATCTGCTATGCAGAGAAGAACTTTCTCTTCTTCAAACCTCCCCTCCTTGTTTGACTCACCGAGGCTTCTGTCTGCACGTTTCTGTTTCTTTGTGTCCATGCTGGTAGACGCCGGTGATCGGCCGGCGGTACGATGACCTGCAGGGCTCCCCGGGGCGAGATGGGAAAGGCAGGGCCATAGCAGTGACCCGCAGCACCTCCTCCACCTCCTCTGGATCCACTTCCAACAACGTCCTGGTGCCTGTCAGCTGGAAGAGGCCACAGTCTTCACAGGTAAACTCTTCTTCTCATTTCTCCTCAGAGTGATGCTCATAATGTGAGGAGAGGCAAGCGACAATCTGATTTTAACTGATTTGAGAGGGAATGTAGAAACCAATCATGGGAACGTCACATTTTAATGCATTTGATTATTTCTCTTATGGTGAAGAGGAATAGACAATTAGAGTTACATTTGGAACCTATTTAGCAAAGTCAAAATGCAAAAAGGTTCAAGTGAGATTGCATTATCTCATCCAATTTGACAGTCTCTAGTGATATTTTCCACAGAAATCCAGGCTTTTGTTCACATTTTTTCAATTTTCTTCCCCCTGCAGAAAAGAACACGGGAGAAGCTGGTGAATGTGTTATCTTTGTGTGGACAAGAAGTGGGGCTCACGAAAAACCCTTCAGTAAGATAAAACACATGCAGCGACGCTTTGAATCTCAGCTTCTTCGGCCAGTCTTCAGTAACATCCATTCACGAACAGTCTGTAAGCGACTTAAATGTGTAATTCTCTTTCTCTCCTAACAGGTGATCTTCTCCAGTTGTGGGGAGCTGGACCTCATGGAGCACCAGCCCAGCCTGGTGTCCTCCGAGGACGGGACCCGGGAACCAGACAACATGGACGACACCACCTCCGAGCAGCAATTCAGAGTCTTCAGGGACTTTGACTTCCTGGATGTGGAGCTGGAAGATGGAGAGGTGAGTTCTGGGACATCGAGGCTTCAAAGCTTTGGAAAAACAAGTCATTCGTCCTCGTTCAAATTTCCTCTGTCACATTTAATGGAGATTTCATGGAGAAACAAAAACAACAACAGTGAGGAAGTACTGACTAACATTAGCATACAGATGTCAGAGCTTCCCTTATGTAAAGTCTGATAATTTCTTGGGTCAGCTCTGCCTGCTCTGTATAATGGGGTTTCTTTTTTTTCTGTTTTTTTGTCTGTGCCATCTAGGAGCTACAGGTAAGTTCAGTCATGTTGCAGTGCTGATTGCTGTGTTCCTTAGATGAGTGTGGTGTTTGTTAGTACAGATTATACAGTGGAGTGAGTCCTGATGGTAAAGTGTAGCAATGTCTGTGCATGTCATGCAATATACTATACATGTTTGAGTGTAATTTTTATAAAATATTAGATATTCACTCAGTCTTAAGTATTAGATACACAGTATATTCATCATATTTCCTATAGACATCCCCTGGGACTAATAGTCAGCAGCAACATGCATGGCAACACAAGGCATCCTTAACAAGGATTGCTACTTTTGGAGCTGCACTATGATTTTATCTGCAGTTCGGTTTATTTAAGCATCATTTCACAGTTTTACCTGGTTATTAAAAACACAAAACTATTCATCATTCCATTTTATACACAGCTCTCCTTTCACTTATGGTTGTTGCTTCTAAGCATGTGTACATGACTTACAAAATGACTGGCTTGATTTTCACCAATCTGATTTTTTCCACTATTCTTGGATAATATGCCAGTAGCAGTCTGTGTTCAGTAGTCTTCTATTCTTCAAGGCAAATGTAGCAACTGTAGTATGAAATATTATAGATTTTTTTGTTTTATTTATTAAACACATAAAATTTCTTGCACTTTAAAAAGTCTTTACAATATCTCACTGACACATAGAAAGTGAATTGATGGCCCCAGAAGTGGGATTTTAGAGGTTATAACAGAGAGAAACTACTGTGGTTTAGTTGTGGATTGAACATCTCGGACAGAATATTAGCTCCACCCAGTGGCACAATAGAAGCAGGTGTGTTCAGTTTCAGCTATTCTAATGTCCATCACACTGAAATCTGTATTTATACAATGCTAACAGTAAGCATTATCCATACTAATTGTACTTGAACTGTATAATGTTAATACCAATTGTTTAGTAAGCTTGTGCAGTAAAAAGTACAACAAAAAAAAGAAGAAGAAGAAAAAAAATCAATATTCTATCTGGCAATTTCAATTCATTGAAGCCAAAATGCTAATGAGTTCCAACACATCACTCATGTTGCATTGTTGCATTCTGGGTGTTTCTTTACTCTGCTGTTTTCCACATAGTACTTTTCTGATGTAAATGTAAATCAAACCTGGAAACCACTGTAATATCTTGGCATTTTCAGTATCCTGATGTTGTAGAAGAAATGCCTAAATTTTATTGTCATTTTTAAATTCAGCATATTATTGAAAAATCCCACTCATCGGTTTGAAGCACAAAGTGTTGTGGACTATTGGGACCGGCTGAGCGCTGCTGCTCACCCTCCTGTCTTTGTGTCTGAAAAACCGCAGACCTTGGATCCTGGAACACAGTGTCAGCTTCTCTCCATGTACCTGCTAAAATTTCAGATTGTCCGGAAACTAGAAAAAGTGTCAATTTATAATTTAGTGACACACACAGCAAGTATAACAGTCTGTCAAAATGTGAGGAAAGTTTTCTGCTTACACAGAAACTTTGTTTTTGCCCTCAAATCTAGTATGCTTCTCCTTCAATTTTGTTTGGTAAAGGTAAGGAAGCTAATCTATTTTAATGCTTTACCTAAGCAAACCGTACAGTACAGAAAGTAAAACCCCTTGCTTTCCAACAATGGCACGTAACACGCTCGTCACCACAGGAAGTCTCTCTTGTTTGATCTGTTGATCTGGAGCTTTAGAGGAATGTGGAAGTTGGCCGACGTCTCCAGAGTCGTGTCCAGATGAAAAGTCGCTCGGCATCTTAAACAAGACTGAAGCCAGACTCAAGGGATTAAAACCTGTAAATATTTGCAGAAACCGACATCTACGCTATTTTTGATCAAGTCTCCATGTCAGGATGCACCGTGAAGGGTTCTTGACACTGTGTCAAGGTCCACTACTCCCTCCATGCTTGGCTAGAAGGGGGAATAACTCACCCAAGGACTGCCCCCTCCCTTGACTTGCACTGCATGGTTGTGTGTGTGTGTGTGTGTGTTAGAGAAGAGACTGCGCTGTGCAGCTTGGCACCTGGAAACTCAAGGCTGTTCTCTATATTACAGGGTGAAACTATGGACAACTTCAACTGGGGCGTCCGGAGACGCTCCATGGACAGTCTGGACCAGAGTGACCTGCTGCCCCTGGAGGAGAGCCAGCTGTCCAGCAGCATGCCCAGCCTCAGCAAGATCACCCACGAGGACTCAGACGAGTCGTCCGAGGAAGATTCCCTCACTGCCAGCCAGATCCTCTCCCACTCACAAGTTGTAAGTTCACCTCTGTTTATATCCCACTAATGAAGTTAATGAAACTTCCCGCTCTTTTCCCTTATAATAAGACTGAGCTTTTTGAGAACTTAGCTGTTGTTTTACATTATCTTTCTATTTGTACATGACCAGTGGCGTTATACAGTGTCAGTTAAGGTTTATGGAAACTGTAGTAGCAGATGGAAAGCCCATGTGTCCGGCCAGCTGTCATCCCACTCCTCTCTTGTTCCTGATTTGTCACTCGCTCTTTGCCACCCTCACAGTGCTTTCAGTCAGTTCAGGAATGTCATTGGTCAGCATATTCACCACCATGCTTGCTTATAACAGAGATCTGCGAGTGTGGCATGATACGGTATTATAGTTTTCACTCCGGTGTCTTGTTTCAGCTAAAACATACCGTGCTTGTTTCATACCTCTCTACCACATGCTTAGCGAGTGTTTCTAAGTGTAATATTTAGACAAGACCACCAGACAAGTGTAATATTTAGACAAGACCACAACAAGTTTTGATTTTGTCTCTTTGCAGATTGTCAACCTTTCTCCAACTGCAGAGATCAGTAACATGGACTCTCCTTCCGCCTCCTTTGATACATCCTCAGCTGACCCACCTCCTCTGAACACCAGAAATCCTAGTTTCGAGGTCCAGCTGCCAGAGGACTCGAAGCAGCGGGTGAATAAGGGATTCAGAGTGTCTGAGATACTGGGAGCCACTAACTCCTACTCCTATCGCAGTTCCATACTAGAGTTCTTTACTAATTTTGCCAAATAGAACTATTCTGTTACGTCCTTTCTTGTGAAATGCATTGGATGCTATATGTGCTACGGATTCACTCTTGTCTTAAGTATTATTTTGTGGCGCTGTGATTTTTCTACATTTCATCTCTTCAGATTAGAGCATGACCCAGTCTTTTCTAGACATTTCAGTAGTTGCATGCTATAGGAGAATGAACTAAAACCTGCAAGCGGGCATTTTATAATAACACTTTGGGCTATGGGCTGGTTTGTGCCTTACTTTAATTGTGGCATAAATTGCCATATTGGGATTTAAGGGGGTGTAGCCAGAAATAGAAAATTGTCTCTATCTCTCTGTGTCTGTCTGTTTAAGGCAATGTGTATACCTATTGCTTCTGTGTGGGTGGCTCTAAGCAACAACTAAAACACTCTTGGCATGTGGGAGGTCAAGAAAGGTTTACACATTGCCTGTCCCAAAACACACGAGTGTGCAGGGCCGTGGTGCTGGTCCTATCAAATTATTTTATAATCTATTCAATTGACACAATTTATGCACACACTAAATTAACCAAATAAAAGAAAACACCACAAGGAGTGTCCATAGTGTCCCATGGAAAGGTTAGTGTGTCCACTTTACCCCCAAATATTGTATGTTGTTTTATGATCAAGCATATTAGAGGGAACATATTTCAGTTAATATTAACCATTACTGCATGCTGCCTCAGTATTTGTATTTGTTTATAATTGTTTTTTTCCTGGACACTGAGGAAGCGTGTGTGTCCCTGTTCCTCCCTTTCAGCCTGAGGTGTCAGCAGAAGACGAAGACACCAACGGCCATGAGGACGAACTTTCTCTCTCCATTAATGAACTGCCCCCTGAATTTCAGTGCAGTGACAGTTTCACGCTGGACATGGCTCATGGTGACTACAAAGGAGAGCTGGACCTCGACAGCTGTCTACCCAGGTGTGCTCTCACAACTTTTCTACAGCAAATTAATTACCTTAATTACCTAAATTACCTGGATAGTGGTTATGTTTCCCCCCCAGTCCATCTGTTTGTCCGTTAGCAGGATATCTCAAAAGGTTCAGAATTGATTTGCACAAAACTTTGGAAAGGTTGGTCATGGGGCAAGGAAAAACGGATTAACTTTTCACACTGATTGGCCAAAGGGTGGCGTTGCGGTGGGCTTGGCTTATCACAAAAAGGCATATAAGTTCCGAACGGATTCACATTACACCATCAAACTTATCAGCAGATGTAAGAAGAGGCAAACCCTCCCATTGTTGGTCCAATTAAAACATCATATGGGCACTGGAGAGCTCATTTCCAGTTTAGACATAACTACCCTGCTAATTTTGCCAAAATTTGGTGGCAGAAGGGCAGCCCTAATGGAAACTGAACAGATATAGAGCTGATTGGCCACATGGTGTTACGATAAGCAGGTAAAATGCTTACAATTGTCTAGAATTTGTCCCATTTCAGGTACAGTCATGAAAATATGAACATGTGTGCATCTCCTAATGTGAAACAAGTTGGTCGTGGGGCATGGAAGAAATAGTTAATTTTTGGTGAAAATCTGTGGAACTGGCATATCTTGACAATTGCATAGTGTTGGTGGAGATACTGTAAGCGCTCTAATGAGTGCCATCTAGTTGGAAAGGATTTTACATTAGTAAATAAATCAACATATATGAATTTTGTTTCCTTAATGACATGGATGTGTGTCTGGTCCACTCAGTCTTGCCGAGGAGGAGAGAGACGACATGCTGGAGTGCCGTTCTTCCCCGCCGCCGTCACCCTTCTTCTCCGCCATCCTCGCAGCTTTCCAGCCAGCGGTGTGTGATGATGCGGAAGAGGCTTGGCGAAGTCACATCAACCAGCTAGTGTCTGACTCAGACGGATCATGTGCGGTCTACACTTTCCATGTGTTTTCTTCACTATTTCAGGTATCGTAATGTGGCCTTTTATCCAGTACAGTTGAATTACATTAACAGTGGGCCTGGTGAAACAGGATTAGTTATCTGGCTGATTAACCTTGAAGCTGCTTTTCAGAAGAGGTTTCCTTAATTACGAAGGATTCTGTAGTTACCTTCAACTTGATAATCACCAGAGATTCATTAACCAGATGTTGTTCACTTCACTGACCAAAGCTGACAGGGGAAGACTTCGGAATAAACCTGGAATAATGACGGACCATAAGAACCTGTACTGGTTTGCGATAGATTTTGACAGCATCACAGCTAGCTTGTTATTTTGCTTTGCAGAGTATCCAGAACAAATTCTGCTCGTTGACCTGCGACGCTGTGAGTTACCTCGGTGATGGACTCAGGGGAATAGGATCAAAGTTTCTGAGGTCATCTCAGATGCTAACATCATGCTCAGAGTGTCCAACTCTGTTTATTGACGCAGACACTGTGAGTAACTTGACATTCTTCGATGTGTCTTTGAAACTGTCTTAACAGTATGACATATTGTTAAAGGCCTAACAAGTGAAACAACTCTTTCCTTTCACAGATTATGTCATATGGACTCCTCGAAAAAATGAAATTCAGTGTACTGGAACTTCAAGAGTATCTGGATACCTACAACAACAGAAAGGAGGCAGCTCTCTCTGTAAGGAGATGGAAAATGTAGCTGTCTAGTCAAAATGCCACCTGTGTGTTGTTGTCCATGTAGTGATCATGCTGTCTCCCTTACCCACAGTGGTTGAGCAACTGTAAGGCCACCTTTCCCAGGAGTGCTGGGGGCTCAGTGATAACATGTCAACCAGCAGAGCATGAGGAAAAGGTAAAACCTTAGTTATACAGTCAGTAACCATATAATTTGTTAGGAATTTGAATATTAAAACTGTCCTGCTGTCTTATCAATTGAAGAATAATGTGAAATGCTGGTTTAACATTTTGTATGGCTTAATTAATGCTTTCATTGAGTGTGCCAACATACAAAAGGCTGTATAATTTTGAGAAAATGAGATTACTACAGATTCCATTTCAACTGACCTTTCATACTGTACTTTCTGCCTTTCGATTACTCTGTGATACTGTAGTTCTGTGAGTGTTACCCCTTATTTTCTCACAATATCTAAATGTCAAGTTTTCTGGACAACCTTGAGTTGCCGCACGTCACATTGATTCTCTCATTCCAATGTGCCTTGTGATCATTTTCAACTCTGCTGGGCATGGGAGCAAGTTCTCTTAAGTTGCATTTACTCTAGCAGTAAACAATTACACTCACTTGATACCAAAGGGAAGGGAAGGAAAGGATAGCAAATGGAAAACAAACATTCAAAGCATGGGAAGGTGACATAAGCTAAAACTTGGCACTGGTAGGACATGAAATGATAACATGGCAGGTCAAGAGACTCCCACAAAAGTGAGTGCATTTGTGCTAATGAAAAGGCAAAATTGTTAATTTGCTTGGCTTTTTAACTTGGCTTTTTGATGACTCATGGGGACCACAAACCCTCCTTTCAGTTGTTATTTACACCTAAGTCAACCCTCTCTTTCCTTCCTCTGTGCATGTCAATAAAATGCAAGCATTTTATGACCTATATTTTCACCTATACTCTAAATGGAAATTATAAGGAATGCATGCCCTTCCTTTGATTCTCTGTTTTCCTCTTACTTCTTTTCTGTCTTGTAACATGCTTGCTTTGTAGCAAATGGAATCTCTGGCAGTAAGTTGTACAAGGCTTATTACTCTTCATTGTTTTAAGTAGTCCCTGCTATTTTTTAAAAGACAAAACAATTTCTTCTCCTTGTAATGTCATGTTTGGTGCAGAGATTGTTATCAAGTCTTCTGTATAGTTGCAGCAGGTTTAGCAGTAGTAACAGTAGTTGCCTGTAAGTTCATTATCCACCAAACGCAGACCTCAAGAAATGACTCAATACAGTAGTTCTTGAATGGAGAAACCTAGTGCAGTACAGTGACCTATTGCTAATGACCATTGTACTCTTTATTTTTCAGCAACTGGAGCTCTGTCAACGAATCTACAAACTCCACTTTCAGCTATTGCTGCTCTTTCAATCCTATTGTAAGCTGATTGGACAGGTCCATGCGATAAGCTCTATTCCCGAGGTAGGTGCATCATGAGTTTGATGCTTAACCCCTTGCATCCTGAGTTTCCCCTTAAATGTCCTCTTAAGTTGCTTCAAAGTTATGGTTGTGTGATACACACTGTCTAATCCATTTCACTAGTTGGTAATATTAATCCCTCTCAACTTTCAGCTGACAAATATGTCCAGAGAGCTGAATGAGTTGAAGAGCAGCCTGAGGGCAGCAGCGGCCTTGGTGACGAACGATGACCTTTCTGCCCATGAGAGTTCCTACTCTGAGCCCACCTTCAGCTCCTCTGAGGCTGCTGTACAGGCCGTCCTGGAGGGTCTGAAGAACAGCGAATTCCCCACAGCCATCCGCTGTATTCGTGAGTGCAGGTGAGAAAGGCAAAAGGCTTGTTTATCTGTGCATCATGAGTGTATGCTGTTAAATGTTGTCCTCAATCCGCAAAAATATGAGCAGAGCATAACTGTTTTTTTCATTGCAGAAGAATGTGGCCTAATGACATCTTCGGCAGCCACTCTGAGGATGAGATCCAGACCTTACTGAACATCTACTTCAGACATCAAACCTTGGGTCAGACGGGAACTTTTGCTCTGGTGGGCTCAAAGCAGGACCTTACAGAGAGCTGCGTCAAGCTGATGGAACTCAACGGAGAGATTCGGGACATGATCCGCCGAGCCCGGGGCTACCGAGCCATTACAACTTTCCTCCCAGATTCCAGTGTTTCGGGCTCAAGTCTGTGATGGCAGTCTTGCGGCTTTTGACACCAGTCCCTGCACAGCAGCCTGTCAGCACCCTGTCCCACGCTCAACCTGTGGTCCTGTCTGGGGTTGCTGCTGTCATATCACCTGGGAATATCCAAACTTCACTTTCTGTACCTGCTCAGAGTAAAGACACATCAGAATGTCATGTGTTCAGATCTTCAGATGTGCAGCAATACTGTTGGGTCGAGCGAGATGAGAGACTTTGCTATAGCAAAGAAACGTAGGCTTTTATTGCACTAATAATAGATAATGTCACAAAGCGACCACTTGCTACTGAGGTCAACAACTTTCACATTTAACAAATGACATACCAAAGCTAAGTGATTCTCCTTCAGTTATGTTGTTTTAATTTTCAAGGGAAAACGTGCAATGCTTCACGGAAGTGGAAGACTTTTACTGTATCCTGAAAGAATGTATTTGAATTTCATAGCTTTTGGCTCACGTGAAAATTCTTAGTACAGGAAAAGGGAGGCTTCATTGCTTGGTTAAAGTAGTGTGTCTGTGTGTGTGTGCGTGTGTGTGTGCGTGCTTGAGTGTGTGAACTTCAACCTGACGACCATCATGGATGGAATTATGGATACTGATCCGCATAATATTGTACACATTCAACTACTTTGACATGCTGCAAATCTACTGTAATGTCTCATAAACTTAGATGCCGCTGTGTGGGTTATCTGTTACTTAAAACATTTTACTGTACGTTTTTACTGTGCAGCTTTTAGCAAATAGACAAATTATTTATATTATTTGCAAAAGATACATGCTTTTAACTGACTAGTTTTATAGAAAACAAATGTTTTGTTCCATCTGTTAAAACTGCCAAGCATGCAAATTGTATGTACTATAAAGTGTAATAGTAATATTTATGAACATATAATATAATAAACTATTTTAACTGAAAAATTGTACATAGTGCAATGGGGGCTTTGCTCAGACTTATAAGATTGTATTTTTATGAATTTAATTTACAATTTGAGTTGCATGTAGACTGAAAGAAATACATATTTGTAAAGCTTCCATAGGAACTGTTGTAGCCTTTCACCTTGTAAATACTACTGCCTTTGCAATGTACTGTACTTTGGTGTTCTGTACACTTCTGTAACAATAAAGAATAAAAACTACATTTGTTAAATGGTTTCATTGTGTGATCTGTGCAACGAAAATAGTTGTTTATAAAAAAAATATATATAATAATAATAGTAGTAGTAGTAGTAGTAGTAGTAGTAGTAGTAGTAGTAGTAATGATGAATAATAATCTTGTAATGACAATTACGTGAAGCTATCTAGTCAAAGACATCCTGATAGGGATACCAAGCTTCACGTTTCAAGTTCTGTGAGCGAGACTTTTATTTTGAAGTCGAGCTCCGGTGGATGGGGTGCGCGCGAGGTTTGTTTTTGTGGGCAGGGCTACTAGCTGAGTAGGTTCAAGTAACGTTATACGTAGAAACTCTAATATCATCTTTTCATACTTTATCTTTAAGATTTTGTCAGGAATTTAATCGCGGCATGAAAGACAACATATCCCTACGCCACCATGGTATGTCAAAGTTACTATAAAGCCAAAACTGTCTTTTTCCGGCTTGTTCTCTTGGTAAATAGCTCATGTAACGTTACCCGGTTGTGAGTTCCAGTGAGTTAGTATATCTAGCTAACGTTAAATTGCTGTGTTTTCTAATTATTGGGAACCAGCTAGTGACGTGTTAATCGCCTGCAGCGACAACAATAGTGAGGCTGACGTTACTTCCTCGACTGTCTCTAACCGGTTAATATCTGCAACTTAAGTTCGCTAACATTAGCTAACGTAGTTGATTAGCAGCTGTAACCTGTGGTCGGAAGCAGAGAGCCTAACTGCCCTCTATGAGAAACCAACAGCAGCAACGCTAGATCAATATCTGCTTTCAAATTGTATTTTGTTGAAAACTTTATCTCTGCAGGTCTGTCACCTAGCCAACTTTAGAGATTACTTAACTCACGTGGAATGGATTCACCCTCAAAAAGCATGTACGACACATTCAAAGATGAAATATGGGAAGGTAAGATGGATAACTTCCTTATTGGTTCGTTGATGTCACTTAACTATATCTACCTGCATAATCACCAAACCACACTTACACCACCTAACACAAAGGTTGACAAGGTAACTTAGCTTGAAGTTAGTGTACTTAATGCTGATATTCAAACATGTCCCATTTCTTTATTTTTCAATGTAGAGCTGGGACCGCTGGACCCCAACTGGTTTGATGCACTGACAGTTAAAGCTGATGAGGGAAATGTCTCTGAGCAAGATAACTTCAGCACCGTTAACCAAGATGGGAGTTTCAAAACGCCATTTGATAAAAGTTCAGTGGAGAGCCAGCTGTTTTCAACCCCCAAGGTTTTTAGACACAGTAGAGTTGTGTCACCCGAAACTGAGGATGAGCAGTTCTTCTCTGCTGAACAAGGTAACATTTGATAAAGGGTTAACTGTTGGTGAAACGAATAATGTCAGACTAAAATTTTTGGCATGTTTCATTAACTTGTGGTAAATGGGAGCATGGCAGACTGGATAGGACTTTTGAATTGGACCCACTTGCCAAATGAAATAGCCTTGGTATATGCATTGAAGCGCCTTCTTAATATCTGAGAATATTATTTTCTGTGGTGCTTCTCAGAAAAAGAAACACTGCCATGGACAGTTGCGAGTCCATGCTTGTTTGAGACATCAAAAGAGGGGTGAGTGCAACAAGTGTATGAGACTTTGCTGTCATTGCTGTTTGTGAGAAAATGCATTTAATATTTTTTTATTGCAAATGAATTTTGCATAGTTTGGATTTTAACAGCACAGTAGGCACTGTGCTAATTCAAGTGATATTTCACTTTGCTGTAAGATTTCATGAATAGAGAGCTATGGTGAATAGGTGTGGAAAGGACCCGTACATTCAAGTGTTGCAAAACATGGAATAACTACTTTTTCTTGGGAGGATGTATGTCACCATTATTTATGTGTGTTAGAAGTATGATTTTTAGACATTGTTCTCAATGGAAGTGAATTAAGCTTTGAAAAAACCTGAGATAACAGTTGAATATTGTTCTTCTACCTCATTAATTCAGTGTTCACTGAACCCATTTCATGGTAATTATACCAAGTATTAGGTCCTACTTGTGTTGTTTCACTGCTGTAGGCAGTTACTGATGCCCTCTGGGCTTTGACACTGTCCTTTTCTTTTCAGAATGTCAGACGCCAAATCATACGGAAATATGCAGCCTGAAAACGGTTTTGGTAAGCTAGAAATTCGTATTCATATTTCTTCTGTCAATATTGAATTTCATGTTCATGGGTTGATCTGTTTGCTTTTGTCATCTGTACAGAGCTGCTTGATACCCCCCAAAAATCTGCAGTAAGTGTATTTTTTTTCTGAAGATGCAATTTTTATTTCAGCATTTGCCATGATTCCAGTACTTAAATGTGAAATGTGGAATATGGAATGACAATAAAGTTTACCC
Source organism: Centroberyx gerrardi (assembly GCF_048128805.1). Classification (NCBI taxonomy): domain Eukaryota; kingdom Metazoa; phylum Chordata; class Actinopteri; order Beryciformes; family Berycidae; genus Centroberyx; species Centroberyx gerrardi. The sequence continues at coordinate 25,093,243 of NC_136002.1, forward strand.
TCTAATGTTACTCTTTATTTTTCTGAATGATAAAGGTTGACTTTGCCCGGCATATATCTGAAAGTCTTGGTGCACAGATTCATCCTGACATATCATGGACCAGTTCACTGAATACCCCACCCGCTGTGCACTCCACCCTGATTTTGTGTAAGCACATACCTATTACCTTGTCATTTGATTGGACATTATTGGTTGTTTTAGTAATCTATAGGAGTATTCTGTTAAATGATTGGTGTGCTTTCTCACTGTTGTAGCTAAAAATGAGGACAGTCCCCTCCCAGAGAGCCTTTCTGCAGACAAAAATGTTATTGTAAGTACTCTGTCCAGTCCATACACGGTATATTTATTTCTACACTTTCTAGAATGATACTGAATGTAGGGTAGATAAGATTCTCAGGCCCTGCTGTACAGTACATGCATCTCAATGTTGAATCAAGCCAGTGACACCCAAGTTTATTTTTGACATTTGAAATGTGCAAGTTAAAAAAAAAAGCTTCTGCCTATGCTCTAATACTTTAAAATGTGACCATGAAAAGGTCAGACTCATTAGATGACACCATGCGTGCTGCACATTCATGTGATCCAAAATGTTAATTTCATGAGACAGCAAGAAGCAATGTTGCACTGAAAAGTTCATTTTTCTATATGTACCCTTACAGCCTACTGTCAGCTTGGACTTAGCTGCAAGTACACAGTTGAAACTTGCACTTAATAATTACAGTAGCAGTTTAAATTTGGACTAATAGTTACACTAGAGTGCCACTTTGAATTGCACCTGTAACTCACTATTTTTCTTTCTTACTTTTTTTTAGTTTGTGCGGAAGCTTTTCCCCTCTCTTTCAAATGTTACAGCAGTGTCACCTCAAAAGAATGGGCCCACAGTTGATCAAGGTAGAGTGTGTTATTCCTTTACATTTTGATAATGTTTAAGATGGTACAATAGGTCTAAATATGACTGAAATAATTGTATATTGCAACAGTTTGACGGAGTTAGATTGCATAATGTGAAATAATATTGATTGTTGCTCTGAAATCAACAGCTGTCTATTCCCCTGAGGCTGGTCAGGATAGAAACTCTCACGACTCTCCAGAGTGTTCACTGAACCAGAGTGTCAGCGAGTGGAGACAGACGGTACCGGATGCCATTGAGGATGGAGAAATTCGCAGCACAGTGGCAAGTGTTCTTGATGGAGCTGAAAATGTTCTCTCCATATTCTTCACCAACAGTAGTTCAGCATTGCGAAGAGTGAAAACTGACAGAATCAAAAGGAAGCAAAGCATCTCAACAAAAGAACATGGCTGCAGCTCTACAAATATCTTCACAACAAACGATGTGGCGTCCAGTGAAAGAACAGGTGAACAGAGAACAGATGATCAGGAACTTGGCAGAGTTCCTTCATCCCCACGCTCGAGAGGCCAGGTCAGAACTGGAGATAACGGGATCACGCAGTGGTCTCCATTGAGTTTATCTGAAATTTCACGCTGTGCCATGGATACGTCTTGCAACGTTAATGATGCTGCTAAGCAGTTGGAATCCAACGTTGCAACAGAACACCTGGGAAGTGACACTGATCCAGGCCAACTAGTTAGGCCATCATTCAAAAACACAGACCCAGTGTTTACTAGGAATAAAAGAAGATTTGTTTACACTGTTCAGAAGTCCAAACCCCAAGTACAAGGAAAAGACATGCCAACTCAGAAGACAGAATCATCAACAGGGAATCCAGTCTTTGGTAACATGTTCTGATATTCTTCTCTAAATTAACACATTATCCTCATAATCTGATTTTCTCATGCTTGTAAACATATTCATTTGGAAATGCTATAATGCAATCATTTAATTCCTGTGTGAACATGGAAATAAATCCTTTTACTTATTATGCTTTATTTCAGGACAAGAGCTGAATGTGAAGCAGATGGGAAATGTGCCAGATGAACCACAGTGTAATAATATCGGCAGGAAAACCTGTGATGGGAGAAATGAGATGCAAAAACAGGGAAACGTGGTTGAAGAAAATCTGGCTCCCTCTGTACCAGCAAAAGGCCAGGATCTTGACGTATCACAGCTTTGCAGAGCTTTTGCACAAGACTTCACTCCGATGCCAGACCCTGGTAAACTGAGCAAAGTGGAAGAGGATACACCTCGAAATGGCTTCTCCCCATCAGCTTGTCTGTCAGCCTTGAAACAAAGAAATAAGCAAAAATCAAGTCAAAGGGGAACAAGCCTTCACCATGACTGTAATGGCATCAATCACAAAAGACATGTACCTAGCACTTACCTAAAGAACTCTAAAATTGAGGGCACAATGAGTGACAGCGGGTTTCAGTCCACCATGGCAGATGTCACTCAAATGACTACATCAACGTCGGTTCTTCCCAGCTCAGAGAAAGATGCTCAAAGTCAACCATGGTCTGATTTTAAAACCGGGATCACCAGGACTACTCCTTTTCAAGCTTTAACTAAAGAGAAGGGAAACACACATTTGGGTGATGTTATGGAGGAAGCTGTAACTGATGCCAAGTTGTCCATCAGTCTTGTCAAGCAGATCCCTGACACACAGAGCAACTTGTACACAGAGAGCACATCGACACGATTACCTAGCAGTGCAAAAGGAGCTGTCAATGAGAGAAACTGTATTCAACAGAACAGTCAAGTTCATGCCAACATGCCACAGCAAAAAACTGTTTCTATTCCCCCTATCCATGGATCGGGATTCAAAACGGCTTCAAATAGGGGTATAAAGATTTCCTCAGTCAACTTGGAGAGAGCCAAGCGTCTGTTTCAAGAGATTGAGGGTGAAAGCCCTGTAGGCGATCAACCCACCAAATGTAGCCGTAACCCTGAAGATGAAATTGACATGACTGCAGTGGAAAACAGCATCTCTAGTGCAAGCCATCCACCTCCTTCAAGGGTAAAGTGTGGAGATATCCAGTGCCCTTTGACAGCTTCACAAAAAGCTGATGTCACAGACATATGCAGTCTTTTGGAAGATGCAGATAGCCAGTTTGAATTTACACAGTTCAAAACCGCAAAGCTAAACCAACATTCTCAAGATGATGCCCCTCCTCCCCAAAGAGCTGACAAAGAACTAGACCCTGATTTTCTCAAAGGTATAGATTTTGATGACAGCTTTAGTTCAGATGCTGAAAAGCATTTGGCAAAGACGATAACACCTGACAAAGTGAGCTCAATTTCTAATGGCAAAACAAGTTGTAAGGCAACTATCATGAAAAGTGTATCCACTGGTATGTCATTCTGTAGTGCAGCAAAAACAGAAAATACCTCATCTGGAGAGGCATTTCCCATTTCCAAGCATACCTCTGAAGGCCTAGCCAGTATTGTTCCGACTAAACTGGACAAAGCTGGACACAGTGAAACAAACAAGCCTGAGAACAAAAATCACTTGATGTTTGGTGTGGGCTTTCAAACTGCTGGAGGAAATGTTTTGAAAGTTTCTAACAAGTGTCTGAACAAAGCTAGAGCTTTGTTTGCAGATTTAGAGGAGAATCCTGTGACCATCTCAGATACTGATGACAATGATATCGTGACCACAAACAACAAACAAGCTCAGAATTCATCTGACCAGCAAAGTGGTGAAATTGATGTGAAAATCAAGCACCAACACACTGTGGACAGTAGTGCCACTCGCAATAATGACTTTTTTCATAGTAAAGAAGGTGACTCTAAGTTCACAGTTAACCATAATCTTAACACTAGGGAGAAGACTGAAGTTTGTTTTTCAAATGTGACAGACAGAAGGATCTCAGGCATTCGAAATGATGAACACACTACAGAAAGTTATGAGCTTGAAAACAGCAAAATGGACACAACTACATGTCAAAGAGGGTTCCAGATGGCCAGTGGGAAAGGGATCACTGTCTCGACAAAAGCTATTCAAGAGGCAAATGCTTTCTTCAAAGACTGTGATGTTATGGACAGTGATGATGGCATGTCAAAACACAAGAAGTCTATATTACCTGTGATTGGAAGTGTCAGGGATAAGAAAAACAGTTCTAACTTGAACACTTTTGAAGAATCTGTCAAAGGTTGCACTGGATTTGAAAATGTTGGACCAGCTGCCGACCATGCAAAGATACTACGTCATGATGATGAGCAGATACATAATGGTGGTTTTAAGAATACATTGGCTTTGACTAATGCAGCTTCTTTCCATGGAAACCCATCTTTGATGGCAAAGCCACTCTCTTCCCCCTTGTGCACAACATTGAACAGTGGTGGTTCCTCTGTCATCTGTAAATTGAGCAATGGCAGTGGTTTCTGTACAGCCAGTGGAAAGAAAGTAGCTGTGTCTGATGATGCAATGACAAAAGCAAAGTCTCTTTTGAATGAATGTGATGAATTTGAGGACATAAACAAACAACACAGACAAAAAGCAGACACTTCAAGAACAGGTAATCTAACCAGTCCAATTCAGGCTTCACCACCACCACTACAAAAAGGTGGATTTCAGACAGCCAGTGGCAAAGGAGTAGCAATTTCAACTACGGCTCTTAAGAAAGCAAAAGCCATGTTGAGTGAATATGATGGGGTTGAGGATGAAAAGGAAAAAAGGCCAATACATCCCAAAATTCCAATTCATAATCCACCACCAAGGAATAGTGGATTTTTTGCAGCCAGTGGAAAGCCAGTAGCATTTTCATCGGAGGCCCTACAGAAGGCAAAAGCTCTTTTCAATGACATCAGTCTCAACACAGAGATCCCAACTGTTTCAGACACAAAGAAGACTGATGCAAACCATGAAGATGCTCAAAATAATACAGAGAAAATAAATTGTGCTTTCACAACTGCAAGGGGAAGAAAAGTCCACATCTCAGAGAAAAATATTCTAAAAGCAAAGAACCTTTTGAATGAATTTGCTGATGGTGAGAGTCCAGATTCTACAATTACTCCAAGGTCTTACTCGACAAGCTCATTTGACACCCATAGGTCTGATCTGTCAAATGTGAATGTTTTGGAAACCAACTCAGATCTCACCACAGCCAGTAAGAAAGAGACTGACTGTGTAAAAGAAACTTTTAGAAAGCTAGGTGTACGTGGTTGCAGTTTTAGCACAGCAAGTGGCAAATGTGATTCTGTGTCAGAGAAGGCACCTCAAGAAACATTTAAGTTCAAAGAGGACGCAATTCCTCCTTCAGGGGAGGACAATCTCCATGGCAGGCCTGGAGAGAAAAGGCCAGGAATGGTGGACTGTGGAATGAATCAGACCAGCAGCAGTAAGACGCATCAGTTCACAAGGCCAGAGGGGCCATCATCAGTGCTAAACGTTCAATCACTTAACCTCAGTGGCTGCACCGACACCCAGCAGAAGTTCTTTGCACAGGAAGCCATGGACTGCACTAAGGCTTTGTTAGATGATGAGGATCTAGCTGGCCAGAGTCTTGCCATGACTTCAGAAAAGATGCCGCTGCAAGATAATCCCGAGTCCAGCAAAGGATCTGGAGAGACACGAAAAGGAATAGGGAAAAGATCAGTAGAGGATGCAGATATGACTGGTAAGTGGCAATATTTGAACGCAGTAATTCAGTAATTCAGTAATTCAATCAAACTGAATAACTACACCAGAAATTCAAATAGTTTAATGTTATTTATTAGGACTGCATGATGATGGCTGAAATAATACTCTCAATTATTAGATAAGATATTTTGTTGTATTGTTTGTATGCACAATTTTCAACTTCATCAGACATTCTAAATGAAATTAAATCTTTCCTTATTGCAGATATGCCATATTCTGCAATCAGCTTAAATGTTGACATATGATTAAACTCAATGAATGTGCAGCCCTAGCATTTTGCATTATTAGCATTAGCAATAGTTCTTTCTTTCTTTCTTTCTTTCTGTTTCACAATTTTCTAGGTCAACCTCCCCTGAAAAGACGATTATTGGAAGAATTCGACAGAACTGTGGGTAGTCCGAGAGGGTCAACACTCCATGCTGCAAAAAGTTGTGCAGATGGTAAATCACTAGCAGTGTAACAAATTACCTGTAGCCTGCATATGAACTCTAATAACTGAAATTACTTTTGAAATATATATTTTGCTTGATTAAGGTGTAACGAAAGACCGGAGAGTTTTCAAGTACAGCATCTCTCTTCATCCAAACATCACCAAGCCTAACAGGTAAGCCGCCTGTTAAATGTTGACCATGTTTGTCAAGCAATTGTCACAAAAGTTATCAACCCACTGACATCTATCTTTTTATCTTACAGAGATGGAAAAACCTATATGGAAACCATATTGCAAAAGACAGAGCCACTGCTGGCAAAACCACATCCAACCCTTGGAGAAGGTAGACCTTCACATTCCAAGATGGCAGCGTTTGTTCCTCCATTCCAGAAGAAAATGATGATGGAGACACCCAAGAGCAACGCGCCAAAAGACAACACAAGAACACCTCCTGTGTTTAACCCTCCATTCAAAAAACAAAGAATTACTGTCAAAGAGAGCTCACCTAAGCCACAGACAAAGGAGGATAAATGCCAACATACCTATGTAACGCCTACTGAAACCAACACTTATGTCCCACCCACTAAGAAAACACAAAGCCTTACAGAAGTAACTGAAAGTAAGGGCAAAGAAGACATTCAGACATTGGCCGTAGGTGACACTGCAGATGACAAATTTCCTTTTGGCCATGGAACAGAGGATTCTGCTGCAGAGACATCGGGAGTGGAGGACAGATTATCTAGAAGCCAAGGTAACTTCTTTTTTGGATGAGGTCAATATAATACACTGTATAACATGATATATAATGATAATGTTGTGTTTTGGTCTATTAACAGACATGGTTCAGAATCTTCAGAACTTACAGCTTGTGCGGGATATGCAGGACATGAGACTCAGGAAAAAGAAGCGTCAGACCATTCGTCCTCTACCGGGGAGCTTGTTTCTCTCTAAAACCTCAGGGGTGGATAGGATCCCCTTAAAGGATGCAGTAAATGGACAGTCCCCTGCCCAACACACCCCAAAACAGGCAAGGCCAGCGTTGCAACTGTGCTTTTGAGGTTTTACTGGCTATAGATAACGTTCGGAAACTGATATTGCTACACATCACTTTTGTCATAGTACTTTTTGATTGTAGTTGGTTGAAAATGAAATATGTTTCATGTAAACGATTCTGATTTTTGTTTATGTTTTTTCTTTTTCAGCTGTATGGATATGGAGTGCATCGGCATGTGTCCGAGATCACTAGTGAGACTGCAGAATCTTTTCGCTTCAATTTCCAGCATTTCTTCAAACGGGAAGTATTCACAGACGGAGGTGGTGTTCAGCTTGCTGATGGAGGATGGCTGATTCCCAGGAATGATGGGACTGCAGGGAAGGAAGAGTTCTATAGGTATAAATCGGACTTTAACATTGTTGAACTGATCGTAATGTTTGAGAAACCAGGTGTATCCCAGTATCTGCAGATGCAACAGATTGTACTGAATCTCGATCGTTTTGTCCTACACCGTCCACAGAGCATTATGTGACACCCCAGGCGTGGATCCTAAACTGATCAGCGAGGAGTGGGTGTACAATCACTACCGGTGGATAGTGTGGAAGCAGGCCTCCATGGAAAGATCTTTTCCGGCAACAATGGGCAGTCTCTGTCTCAACCCAGAGCAAGTTCTCCTACAACTCAAGTACAGGTATGTATGATTCAAGTTCAGTATGTAGTTGTAGTAGTAGAATTAGTATGATTTATTTATGATTTATGATGGCATAGTCCGATGTCCTCTATAGTCACCATTTATGGGTTCGTACATGATTCTTTTGACTTCTGAATTGGGCTTCTGTATGAATGCTCCCCTTGGAAAAAAGTTTCATCATGGGTTTACAAGACACATCCATACATTTTGTTGCAAAATGCGTGTGTAACAAGCATATTCCTAAACAAACTCTGGTATCATACATAGCATATTGACATTTTGCATAGGCTTCACAAATAGTTTTCCACATAGAATCCACCTTTTCTTAAACATATCTCAAGTCTTTTATAAGCATATAACAAAAAGAAATTAAAGTCATTTTGCTATAATAAAGTACACTTTTTGGCTCATCATATAAAGAACAGTAGTATTCGTCATTCAATGAAATTTGATAATCTGATAGTATCAATGTTTGTTTGGCAAAAAAACATTTACAGTGTTTGTGTTTTATTCTTATACGTGTTTGTTTATTTTGTCAGATATGATGTAGAGGTGGACCACAGCCGCAGGCCGGCTCTGAGAAAGATCATGGAAAAGGACGACACGGCAGTCAAAACCCTGGTTCTCTGTGTTAGCGGAGTCGTCTCCAGGGGTCACGACCCGACCAGACAGAGTCGGAGTGACGTCAAGACCCCACAAGGTGCTGATTCCAAGGTTGAGAACCCAGTTGCAGTCGTTTGGTTAACAGATGGATGGTATGCCATTAAAGCCCAGCTGGATGTCCCGTTGACTGCCATGCTTCACAAGGGTCGACTGGCCGTTGGTGGGAAGTTGATCATCCATGGAGCCGAGCTGATGGGATCCCAAGATGCCTGCTCGCCTCTAGAGGCACCTGAATCTATCATGTTAAAGGTACTGTCCCAAGCAACCCAACCAAATAATACACAAGTTGCTCTACCTATCCACACAGACCAAGATAACAAGCTGACTTATCAATTTTGTTTTAAGATTTGTGCCAATAGCAGCAGACCAGCGCGATGGGATACTAAGCTAGGATTTCACAGGGATCCCCGGCCATTCCTGCTCCCTGTCTCCTGTTTGTACAGCAATGGCGGGTCAGTAGGATGTGTGGACATTGTCATACTGAGAAGCTACCCCACACAGGTGCGTTTAGTGTTGTTGCATCAGTATACTGTGACTCCTGGCTGTTAATTTTATGATGGTTTTTGACAGTGTGCTTGTAATTTCTTCCCAGTGGATGGAGAGGAAACCAGATGGAGGCTTTGCGTTCCGTTGTGACCGTGCAGAGGAGAAGGAGGCGAGACGCTACAACAACAGCAAGCACAAAGCTATGGAGATCCTTTTTGCCAAGATTCAGGCTGAATTTGAAAAGGAGGAGAAAGGTAGGGCATGTATTTTAATTGTGCGTGTCAAGTATTGGCTAAAATGGAATTGGTTTTAACAAGTTATGATCTTCTAGGTAATAACAAACCTCGAGGTAGAAGACGGACCCTCAGTCGTCAGGATGTTGAGAGTCTGCAGGATGGAGAGGAGCTGCATGAAGCGGTGGAGAATGACCCACTTTACCTGGAGGTGATGAGAGACTCTGACCTGACATGCACTGGGTTTCTCAGTAAACAAAATAACTTGTTGCACCCTATTGCTCTGGAATTTTAATCGCGTACCAATTTTTCTTTTTTTTTCTTTTGTGTCCAAGGCTCATTTGAGTGAACAACAGTTGGAGACTCTACATACCTACAGGCGCTCTCTGGTAGAGAAAAGGCAGGCGGAACTGCAGGAACGGTACCGTCGAGCCCTGGAGAACGCACAGGAGGGCGATGGGAGCTGTCCCAAACGAGACGTGACCCCTGTTTGGAAACTCTGCATCGCTGACTCCAGGGACCAACTTGGCACGAGTGGTATGTCTTCATGTTTCTATTCAGCTATATACTAATAATGACTTGTTCTCTTATTCTCTAGTGTAAGCCTTGCCATTAGGTTCTCTGTCTATATTCCATATATTGATGGACCTTTTCTCCTGCTTTCAGTTCACCTACTGAACCTTTGGCGACCTTCCACCGATCTGCAGTCTTTGCTGAAGGAAGGATGTCGATACAGGGTCTATAACCTCACCGCTTCTGATGGAAAGAAACGAGCTGGTATCGCAGCTGTTCAGTTCACTGCCACGAAGAAAACACAGTTTCAGGACCTACAGGTACTATAAAAACAAACTACCTGTGGCACACACATATTCTGCATATAGAACTATGCATACTGTATGTTTATGTAAAGAGAAAGACATTTTCTCAGATGTATTATTTGTTTTATCATTCAGGCCTCCCAGGAATGGTTATCAGTGCATTTCCAGCCTAGGATATCTGCCAATTTTCTTGATCTTCGAAGTCCAGAATTCCACCCACTGTGTGGAGAGGTTGATCTTGTTGGATATATCATCTCTATCATAGATGGACAGGGTAGGTGTTTTTTGTTTTTCTTCAGTTGCTGTCCTTACTGCATCGTTTATTGAAAGGTTTACTGTATTGTTTATTGAAATGTTGTGTGACCGCTTTTGAATACAGGTTCCTTCCCTGTGTTGTACCTGGTTGATGGGAAGCTGAACTTTGTGAAAGTGCGCTGTTGCACCAGCTTGGCTCAGTCTGGCTTGGAAGACATGGTGAAGCCACTGGTACTCTTGGCTCTGAGCAACCTTCAGCTGGGAGCTCAGTCCTCATCTCCCATTCCTGTCCTGTATGCTGGAGATCTGACCCTGTTCTCCACAAACCCCAAGGAAGTACATCTACAGGAAGCCTTCACCCAACTCAGAAACCTGGTCCAGGTATAATATAGTCCAAGAATTGTAAAGCTACCATTATGTTTGTTATTTCAATGCAATCTTTACCATCCACTGATTGTAGGACACATTAACTGGTAGGGCTGGATGCTCCAAGTCAGATTTTACTTGCACCTTTTGAGCCTGAGTTTTTCCTGAAGTGATCAGGATCGCATTAGCTGATTCAGTCCAGCTATTTTTATGCAAATTTTGATGCATCAAATTAGAAATGCGAGTGGAAATGGCAGAATTTCCTCAATATCACAGAAAAAGATTTTGCGCTCACACTTTGCAGCCAAATGCTGTCAAAAATATCTATCCATCATGGCCGCCAGAAATAGTATAAGAAGTAATAAGTAATAAGTAATAAGACGCCCATCTGGGTTGTATGGCCATTAGATTGTGTATTAATATATTGCACAAGTGCATTTCTTTCTGTTCTTTTTTTTGCCCTCAGCCAGCATGAAGTATGGTCAGCATTAACATTAGAACAATAACAACTTTCTCAATATTAATCAGCTGTTGAAAGACTTTTTCCAGTTTCTTGCAGAGTTGTTTTTTTCTGACATAGCTGTTACAATAAGGGGCCTATTTATTTGCCATGAGATGTGTCATGGTGAACTTCACTTGACAGTTGAATGGAAACATCTACCATGATCAGAATCCTATATAGCCCGTACGCAATCCTGTTACAATTTGCATATATAGCCATGAGACACATAATGGACATTTTCAGGTCAGGTTTGAATGCCCAGATATGTGATGCACTCATGGTCTCTCAAATCAAAAGATCAAAAGATCTCAAAATTATTGTTGAGGCACCCAGAGATAGTTGAAGGGTTAAGTGTACAACTTCTGGGCCTACATGTGTGCCTGGGATGGAACCCACCAGAGCTTTCTTTCCTGTTTCCCCCTCCCAAAGTCTAAATAAAGAATAAAAAGTGTTGAAATAACAAGCGTGACCATAACTTAACCAAATGTGTTTTTAATCCTATTTTCAATGGTGAAATAAAAGGCTACAGAAAGAAAGCTGACTGTATAGTTTTCATCGTGTGATTTCAGGGTCAGGAGAACTTCTTTACAGTTGCTGAGGAGAGACTTTCACATTTCGTCCAGTCTGACGGCCGGAGCTCCGTCTCTTCTCCAGCTCTGCACCCGAGAACTATGGGCTGTAGAACGGACACAAGACAAGACACAAGGACCTGCGTGAGTTTTTGTAAAATGTATTCACTGTGGTATATTTGAGGCTGTTCATTGCGTTTGCTCTATGTTACCACTTCATGTTGCTGAACATTTGTGTTTTCTGTCCTGCAGGTGACAGCTCAGCAGCCAATCAGAAGCTTTGGATCCTTCACGCCTCTGAGCAGGAACCCCCCTCCAGCAAACTCTTCAGCGGAGAAAGACCCGAAAAGCCTGAAGAGAAGAAGAGCTCTGGACTATCTGTCTCGTATCCCCACTCCACCGCCGCTCTGCCACCAGGCCACAACGGCCTCTCCGTGTGTAAATAAGACATTCAACCCCCCTCGGAGGTCTGGGACACCTAGCACTTTAAAAACTGTACAGACTCCGGCTCTCAAATCTGTCGTTGCACCCGTTGAAGATGAATGGGTGAACGATGAAGAACTGGCTATGATTGATACTCAGGCATTGCATGTTGCCGATTTAAGTAGATAGATTGTATGATGATGATGAATGTGCTGTGACTTGTAAAAAAAAAATCTTGTCAAATGAGTGACTGTGAAGTTCTGTTGTTGTTTTTGTATTTTCACTGGTCAATTGTCACATTAAAAGTAAAATTCATTTCATCACTCCATACTGCTCTATATTCTTTTTTTTACCTGTAACATCAAATTAATGAAATTTAGTACCAATTTCAGAAAATATGTTTATGCAATATTTTATATTTATTATATTATATATTATAAAATATATACACTACCAGCCAAAAGTTTGGACGCACATTTTTCTTTATTTTTACTATTTTCACATTTTAGAATAATAGTAAAGACATCGAAACTACAAAATAACACCAATGGAATTATGCAGTGACCAAAAAAGTGCTAAACAAATCAAAAGTATCTTATATTTTAGATTATTTAAAGTAGCTGCCCTTTGCCTTGATGGAAAGGCAAAGGCTTTGGAAAGAAATTCATACATGGGCATCAACTTCACCATTTATATTTGCCTAAAAATAAATTTCAAGCATTTAAGCATAAGCCTTTAGATCAAAATGGCTTTGAGATAATGAAAAACATAGTACTTTAAATCAGGTGTGTCCAAACGTTTGACTGGTTGTGTATATTATTATATTATATATTATATTGTATGGACATGAATCAGAACGGTTGCCATACCGTCGGTTGATCGGTGGGTGGCGACAACGTCAATTTTGACCTGTCGTTAGGTTACGAAGAAGAATGACGTCACTTCCGTAAACACAAGGCGCACGAAATGTGGAGGTAGCATCGCATGCCGGGTGTTCGTTGTTTCTGTCATTTTCACACTTTTATCGTTACTTCAGCCCGAAGGGATACAGTAAGCATACATTATTAGCTATGTTTATGTATGTTACGTTCTAGTTATAAATTATGTAACGTCACACATACTGTCACCTTTTCGGTGTAATTTTGTGATTAGCTTAAGCTAACAGTCTTTACTTTCGTTTTTGGACCGTTAAACTACAGCATACTAGGGGGTTCTTGCTTGCTAGGGCTTATACGATATTATTAACCAGAATTTTCCTCCTATCCCATGTAGATGTCTCATGGTGATTTCTCCTGTACATCTCATTATGGAGAAAAAACATTCGTGGTAGATTCATTGAAGAAGAGTCAAAGTACAAAAGACTGTGGAGATGAATCTGCTGACAAAAACACAAAACAAAAGAGAAGCGACTCTAGCAGTGTCAGGGAGCGTGTTTTAAAGCATGTAGGATCCACCAGCACCTCCTTCATCGGCCCACCATGTCGTCCAGAAACAGTCACAGTCAAGCCCGACATTGAAGATACACTGAGTGAGTTTTACAAAGAGCTTGAGAAGACTGATTCAGTTGATGGTACTTATGAAGACGCAGGTTTTGTTCAACCATCCAAACATGTCACAACACCTACGAGCAAAGAGATGCTGCACACAAGCTTGGAGAAAAATGGTAACATGACCAGATCTTCAGACACAGATGGTTACCAGAAAAGCATTGAACAGAAACACCCATCTTGGCAACACTGGTATCAAAATGAGCCATACCACCCGAGGAGACCGAGGTCAGATATGGACCTGATCTCTGGTAGGGCTGGTCCCACCCAGGATCACTGGCGTCATCCTCCACCATTCAAGAGACCGCCATCCCCCAGATTTCAAAGACCCCCATACGGTCACCCACCACCTCCATCTGCTTTCCCCAGTCCGCAAGACTCGTTCCCACACATGAATCAACACTGGAGGGGTTCTGGCAGGACAAACCAGTATCAAGAGGAATTGCATTTTCCACGAGTTGGCAGGTTTCCACCACCTGATGAATGTAGTCACCACTTTGCCAGGGACAGACAGGGTTATAACTATGACACTGAGCCAAATGTCAATGTTGGCTGGTCTGCTAATGCACATGAAGGATGGTCTCAACACGATTCTGACTGGCAGCAGAGAGCTGATGCAGAAAATGAACTGCGTGAGCAGCAGGGCCGGCGGCAGCCTGCTGATAAAGCACATGTCCACGATTCATCCTTGGTACTGATCTTGATGAGGGGATTACCAGGCTCTGGGAAATCAACACGGGCTAAGTAAGTCTGTGCACAATCTCAGAAGTACATGGTTTAAGTCAGCAAAGTCGTAAAAATGAGTTTATTGTCAGCTTAAAAGTGTTGCTTCTGATCTAAAACGGTTTCCAAGCCTATATGGTATGCATTGTCTTTTATTTATTCAAATTACTCTTTTATTTCTCACAGGGAATTGCTGTCCACCGGTCCCAGTGGGTTAATATTGAGCACAGACGACTACTTCGCTCAGAAACATGGCTACCTCTATGACCCAAGCCTGCTTGGAGCGGCACACGAATGGAACCAGAGCCGAGGTAATATCTCATGAAATCCCGAGATTAGCTAAACGGTTTGGATAAAATGTATAAATATTTGCATTGCATCATCACAACGTCAGAATTCAGTCAGGACACTCTTCATTTAAGTTTTGTTACACTGAGGGTTTTTTCACCCATATTAGATGAAGAGTTAAGATGGTCTCAGCTAAACCAACTTTCCCGGTGGGAAAGTGAAGGAGTAACATAATCCCTTCCCACAAAAACTACCATTTAGGTGCCTTTGAGCAAGGCATTTAATCACCATTTGCTCCAGTGGGAGCAATGCTAAAAAAAATAAAGAGCATGCATTATCAGTGGATAGATAAATGTTTAAAAAATGTGGTTTGAAACAGTATATGACTTTCAGCGTCCTGTCAGAACTTGGTTCAACCTTTTTTTTTTTTTTCTTAATCTTCTTTCAGCCAAAGAAGCCATGCATCAAGGCCGCTCTCCCATAATTATTGACAACACAAACATCCAAGCTTGGGAAATGAAGCCATACGTCCAAATGGTGGGTGCTTCTTTTACACATTAATGAGTATTTAGTTGCAGTATTTTAAATTACCACACCAGCCGCATAGGACCCAATGAAAAATGTCTAAATTGTTACAGGCCTTGGAGAGAAGATACACAATCCACTTTCATGAACCTGACACCAGATGGAAGTTTGATCCTTTTGAGTTGGAGAAGTATGTTTTTTTTATTTCTAATTATTTGTATGTTATATTTACATAACATGACAGTACAGATCTTGAAAAATCAATATCACAAGAACGTCACATCCTAATAACACACCCTACATGTGTTCCCTCCAGGAGGAACAAGCATGGCGTGCCTCAGGAGAAAATCGCTCAGATGTTGGATCGCTTTTCATCTCCCGTATCTGTGGACGTTGTCATGAGTTCACAAGAGCCGCAGCGTGTGAACCCGAGACATCGACCAGAGCAACGACAGATGAGGAGGAACAAGCGTCATTTCCGCTAATTTCTACCAGGTTTCAACCAGCCAAATAATTTGCCTTGAAGAACAACAGATTTGCAATGATGTACATATTACCAGCATTTTCTACTTGACCTTTAATATATTTGTTCTATACTGTAAATTTATGTAAAAGAGAAGTTGAATATATTTTACTATAGAACTTTGGGATTTTTCAATTTTCATGTCCAACTTTTTTGAGAATTTTGCCATGAAAAAGAGATGAATTTTAATTATTTTGCTTTTTGTATTCAACTGACCAAATGTTATTTCAATGCTGTCGTTCAGCAGGTGTTTATGTTCAATATACAGAAATATACAAAGCCAAGAAGTTGTCCTCTGTTCTCTCTCTCTTGTTAGATTCTGGTCTCAATCAGTTATCAGTTGGTTGCTCACATTGTTTACTTGTGATTCCTTGAAATGAGCAGAGCAACTGCAATAATTCACAGTTGTGGTAAACCGCAAGTTTCACAGCCAAGTTTACCATTTTGGTTTGTTGTGTGCAAACATGTTTCCACTCTGGAGCAAAGGAAATGTATGTTGTTTCTTCCTCATACCTGCAAGGGGCACCAGAATACAATTTTACATTACAGTCTCCTAGAATGTGTCAACTTTGGATTTGTGCGTTTTGTGTTACACTAATCCAAATTGTTTAGCTGGTGAGCTCCGTCCTCAGGGGACTTGTTGTGTGTTGTATCATCTAAACAGCTGTATGGTTCCTGCCAGTGGACAAAATGTTATGTTCTCCTTTGTATGACTACTTCCATGAAAGTGCTGCATGAATATTGTAGCATACAGATTAATTTTTTTACTCTGGTGTCTCCAATTTGGTGACATTATTTTCCTCCACAAATTGTGTGATTCTCTGGGGAAATGAAATTCATGTATGGCAGATAGGCACCGTCACAGCTGAACTACCATGCAGAGATGACATTCGTTTATTTTACAATATTTCTTAATAAAATGACTGTGTTTCTAATTTATTCCTTTTTAGTTGTGTGCAGAAGTGTAACAGCAAAAGCCCTGAAGAGAACTCATCAAGAAATAGTAAATTAGTCTATAAAATAAATGTAAACTGTGCTCAGTCTTGGTAAATAGACAAAACCTCTCATGATACTATTGGGCGTAGACAGGATTAGCCCACTACACACTACACCTGCAGCAAGACACTCTGGGAAAAGAGGTATAGAGACCTTTCAGAGCCAAAAAGCTCTGCTGTAGAATAACAGTGGCTGTGTAGAGGGCCGTGTCTGAGAACATTCATTATTGTATCCCAAAGGAAATCACATTGTGTACCAGCATATTCCCTCCAGTGTTCATTAAACCGGCACAGAAAGGTGCTGTTTTGCTGCCTTCATCAGAGTCTCTGTGTTTTCCAATCAGCAGAGCCCTGTCTTTGTTGAGCGTTAAAGGGCCTGCAATTATTTTTTCCCTTGACCTCACACTATTTTTGCACCCAAACAGCGTCTATTTGGGCTGGAATATGCAATGCAGTCTGGGATACTGCACAGTAAAAAACAACAGAAAATGTATGTACATGGCTATGCTATATGGTGCATACATGATTAATATGGTATTTTTTATGGCCTTATTACACTGTAGTGTGTCATGATTTTTGGTAAAATTGAGAATTTTTGGAGCAGCTTTGTGTGAAAGATCTACCTTTCCTGTTCTCTGCTGCGCTCCATCCCTCATTATGTGGACTGCACTGTTGCATGTTAAAAATAGCACAAGTGGAGAACATCCAAAATCGGATGTGCAACAACTTGGACTTTTTTCTTTTTTTTTTTAAACCAAGCAAGTCCTGAATCTGGGCAAAGACATGATCCTGAAGCCGTATGACACTGACAGTTAGTGCAGGACACAGGCTTCAAATACTTGATTTGGCAGCATCATAATATGCAGTTAATGTTTAGTCTGCAGTGAATGTAAACATGACCGAAGAACCTTTTCAAGTTTCAGAAGAATATCAGCGTCATCTGGTGTTTCAGAAGTTGATTTGGTCAGAGTCCAGCATGATACTCTTGACTCACATGAGTAATGATGTAGACTGCAGTATATCTTGTGCTTTTATTCTCAGCTTCCTATCTTTTTCCTGGAGGTTTATTAACACATCGCTGCCCTTGTTCTACAGTATCCAGTGCCTGCCGACCTGCAAGCCAACCTTTAGCAGTCCAGGGGATAATGTTGATTCCACGGTTACTTCTGCAGTAAAAAGGTGTATGAAGGGCCCAAACATCCTTGACTAAGGAGAATCTGTACAGAATAACCTGAACAGTGTAGATGTTGGGCAGTAACAGAGTACATGTATGGTTTGTGTGGGGTTGCAGTAATCTAATAACAAAGATCTAATTGTGCTCTAGTCTGTTACAGTGACTGGAAAATAAATACTGTATAATCCGATTACAGGTGCTGTTGATGGAAATAGATTACTGTTGAATTACTCAGATATTTGAAACAAAGAAAGGGGCATTTTAAATTTGGACATTACACACATATTATACACGTATTAAAATAATGGTTGATAATAACTCCAATCTTAATGAGACTGTTCCAATTACAGCCTGTGAATTGGAATAATCCATTACAGTCTACAATTGGATTAATTCTGACATAGCAACTATAATCTGTAATGAATTACATTTTGGTAATAGCCAATTTCTACACTTCTACAATTTCACACTAAGGTACACATGAAAATCACCATTTCAATTCCTGATATTCAATATTCCGTTAGTAATGCATCCACTGTTAAAGGAACATTTTGTGTGAAATTCTGACTGCATCCGATTGCAAGCGTGTTTTTGGTAGACTATGAAGAGAAGTAAATGTTTCCTCAGTATCAACTAACCTGATCTCAAAGGGAAATGAAAGAAAACAGAAAGGAGACAGGTGAGTCATCCATTTTAATGACATTTTATAATTCACTCTGTCATCTATTTTAAGGAAGCAAAATAAAGACTGATTAGGTCTTGCTATCAAAGAAGTAAAAGTGACTCAACCCTTGCCACAAATCCTTGACTTTTAGTAGAAAAAGGTGGTTAAGCTCTTTAAATGGGTCTCATTAAGATAATCGCATCCTTGTGTGAGAGAATCAGGCGGCATGCAATCAAAGGAGCTTTCAGAAGGGCTAATTTTCAATAAATCCTATTGATTGGTAATGCAACCCTGTCTCTAATAAAGCAAGAGCAATATGAGCCATTTTGAGTAGTAGAACATTTTTTTCTCAGGCAAAAAATGTCTCAGATCTAATGAGATCTAAAAATGAGAAAAAATGAGAAGGATTATGATTTTCAACAACACCAATGAAGGAAAAGTCACTCTAAAACAGAATTTATGTGAGCTATTCCTCTGATTATAGACAGGTTAGTCAGAATTTCTCTACTGGAAGTGATTTTGTTAACGATTTCTGATTAGATTTGCTTGACTGTAACACAGTGTCCTTCATAGATTTTTTTCAGAGGCAGGGGAGCTTCATCCATCACCATTAGGATCTTTAGTGCAGAATGAACAAAAGGGAAGAATCTCTTTGGAGATTATCGAAAAAGAGAGAACAGTTGAGTCATATCCTCAACACAGAGCAGCGTGGCAGCAGCCTGCAATATCGCTGAAATCACAGCCTGCTCTCTGAAATCCTTGAGCTGCTGATTATCCTTTACCTCGATGCAGCCAGGGCCAAACAGTATGTGAGCAGGACTTATGGCACAGCTGAACATATGAGCTGCTCTGTAACACTGTACCACTTATTTCCACGGAGAAACAAGACGATCCTGTTTTAGAACCTGAGCCGACAGGAAAGGCTTTTCAAATGTTTGACTTATTACAGGAAAGCTCCTCGTAAACACGCAGTTGTTAAAAACTGGAAGTTAATTTGCATGATGTGTAGATAATCAGAGACACAAGCTCATATAGGAAACCACAAAGTTATGTTTGTGATTTGTACTGGTGGTTATTGTGATTTTATTTTTTAACTTAATTTTTTTTTATTGTAACATTTAGTATAATATTTAGTATTTTTGCACTCCTTATATAGTGACTGGTGACCTATCAACATTACTGGCACTTGGTGTCTTCCATACTCTAGCTTCTCATATCTCTACACTCCTCACTGGGATTTCAGTCATCAGTAGGACTCTCTCCCAGAGTTCCTTGCTTCAGTCAGCGTGGGAGTTAACCTAACAAACCCATTTCTGGTGCATAAAACTCTCAACAACAGCTGCAACTGGAATAAACTTTAACTTGGTCAATTGTTTTACAGGGACACAAGTTCCTGTTTTTCAATAACAGGAAATGTCAGGAAAAGGGAAGGTCACAGAAGTTTCATCCCTGGGGCAGCAGCTAACAGGTCCATCGCTGTCGAAATGTCAACAGCAGATGAAGCTGTTTACCTGCGCTCTGACCCTCTGGTGAAATGTGAATATAAAATTGTATCTCACACAAATATGCAAAGAAGCAAATTTTCGAGTCACAGTGTACCTGATATTATGATTGGGTATAAACTCGTTCCTAATGTTTCAGTTAAATTCTCAGTGTTTGGCAGTGCATGTTTACAGACATTCAGTATACAAGCTTTAAGGTTTTAGGTCAGGTTGGAGTTTCAGTTATCCATTTATACAAACATTTTTCAGCTGCTCCGGAGGCAGAAATAATTTCATTTATTCATTTTCAGTTAAACCTCAGTGGGCGGAGCCAAACAACCACTGTTTTTTTTTGGCGCAAGTTAGCTAACTGGCAAACTTGAATGGTAAAGAAGGAACTCTGGTCAAAATAGAAATGAAAAATAGAAATGGCAATGATCTTTTTCATTTATCCATAGCAGTCATCATCTTGGAAGGCTAGCCTGAACTTCGCGCGTCAGCTAAGCTAACCATAATGTAGTGTGGGTAGATTGCATTTTTTCAGGTAGCAGCAGACGCACTAGGCTTCATAATATTAGCTTCTTCCTCTCTTACCTCTTCTTTATTTTCACTGGGCTTCAGTCTAACTTCACTTAGGTAGAAAAACGTCTTCAGATTTAATTCAACCAATAACTTTTCTGCCTCCAGAGCAGCTCCTGTGATGAACGTTTGCATAATTAAAACTGCATGAACCTGCAGGCCGAGGGCTGCTGTGACTAAGAGACCTTGAAACATAAACATCATGTGGGACGGAGAGACTGACTGACTGACTGCGATGTGAATCCTTGATTGAATAGATTAAACAGGCTGATGGAACAGAAAGTGACAGTAATGGCAGCGATGTGGAGGTGGAGGTTTGCCAAGTCACTGCTGTTTATCAGCCACCATGCCACACCTTGAGGGGACAAGTGTTTCTCCTTCTTCTCCTTCAGTTTCCAATTCCTTATCCCTGTTGAGTAGCTGTATGAACATGAAGGAAAAGAGCTTGTGTGCTTTTGTAGATGATATGAATGACATGATGGGCGCTTGTGCTCAGAGACTAGATGGGCTGTGACGATCTTAGATTGATCTTAGCCACTGGGGAAGACAAAATCTGAGCATGGACTGTGAGCAGTGGGTTTAAAACAGCAGCACTGACACCCACACTCTCTACGAACCAGTAATCCCTTAAAATAACTTTACATTTACATTAATTCAGCCCGTAATTCATGCAAAATCCCCTTAAAATGAGTTAAGGGAGTTATTAATGGAGGAGGCCCCATCAAAACCATCTAAAACACCTCATAATGTTTGACTGCTTACTTTCTAATTGAATGTAGAATTCAGGGAGACAGGAACTTAAAAAACATTTTAAAAAATCCCTTAATTACTAGTGTCTCCACGAATCAACCCATGAATAAATCCCTTAAAAACCCATGATACTAACCTTACTTTTTTTTTTTAAAGCTATGTTATTTTTGATGGATAATGTTTATGTAATGAGAAATTAAGGACATTTCAGGGATAAAATTAAGGGGTTTGGAAGACAAGAAAACCAAATTCCCCAAATGACATGCTAAGACAGGCACATCCAATGAGGACACGCCAAGCTATAACAAAATGGTGAAAGGATGAATTTTATGGTGTTCTGACTTCATTTAGATCTACTTTGTTCATTTCTACTCATAGGTTTTTATGTAGGCTAATAGCTGCAACACTATGGCCGTAGTTCTGTTTTTCAGCCATGTCTCATCTGCATGTGGAGGATCAGGGTCAAGAAGCACTGTGACAGACAGGCACCATGTTATCTTATGCTCATGATGAAGCTTTGTGCTAAAGTGAGCTAGTCTTAAATGAACATCTGTTTGATATATACTTGCTATACTATAAATTTACATCTCAAAGATTTCTGTAAGCCTAAAAAGGAGGGTAAACTGAGTTTTAGGTGAGTTTTCTCTCATTACATCCCTGCTGTAGCCTTTAGTTGTAGACAGGTGTGGTAGTGGAGAGTAAAGCCACTTAATTTGAGGGGGGCTGAAGCAATGCTTTTCTTAAACTAATATTGATTATTGTTCATATTAGTGGTTGTTTTCCTTACAAAGACCGACTATACTTCCCCCACCTTATTAACCAGAGGCTACATCACTAGTTGCAGGTGGCATCAACAGTAAACATATGGGGTTCCCGTGTTTTCTTGTTGGCTATAAATCTACGGTGTTTAGTGTCCTGGTCACGTGAGGTTGCTATCCAATCATAATCGTGATCTGTAGCTGCACAGCGTGTCATCCTCACAAACCAACAGCCAATCAGCTGCGTCAAGTGAACCACAGTAAGACCAGAAGTAAGGCGATTTAGCTTTCAAAATAAAGACGTAGAATGTGTCACTTTTGACATAAACAACAATCGTATCAAAATATTCAGTGGAATCTGTACATTAAATATACAGTGAATATCTAGGCCTAGCTGTAAAATAGATGCTAAAAAGATATTGATTATATTGTAGGCTATATAGGCTACATATTTGATGACACAAAGTCAGTCCTCCTTAGTTAAATTCTTTAATTTTAACTTTACTTTAATTTATTTAACTTTGGTACTTTGTAGCTATTACTCAAAAATTTTGCAACACGTTGGTCAATATGGGTTTTATTTTAAAGCTTTGACCAGAAGCTCTACTTTACATTTCGTGATCTTGACACTGGTCTGCCACTTCTCTGTCAGCTCTCATAGCTGCAGCCATCCAATCACAAATGCCAGAATAAGACCGGAACTAAGAAGATTTGCCTTCAAAATAAAATCGGAATTTGTCACTTACAGAAAGAATATATTCTATAGACTAGAATAAAATAGAATAAAAAAAAAAATTGTAGGCTATGAAACATCTTTAAAACAACGGCTTGTGTGTGTCTTGCACTACGTATTCTCCATGTTTTAGGCCTACCTTTTTACTGTATTTTACTGTTTTACTGTTTACTCTTTTATGTGTTCTTATTTTTCTAGTAGGCTATCCCATTGCTAAGCACTTAACCATGGTTTAGAAAGGTGCCACATAAATAAAGTTTTACTTAGGCCTAGCCTACTTCCTTATAGAAATACCCAGTGAAATTAAATATTTACTAAAACCTTTATATTGTATAATGCTAAATGGTATTTCCTGATGAAAGGTTGCTTTAAACTTTATTTCCCAAATGACGTTTCAACACGTTCATCATGAAAGCCTTTATTTTGAAAGCTGATACCGGAAGTCCTGCTTCAATTCCAGCTCGCTTGACGGTTGTAACGCTCATCATGCTATAGATTTGATACAGTCCGGGTGCCAGTAACGCTGCTGGCGGACAGATAGCCTGCATCAGGTAATAACTCTCTACAGCTTACATTATCCGTCGTTACAATGTTGTTGATGATGTGCTCGGTGCTGCTGTGTCGAGCACGCGCTTCTGGATCGTATGACAGATCGATGATGTAGATTGGATGTATGTGTAGAGAGGGAACTTCACCTCCGAGCGACCTGACAGGAGGTGGATGATTGCATGGCGTTTTGCACAGTGTACGGTAAGTGGCTTTGCATTTTCGGTGGATCATTAGTGTGTTGGAGAGGATGGAACTGACATGATGATTTTAGTTACTGCAGCGCGCTAAACATATCCAAATTTACTAAACCCGTTGTTAATTCCAACATTTGTCTTGTTCTAGTTTTGAATCCATGCATTAGAGAAACTTTAATGGGACAAAAAGTGGTATGCGGAACAAGTCTAATAGATAATATGTAAATTTAAGATATAACCTGTTGTATCATATTTTCAGAGATATCTTTCACACAAAAATTGGCCAAAAATGTGTTTGCACATATAGATGGCATTGGCTGAAATTGTATTTGAGTGAATACTTTGGATATAGCCTTTCTTGCAGATCTATGTTGTACACTTATGTATGTACTCAACAATGTATTTCCATTGTCCAAAATAAATGTATGTCATCTGCATGTACAAATACATGTATGGCCAATTTCTGTGTATTTTGAAATATATTTATATTCTGAAATATGCATAGGCTAGTTTATATTGCAGTATGGGTAGGGCAGTTTTTGTTGTGTTAAAATTTGTGATTAGAACAATTAAAGCAGCTCCTAAACAGTGAGGTTTAGTAGGTCTTCCTTTCAGCACATGTTGATGTTGGCTCGTGAACTGGCACACATGATGGATAAACCTGTTCTCTGTGGCTGCTTTTACTCCTATGGTGGTTAGTGGCAACTGGCAGAATGACTGTCTCGCCCCCCCTATCAACAATAGCCTATTCATAATGACATCACTAATCTTGCACTCACCGCTGAGGTCTGACCTGTGGGTTCACACACTGTAATTGTGGGTCATGAATATTTGCTTGAAGTTGTTCTATATGCAGGTTCATGCATTGGATTTGCTTTGAGCCCATTTGGCTATTGATTTAGATTACATTATTGGCTATATGGCTTATCAAAAAGTCTCATCCATAGCCCAACACATTTTGTTATAGGACTCACCTACACTGTAATTTGTAAACAGAGGATTTAACAGGGAATCACAACCTAGCTGCAATAGACCATAAATTGTACCTGATTTTATCTTTGTCCTTTCAAGCAAATTTCCTGTCTAAGGCAAATCTCAGTTTGCCAGGCATTACCTCTGTCTTGTGATTTAATTTCAGTCCCCATTGTCAGCCAGAGAGGCATTGCTCTGAGCCTCACAGCTGCTGGTTACATAATGTCGGCTGAGTGTCACAGTTTAGTGAAGAGAGGGGGGAAACTCAGGCTGAATTGAGCACCGGCAATACTGAAGCAGGCCAAATTGCGACGTTACATAAGGGATGTTTTCCTTCCATTGGCTGGGATGGTGGTCCAGAAATAGGTCTGAGTGAAGATGTAATGCTACATGCTGCATTTACCAAACAGAGGACACACGGCTCTTAATGCTGAGAAAGGGTACCGAAGATGTGTACACAGTTTAAAGCATGAGAATGAGATATTTGCATTTTGTGCTGCCTTCAAGCAGCCTAGCACAGGTTGTCCCAGATTGCCAGTTTCCTGTGTTTAATGTTCCAAGTAATGATCAGTGTGTACAGACTACAGACACCCGATCTGCAGCTACATTCAAGGACAGTGCTGTCATGTCTTTCAACAGAGGCAGGGAGAAGTATAGCACTGAGAATGCACTGTGGCATTACATGATTCTTTACGTTGCATTGTTCTGTGGATTTGTTGGTATGAATTTCCTTAGAGACAGGCATTCCACTGTCAGTCTTGGGGGGGGGAAAAGTAGATGTGGATGCGTAAAACTGTTTCTAAACATGCATTAAACGATGTGGAAAATGTAATCGTATCACATGAGGCTGTCTTGCATCTCAATTGCCTCACTCATTTCTAATCTAATAGAAAGAAAAAATCATATTTTCAGCACAAATTGCACTGCAGATGAAGCTATTGGTAATAGGTAGATAATAACATGGTGTTATCATACCGGTGTTATCATACCATATAATGGGACATAAACCGAAATGGCAGTGACTCATTTTGTACAAGAGGATGTAACTGTTTTTGTATTTACCAACTGACTGTATCATGAAGTTTGAAGATGCATCCAAACTGCAGCTTTGTATTGGTTTTGAAACACGGGTAACTAGTGTGATATGATGCCTGCTGGGTTCGGTTGGCACTGACAACTTCCATCCATCATAAGTGATTTTATATCAGAGTTTGGTACAAATCAGATGTTTGATGCTAAAGAGGGAAAGTGACAGCTAGCATCTCCACTGGCCATATTCAGTTCTGAGAAAGCAGCCCTTATTTTTTTTGACATTGACAAATTCAAAGTGATTTCTTTTTCATAAATTACAGACCAAACAAACCTCTCCAGAAGTTGAAAATGTATATATAGTTTTAAAAAAAAATTGTAAAAGCGCAATAATGTCTTTAGCAGTCCACATTTGATCAAACTCATTAAAATCAATCATTGTCCCGTTTAAGCCTTTTCACACTGAGTTTCAAATGCAACCACCTCAGGACAACATGATGGCTTTTTCTTGTTATTGTTAAATAATTGTAATATACGAATCCAACCAAACAAGTCAATTAACGTTAATTAGCAGTTCTGTTACCAAACAATATTTCTGCTAAATCCCTTTACATGAATGCCTGCTGTAATCATTTTCAACCATAAAACCCATTTCTGAGCAGCTTGAGATAATTGGTGTCATGCTGCAAGAAAACGTGTGATGAAACGACCCATAACAAAAGCATGCAAATAGCTGTTCCGGCAATTTTATTCAAATGAGTACAGCTTGTTGGATCAAAGTTTCATCAGCTTCAGGAACACGTGCAGTTTGCACACATCATCTGAATTTTAAGATCCCCTTGTGGTCAACATGTGATGGAAATCAGCAGCGCATGTTTTTGTTTTACATCCTATCTCAGATGAGTAAGGCAGTGGAGCATAAAATCAATTAATCCAGAAGATCATATGCTGTGACAGACAGCAGAAAGGTCAGATGAGTGCTCCGCAACTACCAGCTTTGCATATTGATATATATTTTTGCCTAAAATGGCTGGATTTGGTTTAGAATTAGCCTTTAGATGCTTTTAAACTGGAATAACCTTGGAAACTCCCTGTTCAAATAGAGCTGGACTGCACTGAGGGAGCCACAGCAGCAGCAGCACTGCAGGAGGTAGTGGGCCGCATCCTAATAAACTGAGACACACTGCAGTAGAGGAGGGGAAACCGACTAACATAAACATCACAATTACATCATCCCCCAATTTGAAAATGATTTCTGCAGTCCTAAAATTCAATAATAATGTATTTCTATATGTTTTAATGACATACAATATGATCCTTTTTACAAAATTGTCTATTGCGAACAGATGTCAGAGGCGGTCTTTAAACCGAATCTCCCCATTACTCTATTTTTGGCTTAACTACAGTCTTTCCCAGTAAACTGCAACCTCTAGGAACATTTCACAGCCGAATAAAAAAAAAAAAAAAAAATCCAACTGTGAAAGGATTCCCAAGGAATCAAAACGAAACATGAGGTACTGTGATGTCTTTCGGGAGGGAGAAACATATTTTTTCACTTAACAGGAATTGCAACAAAAGCTATATCACAATCTAATGGTATTTAGTTATTTGATGCTGTCAGATGATGGAAAATAATGTAATCAAACTGAAAATCTATCCGATTGTATGTATGGGCCTTGGATTTCGAGGGAATTTAATTTCCCCTTTGGGATCAATAAAGCTAATCTTATGTCAAAGTAATTCCCAGAACTGTGAGTTGATGCTGACATTTCCCACGGCTTGTTCCGTCATATTAAATGTTCTTACTTGGAGCACAACAGTAAACACAGCAGCAGCCTGATTTCAACTCACAGGGTGTAACGGGGCCAGCCGGGGCTAATTAAAATCTCTGTCAAGGACTTTTCACCTAAACATGATTGATGTTATTCCCTTTGCATCTTGTTGCCAACAAGTATGATTTATACGGTGGGCTTTTTGCTTCGATATTACTGTATAAATAATTTGACTTGGCCTAATCGACTAAACCTATTCAACCCTGCTGTGGGAACGTGACTACTGACTTCTCTGTGAGGTGGAGAGCGCTTCCTTCCTGCTACCTTGTTTGTAATTTATGGATCCTGTTCTCGTTTTACAGTGGCAGGAGATTGACGACAAATTAAAACATGATGACTTCTATTTATTCGCAGTACTTGACATTGGCCTGTCCTCAGAGGCCTGCAGAGCGGATGAGACTGGACGAGGCGAGGCTGACTGATCGTGACGCAGTAGGGGGTTGAAGTGCTTGGCGGGGGGTTAAATGTTGAATTGCCCCCGCTGCTTGAAAGACGTTTGAGTGTCTCCGCTGATTAAGAGAGGATTTGACCTTAACCAGCATGTTGACAGGAACGGCGCCGTGTTGTTCGTCTCAGGGTTTCACAGTCTTATTGATGCGTTCCATATCCTTTAATGTGATTGACGAACTGTTTGATGTAGGGATGGGACGATATGTTTATCTCATGATACGATTCGATACGCGATATGGGGTTCATGATTCGATAAAACCACGATACAATGTAATAAATAAAAGCTCAATGACAACAAAGTATGCAGAATTCTGTTTATTTCTGAGCGACAAATCTTTATAGCAATGGCAGTGGCTTGCTAGAATGTAAACAACAATCAAAAAATGTCATTACAAAGTGGAAATACTATAATTTGGATGGAGAGCTTGTGAATCTGTGATGGGCAAGCCGACTCATTTGTGAGTACTACAGCAGAATAAAATGGAGCGAATATCACGATTCATTTCTCTGCCCCACGATACGTATTGTCACATTTTTGTATTGCGAAACATTGAATTTCTATGTATTGTCCCATCCCCAGTTTGATGTATTTTGTCGTATTTATCATTTGGACATGAGCAGCCAAGGTAAGGCAGATGTGTTTGTCTCTGCAGGCATGATGCTGTGAGGCTGCTGTAGGAGGCGGCCTGGACGACCATGATGGAGGAGGCTGCCAACCAGCTGGAGAGAGACCATGTGCACAGTGTCTATGACAAGATTGCTCCATATTTCAATGACAGCCGCTACAAAGCCTGGCCTAAGGTACGCCAGTTCCTCGTGGACCTGCAGCCGGGGAGCATCGTCGCCGATGTGGGTAGGTGTCACTGTTCTTCCTGCAGATCTACCATCTTGACAACTGACGCATGATTAGCACAGTGTGTACTCAGTTAGTTTCATGTAGTTTTACACCATTTATTCTTTTGTTTGTTGTTGAAATGGATCTTTTTGGGGCTGGGCGATATAGTATGGCTCACGCATGCGAAATCACATGTTAAATAATCCAATTAATGTTCATCCCATTGAACTGAATGGTAATGTTAGGTGTGATGTCAAACAAAACTGAAATTTTCAAATAATATTCCTACCATACCTCGTTTTGTCAGGGTTGTTAAATAATCATCAATTTAAACATTGTTTGTTATATCCCAAAATTACCATATCATCACAATATGATTCCACTGAAAGACAATAAACGATAATATTGAATTATCACCCAGCCCTAGATTATTTATAATATGTTGTTTACTGGAGACACTTGGAATACCAATTAGTAATTCTGAAGCTCTCTTTCTTTCTAAAGAGATTTAAAATCTAACTAAAGTGCAGATCTTTCCTCATGGTTGTTTTAAAATGTTGATTGTCTCCTCCACTGCAGGCTGTGGTAACGGCAAATATCTCCACATCAATGAGGAGGTGTTCAAGCTGGGGTGTGACGTTTGTCGCCCCCTGGTGGACTTTGCCTGGAGCCAGGGACATGAGGTCCAGATGTGCGATGGGCTGCATTTGCCTTACAGAGACGGCTGCTTCGACGCTGTGCTCTCTATTGCAGGTAGTGGACACACAGTGGGGGAGGAGGGAATCACTCATTCCTCTCAGTCAGTCACATTCGCTCTCTCCATGTGCATTATGCTCAACTCCTGCGGCTGTCATTTGCTTCAAATGAAATGAACTTATAATAATAATCAACATCCATTTACAATGAGCATGTGTTGCCCAGCCAACAGTGGTTAGACAGTGTGGATATAATCCATGGCTCTTGCTCAAACACAAAGAGTGTAATTATGAGCACAAAGATGACAGCAAACACCCACACTATTAATTTACATTGGGTGCCATTCACATAATGTGTTTGGTGACTCAGACATGACGTCTAAATGCTGACTGTGACACAATATTACTGTAAAATAAATGCCTTCCCACTGTCAAACTTGTTTTTCTGACCAATAATTTTTTTCTCGTAGTCATCCATCATTTGTCCACCAAAGAGCGGCGTATTCGAGCAATAAAGGAGATGGCGCGCACTCTGCGGGTGGGAGGACGCATCATGATCTACGTGTGGGCCATGGAGCAGAAGCGTCGTAAATTTGAGAAGCAGGACATCTTCGTCCCCTGGAACCCCAACCCTCATTCTCCCTCCAGCTCCAGCAGGGAGCACGCCAAACCCAGGAGGAGGGGCGCAGCGCAGAGCGTGAGCGAAGTCATAGACAACACCGACAAGCACAGGAAGGTTAGAAGCACATCCTCCATGGTAGACGAGGAAGACATGACCTGCACCGCGCAGCAGCAGAGAACCCAGAGACTGTGGTTCTTCTCCAGGTCCCTCGATTCTGTGTTCGACTTCGGCAGCTTAGCCATCTCCCGCTCGTCCTCCAGAGACCTGAGCACTTTAGCCTCACCCACGGGAGAAAATGAGGGGAACAAGACCGGCCAGCGCGGGAGAGGACAAGGCCTCATCAAGCAGGTCTCCAGCTTCTTTTCCCCTTCGTCTGTGATCAGCTCGGAGGAGGACGTCTTTGACTCGGTCACAGACCTGCACAAGGGACAGAAAGACGCTGGAGGCACCACCAACAGCACAGAAAACCAGGGCGTCTCTGTAGCTTTAGTCCAGGAGTGTGGCTCTCTGGCCCTGCCGGATCTAGTCCCGTACCAGAAGGAACACCTCAAGCAGTCTGGGGACAACGAGAATGACGGAGGCTCGCAGGGAAAAGAGCGAGAGCAGCAGGAGAGCACACAGAGTCCTCAGGAGAGCGAGGGGCAGGTGGCAGGCTCCTGCCTGAGGTACTATCATGTCTTTAGGGAGGGAGAACTGGCAGAGCTGATAGAGAATCATGTTGAGGAGCTTCATGTCACACACACCTACTTTGACCACGCCAACTGGTGTGTAGTGGCAGAGAAAATTCAGGTATGGAAAATATGATTTTAACATGTTTGATTTTAATTTGCGTCGCCTCTGCCTCAAGTTTTAGCATTGAATGACACATTCAATGTTTTTTAAATTGCCATAACTGTACAGTACACACACTGATGTAGCCATTGTAGAAGTTCCACGTTAGGGCATGCAACAGTAAACTACGCTACTGCACTGTTGCACTGCTGCTCCACCTAATTGTTTGGAAAATTACATTTTTTCCTTCTCTTTTCAGCAGTCAGTAGGCACAAGGAATGGTCCTGCAACCAGCTGTGTGAGAGACATAAGTTTTGTGTTTCAATATGCCTATCCAGTTCTAGCATTAAACATTATTGTAGAAAGAATGGCTACAGTGTCCACTGCAGCAATAGTGGAGGATAAATGAAGTGTGTTCTACGATGGCTACCACTGTATACTGTACCACAATTTGTAATGTGTTGATCCTATTTCAATACAAGAAACTAACAAGCAGTATCCCGATACCCATTGGAGCGTTCCCTTAGGTGTCAAGATCTTGTCTTGATTATCAAACTATAGGGAATTCCAGTGCTGCTAATGATGATTTTAACTATTTTTTTTAAAAATAATAGCGTTTCTGCAAGGGAGTCATTATGAATTTTACTGTTCTTCTCTTTGGACAAGACTTTTAATATTAGCCAAAGAAGAGTTTATGAGATTATACTCTTCCACCTGCTCTTAAATGTTTTAAAGCATTGATCATGGTGGAAAATTCTTATCTCATACCTTTTGTCTGCCTGTTTTAAAATTGCACAAATTGTTCCTCAACACCGGACACGAGGAGCCAACCTTGCAGCAAGTATCTGTTATGTACCTCTTGGTAGGACTTTCTATAAACCACCTGTGTGTAATCCATCATCACAATGTTGGGGGAAAAAAAGAGCACATAGCTGTGCAGAATAGCATTAACATATCTTCCAAAACATTTGTGCCATTTGGTTCTTGTACTTTATCCTACCCAGGTGTTTCAAAGAAAGTGTTGCCAATGTGTCTGCTTGACATCGATATTTGTAATTGCCGTGTTTTGTCTTGTGTTGAAGTATCTTGCTGAACTACACCAGTAGTATGTTTCAGCAACTCAACTGCCTCATATACTGTGAATAAACATTGCACTGTACCGCAAGTATGTCGCTGCTTGCTACTTGATGTCAGTGAATGACATAAAATAGGTAAAACTTGAAACATACTGTCTATCTGTACTCAGTGTGCCAAGGAAGGTGCATACCCGTATCAGTACAGCATGTCTGGACCAACTGTGTTTGTTCTTAAGTGAAAGTGGTACTTTATCGTTTTATGTGACCTGATGTAACTACTTTCAG
The DNA here is from genome assembly GCF_048128805.1 of Centroberyx gerrardi. NCBI lineage: Eukaryota > Metazoa > Chordata > Actinopteri > Beryciformes > Berycidae > Centroberyx > Centroberyx gerrardi. Next base: position 25,125,260 of record NC_136002.1, read on the forward strand.
TTCGTTGTATTTGTTTTTCCTTATTAAAAACTTTCACGAGGCTTGTTGAGTTGCATTTACTGTACCTGCATCAATGTAGGAATTTGAAAGATCAGCATTTAGTGACAGACAGAAGTTATGTGGTTCAATGCCTCAATATTTAATAGTCATGCTTTTGACAATTATTACTTTATAAATACTGATACAGTATCTATGATGAGGTAATCAGCAAGTTATACATCTGCTTGATGCATTCTTCAGAACACATGCCACCATAATAGAAAACCAGTTATTCTTACAGTGACCATCAACTTTTCAAATTAAAATAGATTATCCTCAGGTTCCTCTTGAGTCAGGAGATGAAGGTCTACATTCCACATTCTCTCCATACCTGCAACATGTAGAACATCATTACTATTTTCTAATACTTGTTTATATACTACTTGAGTGTATTTAATATACTGTATATATATATAATACACTACCAGTCAAAAGTTTGGACACATTTTTCTTTATTGTTACTATTTTCCACATTTTAGAATAATAGTTAACAAACGTTTGAAATGGCACAAATGGAATTATGCATTGACCAAAAAAGTGTTAAATCAAAAGTATGTTATATTTTAGATTCTTTAAAGTAGCCACCCTTTGCCTTTATAGAAAGGCAAAGGCTTTGGAAAGAAATTCATAGGCATCAAGTTCATTTTTTGTCTAAAAAATGAAAGTCAAGCATTTATGCATAAGCCTTTAGATCAAAATGGATTTAAGATAATGAAAAACATAGTACATTCAATCAGGTGTGTCCAAACTTTTGACTGGTAGTGTATATTTAGAATATATTTAAGTTTGTAATATAATTGTGCTTAGGTCGGCATCGAAAGAGACATCCAACAAGAAGCAGTATTTGCTGTACCTGTGTTGCTGCTCTGTGGACGATGGAGTGCCTGAGGGCCAGTTTGTCGATGTCTCTGGAGTAGCCTCCTCCAATAACAGCAGCTACAGGAACGCCTCTGCTCACGACGGTCTTCATCACATACAGATCTCTCTGATACAGCCCTAAGAGACATTAAAAGTGACTCAAAAACGTCTATAAAGGCATTATAACTAGAAACACTTGAGGTCAATTCTTATCTCTCACCTTGGTCAGTCAGACGGAGCCTCCCCAGTTCATCTTCCCAATGAGGGTCGACTCCAGCATCATACAGAACCAGATCTGGGCGAAAGGTGTCCAGCAGGGAGGGAAGATGGGCCTCAACTGTTGAAAGAGTCATTTTTTAATTCCTCATGAAAGCTCAGATAGGCACAGACATGTTAGTTCATGGAAACAGCCTCATTATTCAAATGACTTGGACCTAAACACTGAATATGTTTCATGTCGTTATGCCTTGGGCTTCCTGGTTGGAAATGGAAACTTGCCTGTTGAAAGATACTCCTTGTCCTCCATCCCATCCTCCACACTGACATCTAGGTCGCTCTGCTGTTTACGGAGCGGGAAGTTTTTCCCACAATGCACAGAGAATGTGAACACGCACGGCTCCTCTTTAAAAATGAAAGCAGTGCCGTCCCCCTGTTGGATCCACAAGACTACAGTTTCACTAAAGACAGCACAAAAGGTTCAGTCTGTCCACTGAGAAACAAAGACAAATGCTCATTGATGGTGTCGTAGTTCAGCTCCCTCTCTGTTCTGCTGACCCAGGTCTCGTCAAAGTGTTTTTCCATTTCCCCCCTACTTTGTGTCCCTCTCAGCTTTCCTTCTGTCTGTCTCATTATAGAGAGGCTACTACGGGGAGAAGACTGCACTCTCCTTTAGAGTTTGACCGACATGGGTTTTTGAAGACTGATGCAGATATTTTTGTATTGAAGCTGGCAATAGCTGACATTTTGATTAAATTTGATCATTTTTAGACCCAAAAGAATTGCAAGTATTTGCCGTTTCCTCCAAATTTGTATTCTTGTCAGGGTGGAAAAGCCTCTGAAACAGCATTTAGACAATGGGACATAAAACTCCCCATTTAAAAGCCTGTACTAATTAGGGATGCACCGATGCCACTTTTTCAATGCCGATACCAATTACGAGTATGAAAGTTTAAGTATCGGCCGATACTGAGTACCGATCCGATCCATTACTTTTACTGAACAGTGCAGGCTTATTTCCTTAGTTTGGGGTCAATGGACAAAATTATTGAGATAAAATCCTTGTTTTTACCACTGTTTGAGAAATACAGGCTTCTATGTGCCACAAATGCATAAAATCAAGACAGTTTGCTTTTATTTCTTACATGTTACTCATGGCTTTCGGTATCAGATTTTAGTCTTGGGTAAAATCTCCGATACCGATATTCCATTTTAGCCTGGTATCGGCACCGATACCGATACCAGTATCGGTATCGGTGCATCCCTAGTACTAATGAACTTCTCTTAGGGTTAGCAGGATGACTCACCGTACCTATTCAATGGTAGGAGAATTTTCTTGGATAGAATTGGAAGAATTGATTTGCAAAAACGCCTGAATTAAATGAAAAAGTAAAATGTGAAGAAAATCCAATTTCAATGCAGGTTTTACAGACTAGTTTTTATGTAGCTATGGTCAGGGAGGAAGGAGGTGGATGACATGGACTGGCCGATAACCGATATTTAACAAAAGCACAATATTGGACTGATATGTCGGCAAACTGATATAGCAGTGTAACCCTACTTTCCTTAACAACAACAACAACAACAACAACAACAACAACAAGTATTAAGGGCAAGTTAACTATACCTGATGCACATCTAGATCCACAATCAGCACCTTCCGCCTGGGTGAAGAGTTGCCCATCAGGTATTTAGCTGCAACTGCCAGATCATTGAGTAGACAAAACCCTGAACCAAAGCTCGGAAAAGCATGATGGGTTCCTCCTGCGGTGCTGCAGGCGAGACCCCTCTGCAGCGCTATTTCTGCAGCTAGGACAGTCCCACCTGGAAACAAGAGGGGAATGGGTTAGGGTTAGTTTTTGTGTTGTGGACTTTCAGGTCATCCAGCTGTTAAAGTCACCCAGACCCTGGATGTTCTCACCTGTTTCATATCGGCAGCGTCTCACTATGCCTTCGCTCCAGGGAAAACCTGTCCTCTTTTGCTCTTGCTCATTTATTTTCCCATTTATGAAGTTGTTCAAGTATTCATCAGTGTGCACACAGCTTAGTAAATCTTCAGAGGCAATTTCAGGCATCCACACCTACTGTAAGAAAGGAAATTTACACTCAAAGGAAAATGTGCATATGACTGAGAGAATACCACTACTACTACTACTATTACTACTAATAATAATAATAATGCATTTTAATAATAACAATAATACTAAACTTTATTTATAAAGTGCTTCTTGAAACAGTTATAAAGTGCTTTACAGAAGAAATGATAAAACAGGTACAGTGATTAAGAAGGAAAGTAAAAGAGTACAATAAATAAAATAGACATTCATAAAAGCATACAAGCCAAATGACAAAATATAGAAGAGTACTAATAGAAAGCAGTAATAAAAACAGTTAGGATTTTAGTCCCAAATATCAATGAATCACTCACCTGTTTATCTGTAATGACTTGGTCCTTGATTAGAAAATGCAGCACCCGGGGAAACTTCCCCATAGGAAACCTGTGGTTGGGTGGCAGGTCACACACATACTTGCTATGATGAACTATTGGAAGTCCACTGTCTTCATGTCTCATCTGTGAAGTGTTATGCAGAAACGTTATGTCAGTTTTTATGCAGTGCACAAAATGTGGGCTGCAGGCATAGCCTAGTAGTAGCTTCTGCAGCAGTAGTATGAGTAAAATGAATATTTCACGAAATCCATTTTTTTCAAACTCTTACTTGTTCAGCATGGAAACATCTGCAGAAAGTGGAAGCTGCACCAACCAGCTGCCCGAATTTCACCCGAGGTCCTTTAGAAAGTATCTGCTTTATGTAAGTCATTTCTCTAAACTGACAGACTAATCCAAGCCGAGAAAACGGAAGGCTAGACTTCACGTTAGCAGTAAAATCGGCATGCGACCTGCATTGTACTATAAATAAAGTAGTTGTTACAGCACGTGCAGTTTATTATTGCAGGACGTGCCAATAACCCCGAGTAGACATGGGCCGAGTTGTCCTGTTTGTTGACGGATGCATGGCTGTGCCCATCCTCTCCTCCAGCAGCACTCTACTGCCATCATCTGTCATGGAGGGGGAATAATGCACAGCATCGCTTATGCTTCATGGTTGGCAAACAACTTGAAGGTTAGTAGTCCGCCACCCACTGATTTGGAGTGTGTATTGGGGATGACAACATCTCTAATGGTATAAAAGCTTAACATTTTATCTATCAGGCATGAAACACAACATTTAATGCATTTAATCTCAATCTTCAACATTCTGTTTACATTAGCCTACATTCAGAAAATAAAAATGACCCAGTAGGTGATCATGACAGGCAACACCACCAATATTAACAAAAATCAATCAATCAATCAATCAATCATATTTTAAGAATCGATTTGTCGGTTTTTTTCTCCTTTAAAAGATCCCATCTTCATAGCTTAGCCTACATAAGTTTGATAAGACCTACTACTTAAAGCCTAAAGTATTCTGAAAATAAAGACTGGGTAAACTTGATTTGGCATATTCCTAGATGCCATACTTTTACGTTACGGTTTATGTGGAAAAACTGTCAGTGTACAGATTTACCTGTCAAGCTGTAACTTTACATTTCCCGACATTGTGGTACACATCGCATGCACCGGTCAATTTGAATATTAACCGACAGCGTGGTACATAAGGTCAGTCTGTACATTTACCTGCGATGTGGTATGTATATACGCGTATTAATCCATTTAAAAAAAAAAATACAATTTAAACCTATATGACCAAATCTTAACCTGGTAATGACCTCAAGTTCATCTCTTGTTATGTTGGCTTGTTAGCTTTTAGCATGCTATCTGACAGAGTTTGCTAGCAGCATGGTTGCTGATGTATTCTAAGCAGATATGTTGGCTTGTTAGCTTTTGGTTAAACTTTTTGTCTTTTCTCATGCTGTCAGTGGTTCGATAGCAGTTTTAGTTTGATGATTTATTTTATGTCCTTAAATCAACCCAACATAACTTTTTCAGCAAGGTTTTAGAAGCTGACCCATATGCCACACTCCCACAGTCCAGAAATGATCTTATCAGTCCTGTGGGCTTTCAAAGCTGATCTATCCACTCCCCATTCCTTCACAACCAAACTAATCCAAACTAATCTTCAAAACCTTCTTACATTTTAACTCTTGAATATCTAATAGTAGGCTACTTAACCTCTCCAAATAATGTACAAAATGGCAAGCCTAGTCATAAGACTATGGTTGGTCCTTAGTAATTTATATATTTAGAGTAAACACTATAGTAAAGAAATATTAGGCTACAATAATACCACACCCTATAAGTCAAGGACCTCACAGCGATTATATTTTCTGTCTTTACTATATTATTTGTCGTTTAAACATGTGGGGAAATGAGATTTAGATTTCTTGCCATTTATTCCCTGTATTTGAACTCTTAAAAGTAGAAATACTAGGTTTTTTTGACTAATATTAGAATAGAGACAAATGTTCAACTCCCATTTGTTAAAAAATTACTACCCATATGGAAAAAATAAATACATCTCATACAGGCTACTTCAGAATGTAAATATTATATATTTTTGGCCAAAATATATTTTCGAAATGTATATTTCCAGCATCCAAAATATATTTCAACTGAATATCATGTACATGAACACATACATTTTTGGCCAATTTTTGAATATCTTGAAACATACTGTATCTCTAAACATATTATGAAGTAGGCTATACATGAAATGCATTTTTTGTAGTATTTATTGTTATTATTATTAGTAGTATTAGTATTATTTTCACGATTCAAAACTCTTTGTTGATGAGCCTTTTGTTTACAGAAGGGGCCTAGATGTTCCCGTGTCTGGCCTCGGGGCTGCATATTTAATCCACATATCATTCTTCAGATGCCTCGGGTGTTATATCATCTCCACCATCCTGTGAGCTGCATCTGTTGAAGCAAGCTGCTGAGATTCCTCTGTCTCTGTCATCATGTCTCAAAGTTATAGGGGCGTTGAACACAGTGACTTAGATACACTGCCATAGGTAAACCTTAATACAGATATACAGTTGATTAAATGCAGCCTCTCTCCTAATAAACAAATTAAGTAGCCGATTTCACTTGGAGCCAGGAGTCTATTCTTAAAAACACTACTCAAAATTTTTGATGAAATATTGAACAAATGAAGATCAGTGAAATTCAATAAACATTTTCAATGTCATGTCAATACTAGCTCTTTCAACTGATCATAACATATTACATTGCATTGTATCATATCGTATCATATCGTATCGTATCATATCGTATCGCATCGTATTGCATCATATTATACTATATTGTATCGTACCCTGTTGCATCGCATCACATTGTATGATATTGTATTGTAGGATATCGTATCGTGTCATATCGTATCGCGTCATATCGTATGGTATCGCATCGTATGGTATCGCATCGTATCACATCGCATCGTATGGTATTGTTTTGTATGTTATCGTATTGTGTCATATCGTATCGCATCAATCACATTGTATCGTATCACATCGCATCGTATTAATGCCCACAACTAGCTTTTATCCTATTATACAAAAACCAAATGGGCAGGCTAAGCCGATACTTTTTCTGCATTCAGTCTGGTTCCTTTGTGAGGACAAAGACAGGATGAGTGGAGGCCCCATGTAAATGAGATGAAGTTGTCAATCATGGGGCACTCTTCATTCTGAGCTCACTCCCTTTTTCTCTATTTTGTCCCTCATGATCATCAAATCTCCCTCTCGTTATATTCTGAGTTTTGAAATGACAGTTTCATATTGTGGTCCATAAACAGCAACAGAAGAAGTCGTTGTCCCACACCGAATGCATGACAGAGGGCTTGTCCTTTCCATGCATTTACATACAGCCAAGAGAATACATGCTTTTCTCAGTTGTGTTCACTAGATTTCCACTGTGTTCGTCCGTTCGTCTATTTCCCTCACCATCTTTATTTACTCCTCCCCTGCCCTCTCCAGCCGTCCCAGTCAACACCCCTCCTGTGAAGCTGCCGCGTGCTGTGGCTGATTGAAAGGGGCGGTCCCAAGCTCACAACTGACACGACAGTGGCAGAGGTTCGTTCTGGTGTCACACTGAAATCATGTCAAACTAAGAGGTTGACAGATTAACTGCCTTTCACACCAACATATGAGCGTTAAGAGTGACAGGGGATCCCGTAAAAGGGTAAGTGATATGATGCAAATTATTTACCCAGGTCTGTTATGTATTGCTATTGTAGAATTACTTGTATTTTTCAGTTTTACAATATCCTTAACATTTTAATGTATACATTACAAAGTGTTACTGGTTTTTAGGATAAAAAAAAATTTGTTTCTTTAGCTGGTAAAATATCATAGTTTCCTTTTTATTGTACTGAAATGGCAATTGTTTACCTACTTTTTGTCTTTGGTACTGCCTCCCCATCTGTCTCTTTTTTACATTGCTGGAAGGCAGCTCAAGGTCACTGTCTGGCTTACTGTGGGCCATGGGGTTCTCCCAGAAGGCCTTGTGTGTGTGTGTGTGTGTGTGTGTGTGTGAGGGTGAGGGTGGTAGATGGGGATTAGCACAACCCCCTTGGGAGGGGCTAGTGTACCCGCGGGCAGATAAGAAAATAGGCGAGAGCGTTGGTCCCAGGTGCAGGGGAGAAATCTCCTCATAATAGAGAGGGGAGATTAGAAAGGGAAAATCAATTACTGAGTTCAGCGTTGTTAATGGGCCTTTCAATTGTAGAAGGAGGAAGGAGGAGTGGGGGGCCTCTGTTTTTTAAATGAAAGACACCGATATCCTGACATAAAGATTGTTTCGAGTTATTTTATGTACAAGTTTAAGTAAATAGAGGTCAAATTCATTTAATTAACGTAGACATTTTCTTGCTTTTGCTTTGATGTTTCTATAAATTGTATTTGATCTATCAAATGTTTGGATTTTTTCCAAGTGAAAGAGAAAAGCACAGTTGACAATCAGCTGTATGTGAGCAGCAGTCCGCTTCAGCTGTTTTTCAAGGCCTTGCAGCTCGGTCTCATTCCTGGGAAAGGCAATGGAGGAAACGGGTGTTGAAACAACTGCTGAGCTTAGATCTGTAACTTGGTCTTTTCCCTTCTCAGTCCAACTCACTGTGAAGCTAATGTTAGGGATTCTGACTAACTGTGTGGGCTGAACAAGTTCACTTTTCACCTTTTATCTTCTCACCAGGCATTGTGATGTGCAGTCATAATTTGCAGTGAAATTACAAATGGGGTCACTGAGATGTTTCCTCGCTTTGAACTTGCACGTTAAGTTTATACAAACAAAAAAAGCCACAAGTAGACTTGACTTACTGTACTCGTTGGACCATACACAGGGTGAGGATTTGGTTCACACATGGATGGGATCAATTTTATGCTGCACGCACTGTGTGTTTAACCAAATGAATAGCCCCGTCATCCCTGAATAGCCCTGTCATCTTGGCATGTTTTTTCACGTTCCTGGAAGCGAACATGAGTGTGTGTGTTGTCTGACCCCGGTGGAAGGGGGTGTGAGGTTTGCATCAGACATTGCATTCAAGCGGCATACCTGTCAATTACGCCGCAATCACAACATCCAGCCCACCACCCCCGACTCACCCTCCACCTCACAACTCTGAGCGGAAGGAATTTGCTTGTTTGATTGCGAGCGCTGGCGGAGCGTGTTGCAGCAGGCGAGGATAGGGGTTGTTGTTGGAGTGAATTAATTTGCAGTTGCTCTGTATGTAATGTAATGTCTCAGGCTCACTGCTTATGCCCTGCTGCCTTAACCCTCCAAGGCAATCCCCAGGTCACATGAAAAGTCCAGCTGCTGCGCCACACGTCCCTCACTATGCTGCTATAATCACAGACATGCTGGGGAGAAGGGCCTTGAAATAACAGTCCGGCAGTAGGCTATAATTTGCTATCATTTTAGTCAATATTTACACCTCTTCTCCCATGATCACTGGAAATGACACATTTACTCTCTTATGCTCACACATTGGTTGGGGATGTCTCCACCGCTATTAACTAAGTTGCGACATCTCGTGCGGTTGTTGTGCGGTAAACACCGGGTGTTGTCAGCATGTGTTGTCAACAGGCGGGGAGCGTGTCAAGAGCCAATGAAATGCCTTCGTAGAGAGGAATGGGGCAAAACAATATACTCCCAAATATTTGCCAAGCCCATAAGCATTTTTTAGCATGAATCACACCTCAGACATTTGCTGTCAAATTTAGGAATATATTTCCAGATGTTCATAATTTCGATTTTTGTCAGCATTGTATTGAATTTTAAACGGGAACAATGCAATCATGGTGTTTGACGTATGATTGTATGGTTTTGTAAGACTTTAACCTTTGTACAGTACTTACTGCATACTATCAGATATGCACGTTAAGCATGGAGAATTCAGACACGCTATCTCTAAGGCTAAATCTAGATAAGTAGATAACTTAAGAAGGCAAAATCATCTGTGTTTGAAATCAAAACACGCACATGGCAGTTCCTGAGTTGAAGTCAACCACACAATCTTTTGTTTGTGGTATTTATGCACTCCCTTCAAACATACCAGTCTGAAGCCTTCAATATCAAACAGTCTCACAAATAACACTGCAAATAAAATGCATAACACAAAATATGTTTTTCCTTCAGAGATGATAATATCATGGGCTATTTTACCATCAGAAGAAAGCTTGGCTTTTCCAATGAATTATCAATCCAAGTTAACATCTGTTGGTTTACAGAGATAAAAAAAAACTCTCCTGGGTTATTACAGAAACAGGTGGGAGCTAATACGAATTAATTCACCATACTGTCAGGGTCTTAAGGCCCTGAATAGGCAAACAGCATTCAAATGATAATAGAGACTATACACTTTTTAATTAAACAGCAGTCAGTTTTAGTTAAACTGTCATATGATGTAGGCATCCTTTTGTTCCATCAAACCTTTAAAAAAATGTAGATACATTTCCAAATATATCTTACTTGTATATGGTAGCATGTTTCATTCAATATCAAATACTTGAGACTTGAGACTCTAGACAATAAAAGCTACATCAAAAGTCTACGGAGACCTACTTTATGTATTGCTTGAGTAAAATATGGGCATTTATCTTTGTTCACAATATTTTATGATGATTGATCAGGTTTAAGGGTACAGACAGAGTGAAACTGCAGAGAGAAGAGATAATGCAGAACATCTGCCCATGGTCTGAGGAATGCTGGGAATCCGCAGGGGAGTTGAAAAGCAATGGAGATATTGAGTCAGACTGTGGTATTACTGGAATGTTTACCAACCATGTTTAGGTTTTGTATTGTACTCGTGTGTTTTCTAGGGTCGGTATGGTTCGTGTTACATAAGAGAGCTGTTTTGGCATGACTGATTATCGTTTCTTAGCATGTGATTTGTATGCTATGGCTCATACCTACTAGTATACTTCATATAAACACAGCACAGTGTAGCATGAGGATATTAGATTTCATTTTTTTTTAAATATTATTTCGACATCAGAGGGGAAATCCTTTATCCGTGGTCTAGTCCTTAGATACAATTTTAACATTTAAAGCTGTCAGTCTTTGCCTCTCCTAACAGACTCACCCTTGTTGTGTGCAGCAACAACATGTTGTGTTGCTGGCAGGCAAAACCTCAACCTTCAACCAGAGAGCCACATGTTTCAGCAACACAGCTTGCTCCATTCTCTTTCCCTCACTTTTAATCTCACCATGCCATGTGAAGACCACAGGCACTTCAAAACTTCTGTCCTGTCTTGACAGCCATGTTGATACCGCTGATAAGGGGAAGAGGGGAAAAAAAGAGGCAGTGTAACAGTGAAATGACAGTGCAGTATGTGTTTCTCCTCATGCACTGTAAAAAATCGTTTCAAGGTGTGATAAATGAGACGTAAATCATTCAACTGTTGTTATGGCTACTATTTTAAGTGAAAGTGGAGATTTCAGTGAAATTCACATTCCAGGAACTTACTATTGTATGTAATATTGTGACTGTAAATCAGTATTTTGAAATCACTATTTTTAAGTGAATGAATCCGACCCAGCAGACACAGCTTTAGTATCTCATTTAAACTAACTTTATGTCCATAACTGAATGAATGAATGAATACATTAATTTCTTATTGATTTGAAGAATTACAACTGATGCAGTGAGCAGAATTGCAGAATTTAACTGATTGAACTGACATTGGTAGTTAATGCATTAGGTTTATGGATTCCATTTTAATCAGTGGTGTAGTTACTGTTCTATTTTTTCTTATTAAAAATAAGTAATTGCTTTAATTAGCTAAATACTACATCCAGAAGACACTATCTTAAATGCCCAAGTGGGTTGCAACCTATACTGAGGTTAAATAGAAAAGAAATGTTTCAATGTCAAATTTATCAAAACAACTGAATTAGTTGACTAACATACATTGCTTAAGGTGAGCATTTGTTTTTTTTTAACAGTGTATCAGATGGCTGTGTGTACTTAAGGGCCATTCTTGAGGCTGAAATATCTTGCACAAGCTTGAGTCAGAATGCTGCTACAACAGAACAGAATAAAATGCCAAATAAATTGGGCTGAATGGAATACAACGGGAAAGCGGAAAATTTCTAATTTATCTTGAGACTTATCATAAAGTGAATGGTATTTCGTCCCCTTAGGTACTGCAATTCCTCTGTGACTTGGGTCATGAACCCTGTCAATCTCAGACATCTCTACATTCACTCCTGCTGAAGTGAATGGGGAAACGAGTGGGAAATTATCATTCTTATTGCTCTGTAAGTCAGCCAAAAACAAACAGTGATATCCTCTCAGGTTCACATTTGCTCTTTCTGGAGGGTTTGGCACTGAATTCCTCCGCCTGCTGAGGATCTCGGTCCAGGCCTTGGTATGCTTGCCATCTCTGGCAGTTTGCTTTGGCAGCCGCTCCAGGTCCCCCGGTCCTGTCTTGACATAGCTGTCATAGCCGGCTCTGCCTGCGGGAAGTTGCTCCACATTGCTCACAGCTCACCAGCAGAGCAAAATCAAATCAGTCTCATCTCGTGTCAGTTAACTTAGCACAGCTCTATTTCACTGTTATTGTAAAAGTTACAGTCACTGTCTATCACGAGTAGATGTACTTTTTTCGTTTCAACCACCTTGAATGAAGAAAATAAAAGCTCAAACACACACACACACACGGGTTTGATGGATGCCTTTATGATGCTTTAAGGATCATGCAATGTAAATGTGAATTTACCTGACACTTCAGAACTTGTTTTCTGTGAAAAGTAGGGTTCCCATGGGCCTTGAAAATCCTTAAAAGTTTGTGGATTTGAGAAAAATGTTCGAAAATGAATGAATAGCCTTGAAAGTATTTGATTTTCTTTATTAAAATATAGCACCCAAATTCATCAAAAAGCCTCAGCTCTCTCTGTCTGAGGATCAACAATTCACATCCTGAGGAAAACCCTGTGATGGAGATTTATGTTGATATAGCTGAATGATTTCACCACCTATGACGTCTATCTAAGTACATGCCTGCCAATAATGAGTCCTTGAATTTCACCAAACAAAACCTTGATAGTAATTGGAAAGTCATTGAATTTGATGTCCAAATGAGTATGGGATCCCTGACATCACACAAGACTAAAGAGAGTTTGAAGACACAAACTCTTTGAGCAGAACTGTAACATCTTTACAAGCCCAGGGCAAATTTAGTCTTTCAGCTGCGGTGGTGATGAGGGTTTTAGTCTTTCTCGATCAAACTGGAATGAACAGAACTGTGAAGCATACAGAGAGCTTGGGGTGTTTTGGTCGGTGTGAAGTGCCCACTTGTAAATGCACAAAGATTGTGTTCAGCCCAGGTGCCGCTTCTCCCTCCTATCCCCCGTAGAGGCATAGTCAGTCTTTTTCTTGCACGGACACAAACAAGTCTGTTGTTTTTTTGTGTGTTTTCAGCAGTTTCCCTGGTTAGCTTGTCAGAACATCCAGCTGTGTTTGAGCAGAACTGTTCTCACTCCCACTGGCCTTGGACTGTTCACCTCCACAGCTCAGATACGCCGGGCAGAAAAAGGCAGCCATTCATTAAGTGCAGCCAGTTCAATTTGGCCCTCCAAGCGTTTCCTTAATGTTTTTTACCATCAGAGGGACACATTCTCTCTCTCTCTCTATCTCTCTCTCCTCACACATACGCAAACACACACACACACACACTGTCTCTCTTCCACTCTCTGTTCTTTCCACTCTCTTTCTCTCTTTCACACTCAATGCACACACACGCCTGCGCACTTTTATTGTGTTCCCCCAGACAGTGTCAATATGATCTCAGCTTTGTCGGACATTATTTGTCAGTTGCTCCATCAACACTCTTGGCCAATATCAAATGTGACAGCCTGTTAATGAACCGATTTTACCCACACCTCTCTACATTTATGAGTTATCTTATGGTTTTCAGTGACGATGCTGATCAAGTTGTCTCTACTTGGTTATGTCCAGTTGACAAAAGTCACATCTTTTGTGCACTTTATGTAACGTTTTCATATAACCTTTCTGACGGGGAAGGGAAATGCAAACACATACACCCACCAAGGACATCAGGAATGTCATTCATTTTGAACAAAGGCTCAGGAAATGTAAAAACCTTCCAGACTACTGTACACATACACCTTATCTCACTGGTCAAACAGTGGAGTTCTTACTATTTCCATGTTGCATGGCTGCTGTGTCGAGCATGAATGATTATAAGGAGGTTTTGGGTATTCTTAATTATATATCAAAGTTATTTGCTCTTAGCCTTTAATAACTGGGTATTTTGTTACCCAATCTTTAGAAAATTAGGTTTAATTTTGGTGTACTGCTTATGTATCAGTATGGCTGCTTTTTGGGTGGACTTAGCTATTTTTGTCTAAGGTGTTATCACAGGAGGACAATGGCTTCTTGATTGTAAAATTTATTTCATAGAGTGCATGTATTTACAACAGAAGGGTGGAGGCTGAAGGAGAGTTGTAAAAAAAAAGAAAAAGGTGTGTTTAAAACATTGTTGACAGGGAATGATGGCCATGGGCAGATTTCAAAGTATTTTGTGAATGAGAGAAGTCATTCAGTGCTCGTTTTCTCCCCCCTGGCTAGAGGTCAAACAGAGTCCATGTGTTGATTTGTGGCCACGGCTTCACCGGGAGCGAGGAGGAGTGCCGAGGTTGAATGAATGAATGTATGAACGTATGAATGAATTAATCCCTCCGTGGCATAAAGTCAGGACAATTTACAGGGTGTGAACTCAAGCGTTCCTTTTGCAACACTCATCTTCTATCAGGGAGCCCAGGACCAAACGTAAACAACAAGGCCTCAGCCAATGAGCAGGCAACAGCTCGGGCATGCCCCTTTCAAGTGTGAGTGTGTTTACCCTTCGTGCTCATCTCTCACTTTCACTCCCATCTACTGGTTACCCACAATCCCTATAGTTAGTATACTTGGCTCTATCTTCATACATTTTTTTGTTTTACCTCATACTAAACCATGAGACGACTGTTGTTTACTGAGGAATGCTTTGACTCTTCGTTCCAAGTTAAAGGGGAATTTGGTTCATGGTTTATCATTCCTTTATCTTCTGTTTATCATTCATGTCATATAGGAGGAATCGCCTGCAGCTTCTGTCTGACATTTCATAGCGGATAGCATGGAGAAAAACACCAGTTAGAAACTCTGGATAGAAAACGAACCAGAGGACACACCCAATACTTCCATTTTATTCAAATAAATAAAATATACAAATAAAGAATGAAGATATTTCATCTTCTACACCTTAATTTGACATTTTCTCCATACAAATTACAAAGCATATCTTTGATTATTTGGATATTCCTTGGTTATTCATATCAATGGATGCTTTTCTATTGACATTAACCAAATGTTGAGATATGAGTGCTTTTCATAACAGTTACATCAAACTTCAGCATTTTAGTAGCATCTTGTCATTTCATGTTTTATAGTGTGGCTGCTGCACTGCAGATTGTTCGACTGTGTGATACAGACTCATAGCTGAAAATTCGTTTTTTTTTTTTAAAGCAATGTCAAGTCAAAACTTGAGGAAACCTACTTTTGGTTTCAGTTTAGTATTAAATACCCTCCTAAAGATATCATAATGTTCTCCAGTAAATCAGCGCACTTCACAGCATTCCTCCTGACTTGAAAGCATTCCTAACCCCGGTGTTTTTAAGTGATAGGTCGTGGCTCCGGTCCATCTCGCCGGTGCACAAGTACAGCCAAGCGAAGTCAGTCAAACCTCACACCGTATTTGTGAGAGCTGGAAACCCATTTTACGTTGTTCTTTCACAGTGCCAGCTACTGCTCCTCTCTTTGCCACCCACCCCACCTCCCTCCCTCTCTTCTCTCTTCCCCCCCCTATCTCCTTTCTCCTCCCCTTTCCATCTCCCCACAAGTACACATTCTCCTTGCTCATACGCATATTCTGAATGGTTTAGTCACTGCTAGCCGAAGACTCCAGCAGCCTCCAGGGATACACGGGGGAACAGTTGTGATGACAACCTTGCCTTTTGGTGGAATAGCTGATTAACATGCCTATGGGGATATAAGTGTGACTCTGCCAGGATCTGTCCAACCCCTCTGTCTCTCCTCTTACAGGAACTTGCCTCCCAGCCTCACCAGTGTTTTGTCATGATCTCAGTGACACTGTTTGGGCAACAGAGACGACTGTTTTCCACTCAGCAGGTGAGTCTTTTGTTTTGGTTTTCTGTTTCCTATGAAACGGTCTTTAAAGACTCAGTGATGACCTACAGGTGCTTAAAATAGATAAACTAAAGATAGCTCTTATATTGTCATTCATTAATACTCATTAAGACAAAAAATGAAAAAGTGGATATTAATGAGGCTATGTTGAGAAGGCTTTACTGTAAGAGAGAGAGTTCAACTGTACCTTATCATTTAAAATTCTCCAGTACTGGATGTTTGTCAAGGGTAAACAACTTGTGGTCTTGCTAGTCAACACTCGCAGCTCATTTTCACTCTGTGACTCCCTCCCTCAATTTAAATCAACTCTGCATTCACTTGAGAATAATGAGACCTTCTTTTCAAAGTGTTTTTTAAAAGCGGGACTTCTTGGAAGGAGCCCTAATCTCCTGTACACTCAATCACGTTCACCAAGTAGAGGCAGGTTTTACAACGGGCACTGACAGCATTTCCCTGACTAATAGATTAATGTAGTCATATGTAATTGGTAAAACATATGCAGGATTTCTCATCATCGCATATGATTTACAATTATTTTTTCAGCGTTAGATTTTGTCCTTGTCTGAGGGTGCTTTATCAGCTTGTGCCCCAAAAGCAGATGCGTGTGTGTAAGTGTCTGTGTGTGTTTATGTGTGTGTATGTGTGGGTGTGTGTCAAGTATCTCAAGGCCATGGTAAAGGCTTTGCCAACTGCAGCTTTCTCATAGAAACAACATAGACCAAGGTGTGCAAGAATTACGCAAACAGATTTTTCTTAGCTGAGTTGTGCATTTCACAAATAGAAATAACAAATTGTGTTCTACAGTAATCTCTGGCTTTCATTCTATATAATTAAGTGGTCTTTAGAAGTGTTTTCAAAAGATAAAGAAAATCCCTTTTGATTGGACTAAGCAGGTCCTGTGTAAGTGATATTTATTTGGGAAGTTTCCTGGTTTAATTGCACTCTTATCTTGTTGGAAAATGCCTGCTGAGGAAAATGCCAGTCTTTGTAGTTGGACAAAATGATAATCCTCTGTAGTGGCATAATAATGCAGTTGCCTTTGTTTTTCCATGTGTAGTTCGGATGCCTTGGACAGTCCAAGGTGTGTTTTAAAGAAGGGCTTAATGAAGGGGTGAGTGGGATGTTAACCACAGTCGACCTGGGACATCTTCTGCTCTGATGAATGGTGTAGTGGATAGTAAATCACCGACTGGGGAAGAGCAGTCAGATTCCTCTGTGCAGTGATGTCACCGCAATCGTGTGTGAAACAGATCCAGACTTGAACAGCGCAGCCTGAGCCAGATGTTCAATTTCTCAGCAAGCGCCTTGCTGGATGGCACGTACTCTGAGCTGTTTTGCGCTGCTGGATTTAGCAGCTTACTTCAAACTCTGGCAGTATACCGCCGCTTTGATAGTCACAGGACAGAGACAAGCGGAAGCACTTGCAGAAGTATGTATCATCCATCTTGTTGTGAATTTATTCTGATCTTTGAAAACAAACTTCATCTGTTTGTCATATATGTATTTATGTGCCATTCACACATTTGTCTTTCTGTCCATTTTAGGTAATCTGCTGTTTGGTCTGACTGAACAAAGCTTTACCATTGCTCATCTGGGATAAAAATGGCCAACCAGTACATCAAGCACAAGTACCTGTGGATATATGTTTTGAATTATGACAGACTGTGAAACGGAACAATAATGGAGAACCCACCAATGGTGACTTCAGAGGGACGTCAGTCTCTGTCGGTGTCAGGATCTCCCACCATGGCCTTTTCAACGCAGGAGTCTTCTTCAGAAAGCTCCGCTCTCACAGAGTCTTCTTCACCTAACAGCTCACCGGAGCACAGAGGGGACGATCGAGCCGAAAGCTGTGAGCTGTCGGAGCCGGATCAGGACATACCCAAGCTAGAGGAGAATTTTGATGGAGTCAATTACAACAACATTGAATTTACGGAGGCGGTGTGCTTTCAGGAGCCAGGCCGAGTGTCAGTCCTCCCTGGGGAAGCCCTTCTGGATCTGAGTCCACCTGCCTCAGCTGAGTTTCATGAACCTGGTATGACGTCTGCATCACTCAGGTCAGTTGAGGACTGCTGTGGAAACTTTCCAGTTACTGTTCCTGTCACAGAAGGACAGTCAGACCAGGTGGGTCAGAACAATTTCGCTGCTAACATATCTGTCGAGAATGCCAACCGTCCCGGTGAGGCAGAAGACTTGAACTCTGGATATGTACCATATAGGAAGATAGAGGTCGAGGGTCACCATAAGCTAGAGCAAATGCCGAATGGTCATGTCGTTAGGCCTCTGGCGGAGGACACTTGCTCCATCCCCACTCGAGACTCCCCCCACACCCTCTCCCTCCCTGTGACTGTCTGTGAAACCTCTGATTCAGGCCGGAAACTCCTGGATCTCCCACGCATCGTAAAGCACAAACCGAGCTCCATCACCTTCTCAGACTACGCCCGTCCCTTCGGTGCCAACCAGCGCGCTTTCACCGAGAGCTCAGACGACGGGGAGTCTTCACACGAGGACGATGATAATGACGATGATGGTGATAGTGATGGTGATGACGATGATGACAATGTTTTCCCAGAGCTGCCTCAGTGCAGAGAGTTCCTCGTCAATCACAGACATAGAAGCGCTGGCAAAGACAAACTGAGGAGGAGAGGCGCCGCGAGTTCCCAAGCAGAAATCTCTCACACCTCCAACAACGGTTATGGTTATGAAGTGGAGGGGGAAACCAGCAGCAGGGAGGTATGCTGCTATTCATTAAAAAAAAAAAAATCAACAGTTAATGTATGACTCTTTTTACAGATCAGTGGCACATGCCTAACTTTCAATGTTAGGAAATGAGAGATATTTGGAGGCACAGACTTAAAACAAAACTTAAGATCTTACAGGTGTAGAAATCCAGAAAGCTGTATCCAAAGAAGAAGCAGGTTGGCAGCGCATTTCTGTCTGTACAAGGAAAATACCGTAATATATATGTCTTCATTTGTCAACTCCCCACAGCTACACTGTAAGAAACATCCATCTTAACAAGTCATTCAGTCTCATATTCAGCCTTCAAATCTTATTTTTCTCAAACCAAGAGAAAAATTCTGCTGGTGAGGTGAGATAACTCCACTTGTTTCCAATGCAGCTTCACTTTTTTTCAGGAATTTTCTTGGAATGAGTGTCAATACCTTGAAACAAGTCAGAATAAGGCAGATCACTGCACTACTATCAAGAAAATGACATGATTTTACAAAATTGTTGAAACAAATTGATTTGCATTGGAAACAAGGTAAATTATGTAACCCCATTGGCAGATTTTTTCACTTATTTTAAGAATATTACGATATTTATGACTCAAATAATAGACTGAATGACTTGTTAAGATGGAGATTTTTTGCAGTGTGACATAAATAGTTGGTTTAAGTGTGTAGGAGTAAACTGACTTCACATTTTTCCTGGTGGAACGCAGACCCAGAAGGAATGCAAACAGCTACTGCTTTCTCTCCACTCCCTCAGCAGGCAGCGGTGTTTTGACAGAGTCCGTCGCAGGGCGTATTAGCACTGAACTTAGCCTTCCATTACCAAACAGCTCCCTTTTCTGTAACAAGTCAAGGCAGATTTGTCTCTTCTTTTCTCACAGCCTTTACCCTGACCTTGGTAGTAACCATCCCGTGACCTCATCCTCTCTTTTTATTGCCCTTTTAAAATGTCTCATGTGGACATTCATAAATATGTTCAAATGCGTTGGATATGTTGTCCATTACAACCGGAGGGAACATATCTAATGGCACATAACTGTCATGCTTCTCTAAACAGCCTGCAGATAATAGCTTACAGTAAAACATTGTAGAGAGGAAAACGGCTGGTGGGGATTACCTAAACTGTCTGTTGATAGGGCGGGATGAGGATGTTGGGGTGATGTTGGCTTTACAGGCAGAATGACACAATGCTCTCAATGGGTTGTTTCAGAAAAGACTGGAAGAATGCAGGGAATCCAGGGAACCTGATGTAAATATTATGAATGACAGAGGATCAACGCTTCTCATGTGGTCACAGCAGACGCTATGTTATCGTATATTGGCCTACAATAAGAATAGTAACAATACTACTACTACTACTACTAATAATAATAACCTTTATTTATATAGCATTATTCAAAACCAGGTTACAAACTGGTTCACAATCAAGAGAAATAAAAGATCGGTAAATAAAAGATAGATCGATACAACAGATGGACAATGAGGTAGAGCAGTGATAATAAATATTGAAATAAGATAAAATGAAACAGAATAAATAAATGGTTCCAGCCACAAGGGTACAACAAATGGAACAAATAACAGACTAGGCAGATAGAATAAAATAACAGACAAGAATAAAACAAACAGAACAAACAAGAATAAAAATGAATAATAAATAAATACATAAAAATGAATAAAAGCCAAAGATTATAAAATGGCCATATGATAAAAGTAAGCTTTAAGAAGTGATTTAAAAGCAATTCTAAATGTAATTTATATAAAGAACAAAAAGTGTTGGCAAAGTGTTGGCATTGATTACACAGGAATATACAGTATATACATGAAAACAACCCAGTTGCTTCCCTCAGCTAAATATCACTTGAGTTGGCTTCTTACTTTTTGTGGTTGATACCAAAATGTACAAATCTGTCTACAAATTTTGTGAAAACATTGAAGGGGAAGGAATGTTATTAGAAAAGCAGATGAATGCAGTTTTTAAAGTTAACCATATGAGGGCACTATCTGCACAGAGTTTCCAGTTTGTCACTGCTCATTGCTCTCCCCTATATTGCATCATTTGGCTCAGCTATGATTGAACGGCTTTAAAAAATCCACATTTCTTCACCCATCCTATCTACTCTGACCGGGTTCAGTTGGTGTTTTGCATCATAGACCGTCAAGAGCCGTAATTTATTCCGCGGAGTAGCCAGGTAGCCGTTGCCCTTTCGCATGACCGGCCGCTACATTGGGATACCTCCATGGTGATCTCTGGCACTCTCTGTGGGTGGCGTAGACCAGGCACCGAGCCCAGAGCTCAGACACTTAACTCCTCATTTCCATGTCAAAGCCGCTGTGTTGTGGCCCACAATGTGGCCAATTTGCGCCGATAAAGTTATAGTCAGCCCACATTTTGTTGTCCCCAGAAGATAACATTAATGCATTTATCTAAAGGATTGACTCATACCATCCCAGTTGCCATGGTGTGAGGGCTTCGCACAATCGCCGGGGCCGGACCGGGGGCGGGGGGGGCCAGGGGGTTGGGGGGGGGGGGGGGGGGGGGGGGGGGACACCGGGAGATGAATCAAGGGCACTGTCTCACTTCAGCGTCAAGCCTTCTCTGGAATTTGTCTCATTCTGTGTGGAAGTGCCCGCATTCCTGACCAGCACCTTGTGGGGATGTCACTGAAAAGAGACAGTGTGAATGTGTTCCAGATTTGGCTCGAGCATGTGCCAGAATGGGGCGTCTGTTTCCTGCATTTGTGTTTGCCTGACTCTAGGGGTTAATTAGGATTGTAAATTGCGAGATCAGCTTCAGCTTCTTTACTCTCCTCATCTTTATACGTGTGTTTTCATTCATTTGGCTGCAGGGTATGAAGAATATCAAGATTTCTTTTTTCCCTCAAGTTGCTTTGAAGATAGCTGGAAGGGGAATGCCGCTGAATTTCAGCTTTGATATATCTAACTTTATGATACACTCGTGATTCCTGGAGGAGAAATTCCCTTTTCACTTGCCTCGCTCCACAAAGAGGTTGGAGCATTATGGTCCCAAAAGCTCAGGGACAAGAAGTTAAATCCTTGTCCCCATGGTCTTCTAGAGGATGGACAGCCTCCCTGCTCATCCTAGAAAAGCTTGGTCTGTCTCCCATTATTACAAATGACATAGCCTGTCCCTCTCCTAATCAGTGATTTCACCTTAAATGTACAGCTCCATAGAGAATGACTTAGAAAAGATAGAAACAGCAACTGCAACAGTATCTAGGATGATTTCCTGCGCATCAGGGTTCATTTCCGTCCTCGGAGCTGGTACCGCTGCCATAATATAAAGCTCATATGGATGGAAAAGTTCAGGCAAAGATCCTTCTAAGTCATTCTTCTATCGCTTAATACTAGGGTAGCTCCAGGCTGTGCGTTAGTATTAGACGTTACAGATTAGAATTTGTGATGTCTGGTTTCTGTTCGTTCTGTTTTGGAGAGAGCTGCTCATGTTCAAAAATTGTGATTGGACAGTCTTAGGCCATAACAACAACATATGGTCGCTGTCTAGTGAAAACCATACATCTTTTCAGAAAGAACTTTTCAGAAACTGAGAAAAATAGCCTTGTTTTTAGCTTGACCACCATGTATTTTAGAGGGTATCTAATGCGATTTTAAAGGGTTTCATGAGACCAAGGGTGGTAGAATTTTCTCAACCCGTAGAGGACCATGTAATCCTTCAACTGAAGTTAAAACATGTAAATCGCTAAAATTAGAGTTACAGGGTTTTCACATGACAACAGCGATATGCAAAATATGGAAGTGGGTGGTATTATCCTATAAAGCTTTACCCTATGGCATGTCTTAAGCAGAGGATTGTGCTGTCTAAACACATATTGATCCTGGAGCAGTCAGTGTTCACCGGTCAGCACCATGCTTGGGAGACACAGCAGAGAAGGGCAGCTCTTGCTCTTTTTTTCCTGCTCTCTCTGACCCCAGGCGACCCCTCAGGCCTCAGACACCCTGAGAGGTCAGGAGGGGATTGGCCAGATTTAGGTCATTCCTTGGGGATTGAGTGAAAAAAGGCACTTTCCCCCTATAGTGTTGGGTCAATCAGCTGACCCTGGGTGGTCAGCAGGGGGAATGGGCCGTCTGGTGTCTGTTTCGTTCATTCCTCATGACTTAGGAGGAAATACAACTGAATATCAGCTTGTCAACCTCTTAGTCTGTGATATAATTGTGAACTTCATGGAGAATGATTTGCAGAATATGGAGGTGTTTGCTCTCTGGTTTGCAGCTTTGAGGGAGTTGTTTATGTTGTTCATGTAACAAAAAGGAGGAATCTGCACACCAAAAAATGTAGTGTAGTGCAATAGAGGAAAAAATCTCAAAATGTCAGAACAAAAGCTCCATGCAAGACTTCATCAGAAGGTCGTATACCGAAAGCTTAACCAATAAACTGGTGCTTTTTGCGTAGCAGAGTTGTTTATGTTCACAGATACTGATTTGACTGTCTAAGGCCACAAGAATTACATGCATAAAATTAGAGTGGTATTTCCCTTTTAAACTACAATACCATTTGTGATTCCTTTGAATGATATTTCTCTTAAACTGGTGCTGAAAGCAAACAATCAATCTTCATTGGAAACACTGCAATTAGGTCATAAGGATGTCCTTTCCCCATTTGGACTTCTACTTCCAATTTCTCTTCTCTTCTCTACCTCTGTATAATTTTATTTAGCCCATAGTGGCTCCTGAATTAGGAATGGAAACGCTAAAACAAGTTTCTCATTTGGTTTAGCCACAATTCAATCAGGAAGGGCCCTCATACGTGGAGCTTAAGTGGATCGGGACCTTAGGATTTCCACATTCCAAAAGCTTGTCGGTGCCCTTTTGGCAGCGACCACACCCTTTCCAAGACGTCTGGTGGGTTACCCATCAGGACAATTATTTCTTTTTTAGTAATGACACCCTTCAATGGAATGATTGTGTTGGGAGAGACTGAACTTTGTTGCTCTGCATGACTTGACCAGCTATTCTCAGGGCTTAGTCAATGTTTTCAGATTTGATTCCAGGAAATGAATGAATAGCTTTGTTGTTCTGTTTCTGTTTTGACACAAAACACACACACACATGCACCTACCCTACACTTACGGATGGTGGACCAGTTGATTTTGATTGTGACTTTTGTCAAGGCCTCTGAGGATACAGTGTTCAATCCCTCATTTCTTTAATGAGATCTTGAGCTGCCCAACTTAAGATGGTTAGAAATGACTTTTTGAGGCAGGCGGTCTTTTGTTGTCCTGATGGTTTGGCGGAGGCAACAAAAACAGGATGGTGGTGATGATCACCTCTGGGCTTTTACACTAACTGTGGAAACACTGTCCTTACAGGTCATTTTTAATTTGAGATGGAGGCATTCTAAGTGAAAGGACATAGCTGTTGAGGATGGCGGCTGTACAGTGTCCATGTTTCACACACATATTATGAATATCGCTGCTGTTGTGTGAAAACCTCGTAACTGGTGGTGATGTTCATGTTTTCACTTCAATTGAAGGATTACATGATCCTCAATGGGTACAGGAAATTCTCTGACCTCTTGGGCAGGTGAAACCCTTTCAAAAACCCATTGAATAATGTAAAAATCCATTGTCATCAAGCTAAAAACAAGGCTGTTTTTCTTAGTTCTTGAAAGGTTAACATTTTGGAGATACAAAGTTTTCACCTGACAGCGACGATGTGTAGAAGCTAAACTGTAAACTGGTTTTGGTGTGAAGATATTGGTTCCTGTAGTTGAAAACCTTGTTCCTTATCTTCTTGAATGAATTGAAGATGAACTTACTTCTCAAACTCAAGCTCAAACTAATTTTCAACTGTTACCTTGGCCTTTGTAACTGCCATAGAAACTTAAACTTCCTGTGGCCGCCATATTCCAGGAAGACCTTCCTAGGGAGTTCATGATGCACTGTGTCAAAGACTTTGGAAAGACCCACAAAATGAATGAAGAGGATGTGATTTTGCTCACAGTGTGTTTGCTCTGCAGATGGCATACAGTGAAGATCATGTCCACTGTGGTTGTGTTATTTCACACTGAGATTCTGTCTGCGGTGACTCTGTCGATGAGCATGCAGAGCGTGAACTTCACCAGGCAACTGACAGGAGTGATGCCACTGCTGTACCCCCCAACACACACACACAGACACATACACAGACACACACACTGTCCTTTCTCTGTCAGTCCTGCTCTTGCTCAGATGGCAGAGCAACAATGTTAATTTATGCCTTGGTGACTGAGGTGCATCCCGCTGATTTATGAGGCTGAACCTCCAGATCCTCAAACACAGCTCGTGTCTGTGGGTGGACGGTCTATTTATATACACTGGCTGTCTGGGGAGTAGTGAAAGCCAGCGGCAGGGAATTCCATCATGCTCTGTGTGGCACACATGTCTGGAGTCCTCCTCGTTTGCTCTTTCACCCTGGGAAGCGGCTGAAGAGATCGCATTTCCATGTGTCGCAGCAGTGCACTCTGCCGTTGTGGTGTCTGCAATTTACAAGATACTTTTTTTGGGTTTGCCTGTAACTCTACTTTGAGTTTAGGGCAGTGTGGTAAATGCTCTCAACTTACCCAAAAAGCTCATAGGTGTTGAAAAAGCCTGACACGCAATTACACTCCATGACAAATAGGCTACTAATGAACCTGATTTTACTCATGACTCATGAATTACTTTTATTGCAGGTTTAAAACTCAAAATTTGAACAAATCTGAATTTTTGATTTGGAAACATTTTGCAGAGTGTGACAGCACTTTGTAGAGTGTTGTATGACTAGGTCTGTATCTTTGGAACAAGATAAAGTTCAGCTGAAGCATATGATTAAGATGGCAAGCAGAGTCATTGGATTTGATGAAGTGTCGGCAGCTCAACTTGACACTGACCTCATACTCAATAAGGCCTGGTCACTGCTGTACGTAGCACTGTGAGAGTGTGTGCGTGTGTGTGTGTGTGTGTGTGTGTGTGTGTGTCTGCACGTACATACATGGGTGAGTAGGTGTGGTTGATGTGAGGGTAAATGAGTAAGTGTGAATTTGGATATGTGTAAACTTTTGTTTTTTTTTGTCATTATTACAGTGTCTTGCACTGTCTTATCTGTCATACACTAAACTAACAGAATTACCATGCCAAGAAAATGGCAGAAATTTGAAGATTTTTTTTTAAGTTTGAAGATTTTAAAGATTTGAAGTTTAGAATCCAGCTTGCACCTTGTACATAGTCAACTTTTTGAGTGATTTTCTCCGGGTTTTCAGGGAAAAGACTGGTGAAAAATGATCTAAAACTTTATATTCTGCTTACAGAGGTACCTCATCTTTCCTCATCTTAGTGTTTCCTTGTTTACCCACAGGAGTCTCCGCAGGTCACGTCGCCCTGGTCGGAGTCTATGTGCCAGCTGATGAGGAAACTGGACCAGCTCAACCTGGATATAGAGGAGGCTCTGAGTGCCAGCTCCTCCCCCTCCGACACGCCCTGCACCACCCGCAAGAAACAGGTGGGAGTACGTTCGCATAAGCTGGTATCATGACTGTTGTCACTCATCAAGCAACATACTGTACTTTCTGATCAAACGTTTCACAGGGGATTGGTCAATTTTTTTAATATGAGCACTGAATTTACTGTTTGTAGTCTTTGTTATTTGCTGTTAATGTAGGCATGTGGATACCAGCATTCCAACTTTCGGTACCTAATGGTATGCGTACTGTACACATTCCTACGAAGCATACGCTGCATACTTGGTCATGCTTTTTAACTTTCCAAAATCAATTTACTTTGCTCTGCGGAAAGGAAATCCCAATGGATTATTAGGACCTTTAAGCAACAGGTGCTCAACAGAATTTTATGTCCTAGTGGGTTTAAGAAGTGCTGCACATTAAACATAGATTCAAATAAGCTCTACCGATTCAGGCAGAGATGAGCCATAAACCGAAGTCTGAGGGGGGGATGTGTTGATCTCCCATGAGTCACAAGCATAACTGTGTCTGTGACTTAAAGTTGTGAGATGTAAGGATATAGTGCAGTCTGTGACACTATGGGCTTTGTCGGTCTGTCTTTTAGTGCGTCTCTGACTGGACTCCATTTTACGATGGAAATCTGTTAGCTCTTAGATGTGATACTGCAGGGCTTTAGCCGAGTCTGGTCAGAATATTGTGGCAGAAACAGACAGCTATTGTGCTTTGAGGTTGCAGTGGGGATCATGCAACTCTGTTCCTAAAAAGGGCTCCTCTCATGGTGGCATGCATTATGAAATATCCCACTAGAGTTAGCATTTAGGAACAAAAGTGCTCTTTTGGGGTCCATATGTATGTACCACACAGAGGGGCTGTTGTGTGGAGGGGAGTTTGTATGATTTGGTCCATTAGGAATGGTTGAGTGAGGGTTACATGCCTCCCAGGCATCTGCATAACCATCCCAGGCATTCACTATTACTTGCTTTAACTAATGACAGGCGACTGGGCAAGACAAGACATCTTTACTGGGATATTTGACAAGGTCATAATCTCTTTCCTCTCAAAGGACGATCCACACATACAGGCTCCTTTGTCTGCCTCTGTCAAGCTGAATTGAGAGTGGAGATTTCACTTCCCCAGCCGTTGACCTCAGCCTCTTGTTTTCTTTTCCCTTGGCCACCATTGAGACCATCCTGTCCGAGTCTCCTCTGGCAGACGGAGACGGACCCAGGGCTGATTATTGTTATGATGTTGTTGCAGTGGGGTGCCGTTTCAAAGTCCACGTTGAACCGGTCCCCGAACGACCAAGCTCTCCAAAGACCAGACAGAGAAGAATGCCCGAGCCAAGACAGGTCCTCCGCTCCTCGCAGCTCATCCACCGGGACAAGAGCGAGAACCAAGAAGACGGTAAGTTTCTCTGAGACTTCCTGCAGCCCTTCTAACTGTCTCTCTGAGTAAATGTGAACTCATACAGATAGTGTGCAGTACAGAACATCAAAACTCGCTACATACAGTAGTCCAGTTTAAGATCTCTTCCTTCAGGCTATGAGCTGCTAAATTCGTTGCAGTATAAACCCACATCCTTTTTTCAACTCAGTTCTGGCTGTAGCATTTTTGGGTGACTGCCATGACCTGCTTGCTTCCTGCACTGCACAAAGTAGTTTAAAGAATTTCTCCCCACTAATTCAAAGTTCCTGTCTGTCAGTGGCTGGGAAATTTTTGCTTGGCACTTGTCCTAAATTAGCACTTCACCTAGTTTATCATTTAGCCTGAAATTTTCATCCCTGGAGCAGATTTCTGTGAAGCTAAAACAACGGGTAGCATTGATCAAATGGTATTTAACAGTGATTGGACCTTTTCCTTTCAATTGGAGCATCTTTGTTGTTGAACAATGCTGAACAGTCCCACTTTAGCCATTGGGTTATCTCTCTCCATTCTTCCAGAAAGGATGCTGGATGGTAAATCACCAGCAAGATCAAGTTCCCTCGGAGGGAATCTATGTCAGACACCTGATGTGTCCAGAAATAAAGCTCCCTGCATTTCATTACTGGTGATAAATTTCACACACTGTGTCCTGTATAACAAAAAGTGGGATGGTCTTCTTGTAGTTTGTTCCTTTAGATACTGGTTTTCAATACTATACGCCTTATAAATGGAATGATTTGCAAAAGTCTTTGAAATTAGAATCTCGTTTCTTTAGAACATTTTAAATTCTTAAACATTTCAATTTCACTCAAATGAAAACATTACAAAAAACTGAAAAAAAGAAAAAACTCCTTCCATCTAGCAGCTCACATGCCTTGCAAATATTTGAGGTTTGCATTGGGAAAAAGGTCAGCTTAGGCATTCTTAAACAAGCATTATGAACTTCTACTGGACAAATACAAATGTCACTATTCAGCGGCCCTAAAAGAAAGGGACAACAGAGTAATTTGCAGAATGCAGGATCAGTTTAAATTCCAATCCTTTCAGTTCATGCTTTGTGCTTTCTTGATGCCTCTGCTGCAGCATGATGCTAAACAACCAGCCTACAACAAACAATTGTAACCATCCAATTTGTCTCTTGTACATTTTCCAATTTCATATAGTGGAATTTTACTTTGTGATATTAGTTTTATGACATGAGCTGGGACCAATTTCTTTATTTTGTTTTGTTTAGCTGCAGTGAGAGACCACAACATACATATTAATTTGTAGTCTGCAGTATATTGGAAACACACTGAAGGCTCTTGTAAGGACTGAGGGGAGACAGTGTCAAGCCTAATTGGATTGGAGAGTAAAGGAACAATTACTTTGTCTGCAGTGGGTACTTCAAATAAAATGAAGTTTGGTTCTCACACTAGATGCCACCTGTCCCTTTAGTGGAATCCATACTAGCTCTCAAGAGCAGCAGCATAGGTTGAAACCTGACTGGAAGACAGCTGGGAATGATCACATATGGCGAAGACAAGAGTATTTTGGCTGCGGTGTAATCTTAGGTACAGTTCATTTTTATTTGACCATAGAGCACATCTTATCAAGTGGCATGTTATGTATAGGACATATGGTTTAGGTGGCTATGCTGACCCTAGGATCAAAATTTTTCAGTTATACAAAATCAAATTTCACAGAAGTCACACTGTTAATATAGATATTCTTGTGAAGTCGTGAAATAACAGATGTTTCAAAAGCAGTTTACTACAATTCAGAAAAAGATCATCAGCCTTCAACCTATTACAAAGCGATATTTGAAAACTGGACCTTTGTTGCTCTGTGGGGTTGCCTACTTTTTGGCCTCCTGATCCATCAGCTGCCATTGCAGGGAATGCTGGGAAGGGTGTGTAGCACTGAAGGCTGAACATTAATTACTGGTCTATTGTGGCTAATGAAGCCAGGATTTGATCAGGTCAAGCTGAAGTTTGTGCATTGGTTGAAGTGTCCCAAAGACTCACAAGAATCTAACAAGATGATCTGCTGTTTATATCTCAAGCTACGTTCCTTACTAGATGCAAGTGGTTAACCCATATACAAAAATGTACTTTGATTCTTGTAAGTTATGTAGGGCTTTTAAGTTTCATACTATGAAAGCAGCCACTTTCATGCTATTAAACATATATAAATGCAAAATATATACAATCATAGAAAGCAGACCTTACATGATTTTTATAAAATCTTTTTGTATTGGGTGACCCTACAAAGTTTCCAAAAACAGATGAGAGTAGTGGTCAGCGGCATTGCAGATGCAGAGAGGGCTCTCCTTGTTTCCCTGTTCCTCCTCAGTCCCTTCTGTCTCTTACATAAGAGCTTTGGAGTCCGTCTGAAACTTCTGGCAGCAAGGAGCGAGAATGTGATGCAGACTGAATCACTGTCGTGGAGGCTAAGAATAAACCGGCCTAATGTGTGAGCCGGTGCTGCCTGCCTGGATGTGCAGTTATGACTTGAGTGAGAGATGTTTTGTGGAAGTATTTGGTATATGTTTTTTGGCACCTGTCCCACGCCCTTTGACTTACTCCTGCCTCTGAAAACTGGAATGTGCTTCATATCTCCCTCGGTGTGCACTGCGCATCATGCAGGCCAGGCTGATCTAAACTGGAATTTGTCAGGCACTGAAGAAGATTTTGTCTTGCTGGGTATAGGGATGTTATTTTGATTTTTATGTTTTGATTCTTTGTCATCACTCACCTGCACAATGAGTATAAGGATCATTTATCCTCCTTTTGTCAGCACAATACAGCATCATTGTCCTAAAACCTGAGACGCTCCAATACCAGTGATGAGTAAAATAGGAAATGAGTCTCCTACTATTCCATAAGTCTACCATAGTTATTCTATTCTATAGTTGCAATTGAGTCATTGAGTTATTGATATTATTAAATAGCATTCAACCTAAAATTTCAAGTTAGATTCAAGATCGCAAGGTCTGCCATCTCATAGCCTACATGTTCAAACATATACTGATTCAAAGTTGTTTGTTTTTCTTTTTCTGCGATAGTAGAACAATGTTTTGCACTGTTGGCAATACAATGACTTTTCACTACCTATAAGAGCTCATCTCATGCCTCACTTCAGGGAACAAAGTGTGATGCTTTTCTGCATGCAGACATGATTTTATGTTATTGTGGTTTTGGTTCAACACCTCAATGAATGTTAGGTATGTTTGCTCTGTTAGAATACAGCACAGCAGAGTCGAGTCGAGTCTTAGTAAAAATATTAACTTCTCAACTTCCAGCAATTCTAGCCAAATAGAGAAGTAGAGAGATATATAGATGCTGGTTGATTACTTTAAAAGACTTGGTGTTAAAGGCATGCAGTAGCATACTGTATATATGCTAAAGCTCATGTTTTGTTTCCCTCTGGAAAAACAACGACATGATAGATATGTTTTGCTCCTGTCTAACATAAAGGAACATTGTTTTCATTGGTTGCAAACCACTGAGGACATGCTAACCTAAATATAAAGGCATGTTTTCCCGCTGAAGAGTTTTGATAAAAGCGGGAGACAGATGAGGTGGATCTCCTGATACTACATGTGGCCACATTCCCACAACTTTTGGGTAATTTTGACCAAATACAGAGTTATTTCTTATATGATTTATTTCTTTTTTCTGAAACTGTGCCAGGAACCTCAAGAGTATGAGACAGTCTTAGACTCAGTTTTACAACCGTGACTGAACTCGGTGTGAAAAAGTCCTGTGAGTGCTTGTCCATAGTTGTAGGCTATAGGGGCTTGTGAAGCCTTGGCCTCAAGACCCATAGGAAGTCTCTGAGGTTCTGCTGCTAGCCAAACCACAGAAGATTAATCAGCATGGTGGGTCACATTCTCATTGTAAAGCGCCGACTGCTAAGCCTTGTTATGATGTATTTAGGTTTCTCAACTCTGTGAATAAATGTGTACCAGCTTAGTCATGCAAGCAAAATAAAAATGTTGAATAGTTAGTGGCAACACCTCAGACCCAAGAAGTTACTCTGTGGTTTTGGAAGTGTTAAGTAGGTTGTAGGAGATTTGTTGATGAGGAATGTTGTTCTCCATTACTAAGAGGATTGGCACCAAAATCATCTCTGTGTCTCTGTAGATAGCTCTGTCTGGTGTGTATGCTAACGCTTTAGCAGTAGCTGTGTTATGTAACCGTGGGTAACTAGCATATCAAAGTTGGTAATGGTTTTAATTTATGCCCTGTAGATTCATAACTTCTGAAAACAAAATCTCAATCTTCATCATTAGTGAAGTCCATTACAAATCAACAGGGCAACTGGCTAACTTTGCTCACTTCCCCTGTAAGACAAGTTACACTCGAAGTCTTGCAGGAAGAGAGATCTTCTGCCATTGAAAGTAGTTCCAAAGAGTATGTTCTTTTTTGTCTGTTTTACCAATCCCCCAAACAAGCCTGGCAGGTTTAGATGTGTCATTAAAATTAAATAACCATTCAGCCACCTTAGAGCTGCTACAAGTTCTCATTTTGGCACTTTAAGGATAATGCTAGTTGCCTACGATTACTTAACATACTGTATGCTAAAGTGTTAGCATGCGCACCGGACAGAGCTATCTACCGGACTCACAGAGATGATTTGGGTGCCAATCCTGTCGTCACATATTGGGTAAGAAGACCAATGGGCCTAACTCCCAATAAGTCGGTGTCAATTTTTAAGCAATCACATCAAAACTCATGACTCTTGTACAGATTCTCAAAACCAGTCTGATATAGCTTATTGTTATGCAATGTCTTTATGTATAAATGTATTAGATATCCTGAAAATAGATTGTCTTCAGTTTGACCTTGCTATTCAACACAGTCCGGTCAGGCTTCTGTTTACTGTGTTCTATTAGTGGTGAATAGAGACTTATTTGGGTTGAGGATTCCTAGTGTTAAGTGGTGTTGACAGAGGCTGACAGAACAGAGGACGCGCCGCTCTGTCACTCGGACTGACCAGTCGTGTAACTGCCCTGTTGACTCTCAGGGAGGGTGTCATTTGTGCTGGGAGAGCAGCTATCATTCACCGACACAGACCTGTCACTCCATATAAACATCCTTGTTGATGTAAGCAAGGGGAAGTTTTCCCACCGACAACAGTCCTGAAAGGGGACTCTGTGCTTCTGCTGCACGGAGGATGTCACTTTTCCTGACCCGCAGCCTTTGACATGTGTCCACCATCTGACTTGAACTGGATAGAAGTAGGGCAATGTGTGTTCAAAGTGGGGCAGGGCTCAAGATATGCGTGGACCGAATACTTTCTCTTGGCTGTCGAGAGAGAGAGAGTGAGAGAGAGAGAGAGAGCGAGAGAGAGCGTGATGTTTTCAAGTCTTTGAAGCCCCAGTCAAATAGGCACATCTCTTCTGGGGCCCAGCATCTGGTTTTTGGAGTCCTAATTTTCATAATTTTATTTCTGAAACTGGGTCAAACGCTGGTCTTCGGAGACTGAGTTACAAGGCCCGTCGTATCGACAGGAGAGCCCGTTTTAGACAGCCCTATTTCCTCCTTTTGAAGACATAAGTATGGGATGGTGAGAGCGGAGCAATAATGACCTACCTACCTTGTGTCTGTACATTAAACTCGGCCTTTGAACCCCGTGACAGAAGTGCTTAGATATGTGATGAAATTCTACCAGACTGTGCCAAATCTCACAGTCAATACGCAGGGATACTTTGGTAACAACATCAGTGACTGCACCTCATAGTTTTCAGAGGCCCCACACATCTTCTACTGGTCATTTGGACAGAGGAAAACACATATAGGGACACGAGTCATACTTTAACAGACTGTTTTTGTATTTTCCTCATCTCTCTGTTGTTTAAGAGTCGTGTTATTGTGCCCAAAGATAGTTTTATGGTTAAGTCTGGAGCCACATGTATGCTGCTGCTGGTTTAGAATATAGGGATCTCCCTCTCTGCTTTTCATCTATCTGAATAAATAAAAAATAGAACTACTAAAGGTGAGCGGACTGCCCACTCTACTCCTATTAAAAAAAGATATTATTTCTGTTGCAATCTCTTATTCTTCCTTTTCTATTTCCTTATGAGCCAACCTGATTTGCCGTGTGGCCTGATAATGTCAAAGAGCATGTAACATAGAGAGGTAACGTACAAACAAACCAACCTGTCCTTTTAATCCAACCCATCAGGTCTCTTTGTTATCACAGCAAAGTGGCAGCCATGTAGGTCACTCATCCAGCCAAGTGCTCATCTATACTGAGAGCGTTTCTGCTGCCATGACAGCAGTGTGGGGGCGCAGCTGTAATGGAACATGCAATACACAGCTAACTTGTTGTGTTGTGCCCAACATAATGCAAAACTTTTGCAGATAATAATAATATCTTTGTTTTTATAGCACCATTCATACATAGAATGCAACTCAAAGTGCTTTACATAAACTAGATGGATTAAAACAATTACAAGCAAATAAACAAAATCAAAAATACAAAGCAAGACCGAATTTGTCTAGTAATATGACATTAAAAAAGAAAAAAGAAAGATAAAAATAGGTAAGTAAGGCTAATACTCCAGTATAGGAACAAACCTATGACCAGATATTTTGCCTTTTATCATTATACAATAGACGTTTGAACCAGCACTCCTTTGACGGCTCGCCAAACAGCTAGCTAGGGAGCATTTTGTTTCTGCCAGGAGAAAAATGTGGAAACAGGGCAAATCAACAAGAGTGTAAATCACATCAGTGGGTACGGAGGGGAAATGGGGTAGAAAGTTGGGCGAGAGAGGGGAAGTGATCCTGATTGGTCCAGATCAGGGAAAGAATTCACTCTTCTGGCCCCTGCAGTCACTGTCTTACCTACAAAATTAACTGTGAAAATCAAGGATCTCTGTAGGCTACGGTTTCTATCCTCTGTTTTAAGTAAGTATCATATGGTTTGACTGTTAAGACAGTAATGTTGATTTTCATTTATTAGTCCAAGAAAAACACAAAAACTTAAGGGGTTTCCCACTTTATATGACGTCACACTCGCCATATATTTTTACAAAGTCCTATTATTTTTCTTTTTGTTTAAAGAATTAGAGCTTAACTTAGATTGTACGTCCATTTTTTTCTTTTGCAGTGATAAATAATGAGCATATGTATCCTCAGCTCTTTCCTTTTCAGTATAACACCATTGAAAGATAGCTGTAAGGCTTACAAAAGGTTATAAAACGATACAACACTATCCCAACACCAATAATGTAACAGCAGTAATATTCCAGGGAAACTGCAAGTGGCTCAGTTCATTTCTCTTACACTTTAACCGTAAGTTTAAAGTCCTGAGTTGTTTTTAGATTGTTCAATTCCTGAGATGTTTACTATGATGCATTAGACTCCGTTGACAAGAGACATGCTGTAAATTGGGTGTCACTTTCACAATAGCCACTGAGGTTATGGCTGCTAACTCATACCACCATTGTTGCTGTAGGGACTCGTTAGGGACTTTGTCATTAAGGCAATGATTTCATTATTGAGGAATGGAGAGACACATCCTCCATTCCTGAATTCAGGAAACAGGGTGTGTTTCTCTTAACGTCTTTCGCAGCCAAATAAAGTGGAATGGTTTTCT
The DNA here is from genome assembly GCF_048128805.1 of Centroberyx gerrardi. Taxonomy (NCBI): domain Eukaryota; kingdom Metazoa; phylum Chordata; class Actinopteri; order Beryciformes; family Berycidae; genus Centroberyx; species Centroberyx gerrardi. Next base: position 25,160,278 of record NC_136002.1, read on the forward strand.
CAGTTTTACAGAGCAGAGCTACACCTTTCTTTACCCATTCAAGCAGCCAAAGTAGCTCAATTCTATAAAACAGAGTCTTTGCTGACATTCCTCTCTTTCATGCTTTCTTTGTTGTGGTTATCTGCCCACCACCTACTGATGAATAACCTCTCAAAATAATCAGTAAATCAAGGGATATAGCTACTGTGTGACAGTCATTAATATTTTTTTCTTTTCTTTTGTCTTGTAGATGTTCAGTAAGATGACCAATGCAGGAGCAGGTAAGACATTATTTGTATGTTTGTTTTGTTTGCCTTTTACCATGTTATGTGTTTGCATGGCAGCATGGTGGCTCAGTAGTTAACACTGTAGTAAGAAGGACCTGGGTTTGGTTTCTCTCCGCTTTCCACAGACATGCAAGTCATGTGGATTGGAGGATTTAATTTGCCTATAGGTTTGAATGTGATTGTCTATCTGTGTTGGCCCTGTGACAGACCTTCCTTCTGCACAATGCATGCTGGGATATCCCCCCTGTCACTCTGAAAGAATTAAGTGGGTACTAGAAAATGAATGAATGCAGCTAAATTGTTATTACAGAGCTAAACGAATACTACTGTGTGGCATGGAGTCATTTTATGCTATTAGCTGTTACGCTAATTGCATTTTAATTCTGTTCACTGGACTATGGAATGTCTATTGGCAATGTGACAACAGAGAAGTGTAGTCAAAATGAATTCTAATGGTTTTAGAAACTGCTGTTCTGTGAAATTTGCCGCTGTGTGAGTATAAGAATGCTTACTGTTCTTGACAGAAGTTAAAAAGTATTGCAACAGCACCTTTTATGTCTGGGAAAGACTTGAAAAAGCCTTCCGCACACTCAAAATCTGTTTAAAAATCATTTATCCTGCCCGAAAGCTCGCAATAAATGATTTTGGAGTATGCGGATGCCTCTTTCAAGTCTATAATTCTCCAGCTCCAGCACTTCAACCAAGCCTTATATCCTGGAAAGACAGCATCAGAGCTTGATCTTTGAGGGAATCTGTTGAGTCTCGGTCTAAAATTATATGATCACCAATGTCATAAGCGTGCTGTATTTGAGGCAGTGCTACCCTGGTGTCTGGCACAACATTAAGGTCTCCCTGCAAGCTGATCCTGCAGAGTGTCCTGGCTGGCAGGGTGGCATTGCTCCAGCCATGACAGACAATGTTAATGAGACTGATGGCCACAGGTGTGTGTGTGTGTGTGTGTGTGTGCGCTCCCTCCCAGCCGGTGTCTCGAGAATGTCCAAGCACACAGTCTCTTATTTTAAAGGCCTATTATATATTGGTCACTTGGCGGGATGCAGTTAAAATTAGGAAGCATGCCAGATCATTGTTTCTGCTTTGCTGAGGGGAAATATTTGGCCTGGTGTGATGTGGCCCTTGGGGGCAGCTGGGGGATTTGGGTAGATGCCATTTTAGGCTCAGGTTGCACTCTCACATGACCTCTGTTGTGCATGATGGTACCGCACAAGTGTACATTATGGTGTGGAAAAATTCCACATTTTTCTGCATTGGTTGACTAATGTGTGGTCTAGCAATGTGCTTGGTATGTGCTGCTCATTCCTAATTGTAACTCTTGGACATCCTGAGTGGGAGTGTGTGAGACCAGTGGGAATAACTTCAATAAGTTTGTCAACACAACCATGAGATTCTCTTTAAAGGCATTTGTCGTTATATTTTTCCACTGTGCGTTTTTACTATCTCTTTTAAGTAGCTCGCTGTATATTTAGCCACATGGCTCTTTGGCATGCCATTTCCCTTTTAACTGGTCATCTTGGCTGAAATGAGCCAGATCAGAGTCAATGTCACTGTCAACGTTATTTAGTCGTCACTGAAATGAAATCATTTAGTCAACATATGTTTTGAATTGGAATCCTCTAACGATAATATTACCCCGAGGATGATAACGCTGTAAAAAGGACAAAGCTGGCAGACAGTCAGGCACATTAGGTGCAATATTCCCCATTCGTATTTTACAGCTGGGCTGAGGAGACCCTCTTTTACGACACGGATACGAGGCGGCCAGATGGTCCGCAGTATCGACCATAACAACAGTGTTCACCTCATTAAGATGACATTGTCCAGTAGAGGAAAGCGCATTCTTCAGAGCCAGGGCTGAGTAAAGCCCTTGGCACTCTCTACTATAAATGTGCAATGCCTTTTCAGTATCTTCATATGCACATGGTCCACACATATGCATGCACAATTTTCATCAATAGCTGGCTGTAAAAGGACTTGTGTAAGGAGTAAATCCATTCAAAATCAAGTATTTGAAAGATAAACAAACAACATAATGCATCATAAATTGCATAAAACTTGCAATTTATTGTGTTGTTTAAATGCACATTATAATTTGCAAGCTCTCAGCTAAACTGTGAAGCAATTGATATTTTTATATTTGTGCATCCTACAGTAATACATGTTTGCAATTTGTTTGCACATATACCACTCGCCCATCTTTGCATGATTGTGAATGGATGATGGGCCTATTTAGTTATATTTTCATCAAGTCATAATACAAACAGCTATCTAGCAAATGTTCAGTGCCTATAGATATGTAATAGCTTTTTTGCATTGTCAAGTTTTATAATTTGTTGACTTTTTTAGTTTATAAACCAAAGTGCTTTTAACAGCTTTGAGTTTTCCCTCTTGAATAATGGCCCACTTCTGTGTCTTATCATTATAGTCAACTGTGATAATAAACATTTCATCATTTGGGAACGAGATAGTGAGCAGAGATTATCAAAAATAGTTTTGGGGATTTCAAAACACTCTATTTTATTATCAAAATAGAACTTGTACGGCATTTATGGAAAAACCACTAGACCTTTTACCCCTCTTGACTTTTTGTTTTGTTTTTCTTAAGACAAAAACAAAACCCAGCACTCCTTCCCGAAACCGCATATGGATAAACTCTGGGGAAATTTGGTTCCTGAAAAAAAAAAAAAGAAAAGCCTAATCCTCCCTCTCAAATGTTTATATTTTGAGAACATTTCTCAACATTAGAACATTTTTTTCAAGTGTTGTGTAGATTTGGGCCAAGTATGCCATGTTCACTCTCATACAGTGTGATTTGTATGGAAATCTATTCCCTACAGTCTGTGTAATGGTGGTGTGGAAATGAATGGCTTCCTCTGGCGAGGGGAGGCAGCCATGTTCATCTTCATAAACCCCGCTGCCTTAAATGACATTAATCATGGAGCTAATGAATCCACAGTGATGCTGCAGTGTTGAAAGCTCCATGTGAATGAGTAGCCAGGTCGCTGTCAGAGATACAGATAAGGGGGATACAGCTCCATTTATCTGTCTGGGCTGCAAATGTGCTGACACTGACACATTTATTTGGTAATTAGTAGGCCTAATTTGTTTAATGGATATGTTTGTGATTATGTCTGTAGGAAAAGTGTTTCTTGTATAGGTGTATTTGTGCGTAAGAGAAAGATAAAGAGAGTGGGTAGACAAACGGAGTCCAAGCAGACAGCAGTTATGCAGAACTCACACGTTGACTTATAACTTGCAGTGTGAATAAATGGTGATGTGCTTTGTTATGTTGCGCATCACCTTCCCAAACCTCCTGTCTAAGGGAAAATGACACAGCTGAGGCCCAAACAGCACACTGTCCCAGAACTGTCAGACCAAGGCTGCCCACTCTGCCTCTGGGGCTTCAAACCCAGACACCGGGCATTTAAAGAGATCCTCTCTTTGAATAAATACGCTAATCTGCTTTCACTGTGGAAATCTCACTGCCACTGATTATAAGAAAAACAAAGAGGAAACCCTGTGAATCCCCCGGAGAGGCTCTCTCCTTTAGTGAGACCCTCTGTCCCTCACACATCGGTGTGAATGACTCCTGGGGAAGTGCTGCAGAAAAAGGGGAAAAGTTGTTTTTTTTGAGAGTTTTGGTTGAGCCAGTTTTTCCATCAATGTCACCTGGTGATGGATTCCCAAATGCACCCTGCTGCTCCTCTTGATTCTGATTTCAGGGCCGTCTAATCAAGCCCTTAGATTGTTCTTTCATTGAGAGGAATGTCTTTGAAGTGTGCTGTAGACTGTAAATGGAAGGTGAAATAAACAGTGACTGTGTGGAATATAAAGTGAGTAAATTGAATAGCTCTAGAAATTGTGCAGTGCTATGCAGCAAGATTTTCTAATGAAGTATCCGTGACATTCTTTTTTACATTTTGGTGACATCTTTGGTGATCAGCTGTCATTCCTGTGAGGTTTTTGCACTGGAGTCAGAGATCACCTGTCAATCAAACTGTCTCCAGTAACTGTGACGTCTTTTTCTTTGGATTTTCTGTTCATGCAGTTTGAGTTTCTGTAGGTGGCGCTCTTTTCTTTGTCTGTTCAGCCATGGAGGCTATCGCTGCTCATCTTAACCACCCAGTTTGTCTTGTATTTCTTCCAAACAAACCGCTGTTGCTGCTTCTGGTAAACTTGAAATGCCTCATTTCTTGTGCGCCAGAGTATTTTTCCCTGGAAAACCTACCAGACACCGGGTGTTTACAACAGCAAATGTAAAAGCTTTCATGACAGGTTTAAGCACTATTGTGTTACATGAAGAGAGTAGCAAAACAGAAATGTATTCATATGAAAAGGCCACAGATTATTCATTTAATAGTGTTTGGTTTTGAAGTGATGTTTTATCGAACAAGTAAGGCTGATTTGATGAATGTTGTGTGTATTGGACAGTTTCAGTTGCCGCAAGGAAAACTTGAAAAGGCCCTGATGATTTGGAATTATTGTGCAGGAGAGTTACAAGCACTTGCCAACCTTTTTTTCCCATGACTCCCACAATACGGGACCGGTCAACGTGAGCATTCGTCTTTGTGTGAAACGACTCCTTTGTGGGCCCTGTGAGTACACAGCACCCTATAAATCACCCGTCCGGTTATAGACGACACGCCAGTGGATATTATATAATGTTCCGGGCTGCTAATGTATTTCAGCAGAGTCTTGTCTTATCTTTCCTTGACTCCCGTATGCTCCTCCGGCGCTCCTCAGCTGTTGTCCCAAGCCCGGGCCCCCTGTCTCACCCAGGGTCACTGCCTCCCGCTGGACGCTGCCCGTGACCCCAGACAGCTGCAGTCTCTCTCTGTCTCTCTCTCTGTACTGTCTGTCTCTCTAGAGGCCTGTCTCAGAGGGAGCAACCCCCGCATAACACACACATCACAGGGACTCCATGGCATTGAATGAGGAAACAGCCTGTCACCTGCATAGTTGCAATCAGAACACGTACCAGAAATGAAGGGGGGCTGGGGAGAGGGCGTATTAGTCTGAGATGAAGGTTTGGACGTCTCGAGCTTTGAGAAAGGTTATTAACTCTGTTGTTCTCCCCGCTCTCTCTCTCTTGGGTTCTCACCTCACTGCTGTTTTCGTTATGAAATCATTTTGTCGTGTCAGTCAAGGTCCAGACTTTGCCGAGTGTGACATGGCCCCCAAGGGGAGGGCAAGAGCAGTGTGCGAATTACACCAAGTCATTCTTTTTGCCAAAAGAAATCTCTCTGACTCTCTGCCAGTACATGCTCCAGTTCAGTGAACTGAAGTCTTACAGTTTCTGAATTAGTGAGATAGATGTTTAAACAATGGATACAGAAAAACAGCCAACTTAAACCTTCTGATGTCGTACACACGCATTTCAAAATAGCCACAGCAAGAGTTTAGAAAAATGGTATAACCTACCGGAGGGGTGGTGGGGGCGGGTAGGGGTTTATACAATATTGTTTATTGTTTATTGATAAGGATCCCCATTAGCTGTAGACAAGGGTGTCAGCTATTCTTCCTGGGGTCCTGCTAAAACTCAATATGCATAACATCCAAAACATATGCACAAAGTTTAAAACCAGGATACAATAAAATCAAAAATTAGGACCACTTTGTCATGGGCTACAGCATGAGAGACAAATAGATATGAAGTTAGTTTCTTTCATCTTCATTATTTTATCTAATTTGCTGAAAATAATTTTCTGTTTCCTTTGTTTAATTGTAGATCATTTTTTGTTTCTTTAGGGGGTCTCAAGGGTAATTCAGGGGTGCTCAGCCCCTCTAGACCCCCCCATGATTGGCACCCATAGTAAGACCTAGGAAAAAATGTGGAGCAGTTTGAGAGTGTGTTGACGGCCGAGAGTGACCGGACACTCTGACCTCTTCGTGAGGGGAAAGTGAGAGGCAATACTATCAGGACAACACGAGACAGAAAGTCAAACTCAGATGTGTGAATGAATCTGTCTTACTTCAGTCTTGCTTCAAAGAATATGTGTGCTGTGTTAGAGGCGGCCTTGCTGCTGAGAAGAAAAGGCAAACGGTACGCATTTTTTCCACCGCGATATTTGAGTATGACCAAGCATTTTCATCCACTTAGTGACTATTTAAAGGCAGACCTGGACGCTGTGAAACGTCTCGATGTGAAGCCCGCCTAAAGCAGCAGGAAAACACATTTTAATGTGATTGTGCTGTTATTTTCACTCCCCCTTCTATCCATTGGCTAACAGGTGCCAGATCAATGACATCATGCGCTAAATTTATAAGCGAGTCGTCATTTGTAGATCCAGCTTAGACTATAAAGGGTGCTGCTGGCATGACTAGTGCATGAAAAATTCCACACATGGAAAGATGGAAAATGACTTGTGGTTTCCTGAGTGCAGAGGCCAGCTCGGCTGTTTGACAGAGAAAAAAAAGAGGAGGCCTGGTAGTATTTCTAGACTGTCCTTTGTATATACAGTAATTTGTCAAGGTTGTGAAAACATTCGAGAAACTATTTGGTTAACTGCTTTCTGAAAAGCCTTCAACGTTTTCATTGCAATTTCAACATTTTCATTGCAATTATTGTAGCTATCTGACTTAAAATAGCACATAATGCTATTTAATAATGCCTCCAAGGCTCCTATGCTGAATGAGATCATCATAATGTTCAACAATCCCCATCATGTTTGGACATCATTTCTTGCCAAGTATAAATCATCTAGTTTGATTGTGCCGTGGTTTGTAGTGTGTCGATGTAGCAGTTTGAACAGAATTTGCATTGTTTGCCAGCTTTATGTGCTTTCTTTAGTGAGGAAACAGGTTTATTGTCCCGAGTCCCAATTACATCCATGCCGCCTATTAAAAAAGAAGCAGTCAATAAATCCTTTGAGGAACAACTTCCTCAGGACAAGCAAGGTGAGAGTCTTTAAAGGCTGTTTTGTGTGTGTGGGTGTGTGTGTGTGTGTGTGTGTGTGTCTTGAGGAATTCGGGCCTGGGTTTTGTAAACTAAGTGGTAGGAGCCGTGGGCAGCGCTGTCAGGATGCAGGCTAGTCACAGGAGGACAGGCACTCTGTGTGTCTGTGTGTGTGTGTGTGAGTGTGTGTGCAAAGCAACACAAAAGCTAACAGGTTGGTCCAGCACTCAACTGCCAACTGAGAAGAAAGGCAGAAACAAGATTTAGCAAGGAAGTAATGATCCAGGAAGGGCCACACTACTTCAGCGCTCCACACCAGCACACACTCGCTAAACAGGCAACATGCTGGCTTCACCTTATCGCCTTTTGTTTTTCTGTGTGTGTGTGTGTGTGTGTGTGTGTCTGTGTGTGTGTGTGTTTCCCATGAGTGTCCACCACTCTGCTGGAAATGAATTCAAACAATAAATCCTTTCTCATCTGAAGGTTTATCAAGTCTCATGCTCCACACTGTGATTCCTTTGTGCTCAGGTACACACACACACACACACACACACACACAAACACACACACTGTTTTCTGCATTCAAGCCAAGAACATTTCCACAGTCGGTTTAGATACAGTAACCACAGTGGCTCTCTGACTGGCCTCCCATCTTTCCCACATAAACCACAGAGATTCCAGATGTTGCTTCCCCATCCTCAGCTTGGCTGAGTGTGTGGCACGGCTCACACACACACACACACACACACACACACACACACACACACACTGTGTCCTTCTGCACTGAAGCAAGGCCGTGGGTAGCCACGCTGCTGCAGATTTACATAGCAGTCCACTTCCACCTGTACCCAGATAAAAAACACACACACAGCACACCATTAAAAAGAGGCTCTGTCCCGGAGCAGTGTACCACCGCGGCTTTCTTGTGGTTTTAGACCTGATTAAACAATTTGGCCCAGTAATCAAAGAGCAGTAGCAGGCAGAGGGAGTGCAGACTTCCTGCATCCTCCCTGCTCGCTGGCTTGAAAAGTTAAGGGCCCAGCAGGAGCTGTTTGTGTTTCAGTTTGAAGACAATACCTTTACTGTACTTCCAGCTTATCACGGCTGATTATTCGAGCAGCATTGTTGGAAACAGACAGGGTAATTAAGTCCACACAGACATCCATTAATAACATTTATCGTTAATCACATGTGTCTTTTTGATTGTTGATGATTTTTTTTTTTAAAGTTACAAAAAGTACAAATTAAACTTATTTTTATCAAAGTAGAACCATAATGATTGAGTGTTTTTTCCTTGCAATGCGACATACTTTTGGTTCAGTGTTGCTAACTTACCGTAAACCACACTATCTGAGAATACTAAGTGTTCACATAAGGTTTAACAGCTATGGTTTGGTTTCTATTTTTCCTAAACGTTTTGTTATACTTTTTTTTTGTATTTTGATAATGTGTCAGTAGACTGCCAGCAACAACATCAGGTGCAGCTTGGGGCCTTTGGTGGTCCTCTGCAAAACTGCAATGGTCTCAAATAGGATCCTACATGCAGGGCGTTCTTCATAGGAGGGGAAATGAGGGGAAATGACGAGTTCCAGGTTTAGTTTTAGGCATCCCTCAATTTCTCTTGTTGACTGCTCTCTTGGGTCAAGGCTTCTATCTTAAAATGGAAATATCAACTTCCTATTTAAATTTGTATCATGCAGGCTTACGTTATTCTCTGAAGTATAACATACAAATATAACATACAAAGAGTTTTCCTGTCAACCTGTATCATTTGGTGTTTGCTGTGAAGGCGCCTTGACATTCAAATGCAGAACAGAAATCCCCTAATATGCAAAATGTTAAGACCAGAACGGCGAGGTGAAATAGTCCCTGAAGAAAATAACAGAAACCTAAACCTCCTTGACAATTACATAAAATCAATAAAACATGAGCATATTTTTCATCTGTCACCTTCTTCCTCTTCTCCATCCCTCAGTGTGTGTGTGTGTGTGTGTGTGTGTGAAAGAGAGAGAGAGAGATTGAGAGAGAAATGTACTCCTGTGATTAAATCCTTATTGTTCTAATGGAAACCAGGTGGTGGAGACTGTAAATGTTTTCCCATGGATTTTTGTGGGCAATGGAGCCTTAACAGATTCAGACTTGACAGCATTACATGCTTTGTCATTCTCCTCTTTTTCAACAATGAAACAATAGTCATGTACGCTTGTCATGCCGCTTTTACATTCTTCAAGCCTCTTTATACAAACTTTGAGCCCTTTGAGCTCTCACTTCTACAACACCTTTACGATTTTGAAACTAACAGTTGAGTTTTTCTATTTTTGCCTCGCTTATTGTCATAGTTGAACACAAAAGGGCAAGTTATGTAATAAAACTGTAGCGGGAAAATGTGGACAACCATGATGGCTGTTTGAAAAAGGGCAATTCATTATTTAAAATCCGCAGTCTTGAAAAACACAAGCCGTGACTTGATATAATTTATTGTCAGTGTGGGATTAACAATGCCATAAAGGACAACCTCCACGAAGAAGGAAACCATGACGTTACGACTGTCCGCTAAGCAAACTGAATTAGTGGCCAGTTTAATGGATTGGGACTGGACTCTGTGTGCACAGCACAGCTCCTCCTTCCCCAACCCCATAATCTAAACCCAGATATACACCACATGTGTGGCTCCTCTGGAAAAATGAACTCGGCTTGGGAATATATGGTCAGGAAATTTATAGCACATGCCTGGGACGAGCCTTCGGGGGCCGGGGGAGAGCTCCCCGAGCCTTGTTTCCATTAGGCTGGGAAGAGCAATCTCCCAGACTATTCAAGGGGCCTGGTGTAAGACCTCCTGGCCAACAACATGACCCAATCACAGAGGAGAAATCAGTTTCCTCACATCTGGGATTTTCCCACTACAGCTATGGGGCAGCATTCCACATCAGTCACCGGACACAGGCAGCACACACACAAACAGGCTCTGGAATTTGGATAACCAGTAAACAAATAAATGTGTGTGTGTGTGCATGGTTATCTGTATGTGTTTATGAAAGAGAAGGAGGGAGGAAAGACAGACAGACAGAGAGAGAGAGAGACAGGACAGAAAATTAAACTGGTTCTGAAAATGTGCCAATTTTTTCCAGGGAAAACGAGAAAATGAGCGCTTTCTAAAGTTGCCCGGCCAAAACAAACAAGTGGGTGAGTCAGCGAAGGGAAAACATTCTCAAGCTGATTGATGTTTCCTGTCCTTGCATCTGCTATTACTTCCACCGCCAGCGACCGCTCCAGAGGCCGAGTCATAGTCTGGCCACAACGATCTCCACCACGATAACGACCGTCTTTATTGTGTGTGAGGTTTTTGGTATTTTTTTTTTGGAGGGAGAGACGGTGGGCTGTTTGGCTCTGTGATGATTCATGTCCAGAGAGGTCACAACCTGCTGTCGCGCTCCCTCCATCACTTTCACTCTCCGGGACTGACAGATATGGCATTGTTTGTCCTGTCCGACCCAGGACTCCACGCCTCGCCAGGCACCGGGACTGGAGATGGATACCTTGTTTACAGCTGTGACATCTAATACACTCATTCGTTATCCTTTTCTCCCTCTCCCTGCCAACCTAAATCAATCAACGTATTAGTGAGATGATGGATTGAAGGCGTTTTGAAGATGCTTTATAAACTGCTGTAGGAAAACCTGTGTTGTTGCTTTCTAATTCTTTTGAAAGCTGACACCTTCACTTTTGTGAGAGATGACACACACACACACACACACACACACACACACATGATGTAATAACTTCCTCATCGATTTTGTTATGTAGAGGAATTGATTTCTCCTAGTAAAAAAAAAGTAAATTCTCAGGCACGTGTCAATTTTAAGCTTTTTTTTTCTTTGAACTGCCTGGTTCTCGTGACCAGCAAAAATAAAAAAGGTGCTTGACTCGCCCTATAACCCTCACCCTGAAAAGTCACACGATCAAATGAAACAGGTTCTCCAGACAAGTGTGTGTGTGCATCTGTGTGTGTGTGTGTGTGTGTGTGTGCGAGAGAGAGTGTGAGAGAGAGTTTTTCTGTCCTGCAAGCTGCATTTTAGCCACTGGGGTCTGGACAAGTGGGGCTGAAAATAGCAACATGCCGGTAAAGAGGTTCCTTCTGCTGAGCCATGCTAAACCGAAAAGCAACACAGCCATGACAATCTATGTTTTCCCACACATTTCACTCCTGTGATTCATAAAACCTTGAAATGCTTGTCAAAGAATGAATTTTGATTCAGATGCAGATGAAACTCTATCTCACTCTTAAAACTATTTAATTACGCCACTTATCTTGCAATGAACACAAAGTTTTGACGTTTTGCTACATAAGAAGGTTTAATCTTTTGTCATTCTCTCTTACCAGAGGAATGTAGTCTAAACAAAGTCCTATCTGAGAGATGTAGATATGAATTTAATACAGTCGTCAGGCAGCATTGAGTCTCTTATAAGCAGGTTTTAGGTTTATTCCTCCTGACACAGCCATAATTTCACTTTAAGACAGAACAAATGGAAAACTGAGCTCCCCATAATAGTCTCCACTCAGAGGCAGAGGCCTTTGGTGCTCGGATATCTTACTGTGCGACCTTGCAGTATAAATCAGCCATCCAGCTCTGTGGCAAAAGGAGGCTGTATCTCCTATCTCCTTGTTGAAATGAAGTAATGTTAGCTCAGCTTCAGCCGTACGGAGAGGGCAAACGGAGGGCAGCAGAGGTTCATTCATTAAAGAAACTGTCAATCTCCAGCCAGTCACTCTGCGTTAAGACCGTGTGTTTATAATGGAATTATGCCTATTATAACAGTAATCCCAGCTGGTGACCATGAAATTAATACGGCCGATATGATATCACAACTCTTGGGGTCATGCACTGCCTGAATGGGCATGCAATAACTGGAGGAAATTCCTAAAATAATTATGGTGAAATGATTACTGAAGCTGCTGTCTGGCGGACAACAGTTGCCCAATGTTGATGTTAACAGAACTGGGTTATCAAAATAACTTATCATGACTTTTCTTCTGACATGAGCTGAGGTTTTCTTTACTTTTCTGTTCAGTCACTTGTTGTTGTACAATCTCCGGCGCTGTGCATGTCAAGAGATTGACACAACAAAAGCAAATGGTGCTGAACCTCTGTCTCTCTTCAAGGCTTGACCTTCTCCAGCCTACCTGATGATAAATCATTTAACTCTCACTAAGCTTTAAGATAATAGAATATGTAGCGCCGACAGTGAATTTAGGTCAAAACCCATACAAAAAGAAATTTTAGAAGAATCCTGTAGAAACGTCATAACAAAACTATCATGTGGTTACTGGTAAAAGAAAAAAGAAAAGCCATAGGGGATAAAAAAAAAAAAAACATGTCCCTACATGAATATTATAGTAGTATTACAGCGATTTTTCATAAGCTTTTTTCACTTTTACATTCTAAGATTATTGTGATAACGATAAAACATGAGATTGGAGAAAGTGAATTCTCAGTTTTTAATTGTGTGTGTGTGTGTGTGTGTGTGTGTGTTTGTGTGTGTGCGTGTGTGTGTGTGTGCGTGTGTGTGTGTGTGTGTAGTGGCGGTTTTGAGTGGTCTGTAGCTCATGCTGCCTTCAAGTGCTCCTCGTAAGCTTCTATTTCCTAGTTTAAAAGTCATATATTCAGACTTTTCGGTGCATTCAAGTGCTACTGGGTGGAAAAAATGACAAAATGGACTCTGTAATGAAAGGCTTTTTTGTGGCTGTTGTTTTATTTTAGTAATCATGTGGCACAGAGTTATTTTTTGCCGCAGTGGCAGAAGGAAGGGGAGAAAATGCAAAATGTGCATCAGGCATGTAATTGATGTTTTGATCAATTTAATGTCCAAACGTTGTTGTACATTACATTGTTACATATTTTGCAGTAATTGAAATCAACTCTAAGCTAAATACTATTTGCAGCTGTTGTCGCTTCACAGTTATCTCACAATCCCCCCCATTAAATGGTCGAGTTGGTTGAACTAGACGTATTCGCAAAAATGTGACAATTAAAAGTTAAACAAAGACCTAAAATAGAAATATACAATACTAATTATTTACATAGCATGCCAAACAGAAATAATACGATTAATAACTTTTGAAATCAATTATTGACAAAATTTCCATGCTCTCCCGACCTTAAACAACACAACACAACTCTAGACAAGGGAATTCCCCTTTCCCAGTCATATTTACCACTTGGTTGGGTCGTTCAAGTCACGCGCGCTGCTCATAATTCCCACCTTTCCCACAGCACGTGAACGCAGCACGTTTGTGTGGACGCGCGTGGAGCCTCTCTTTCTCACACACACACACACATACACACACACACACATCTGGTGTGAAGTGTGAAGGGCTCACCGGGTGTTTGTCGATATCAGTTTGTTACTTTGTCTCTTTTTGTTTTTTTTAATATCCGTTACAAAGTGAGAGGAATATTTACCGGGAACATGAAGCCAAATCTTTTTCAAAAATGTTGACAACTTCGCTTGAAGACCAGGCACCAAAGGCAGAATAAGAGGAAAGGTGTTTCTTTCGGAGACGTTACTGTAACATAACGGGGTTGTGCACAGAAGAGGATTCGTCAATTATTATGTCCGAGTCAAGGATCTGCGATGACATCTAAACGAAACTCAACGAAACTAAAGCTGAGGCGCTCCTTCAGCGAGCAGCTGCGGAGCTCCACATCCAAAGCTTGGGATTTACTCTGGAAAAATGTCAGAGAGCGACGACTCGCAGGTTAGTAGCCCATAGGTAGCCCAATTATCACAGAAAAACAGCCAGGAGTGCAATAATGTAAAAAAAACCTCACTTTATATAGTTTACCCACCTTTTTAGGCTATCTGTATGACATAAATTAATACATCATATTAAGTATCAAACTGATGTAAATTATAAGGGAGAATAGGGGGAAAAGTTAGGAAGGATAGGGGGAAAAGCATAAATGAATGTTTTTCTGCAAATATTAAATCATTTTTGTTCATACTGGTAGTTGTTTGCCTTATGATGATCGCAGTTTGTCATCACATGCCTGGCAACAACCAGTAGTTTATCTGCATTGTTTCCCATTGGACTGAAAAAAAAAAAAGTATAGGCTAACTAAAACACAAATGGCAAGATCTTTAAATGGCTTCAAATGTGCATTTAGTCTCATTCATTATAAAAATGAAAATGTGACACCTTTAATTCTCGGATTAAATAAGTGTTCAGTTGTTTAGTGAACTAACATTAACTCTGTGGATGATGTCCTGCAGCCAGCATCTCTCAGGTTTAACAGTCTCAGCATTTTAACAGCATTTACAGCACTGTGTATAAAACCCACAGCAGTGTGTTCGCTCCTAATACCAACTCTATCCACTATGAATTAGTCAAACCACTGGGTGGCGCTGATGCGTAATTTTTCACTTTGAATGAGTAATTGTGGCTATAGCCTGACAGGAGATAGGAGACAGTAAATAATATTATAACTTTACCGCATATGATTTTGTGGACGGGTGTGGTTGTAAACATGTCCATGTGATTACAAAGCAGTCAAACATAAAAAATGAACGTGTCCTTGTGTTTAGCTTTTAAACGCATACAGTATGTTTAACTTCTGAACCAACACGTGATATATGATAGTCAATGAGTATTAAAGAAAAAGGAATCAGGAATTTCCCCAACAGAAACCTTGGAAAAGTTGTGTGTGTTTATGAGAGAGAAATACTTGATACTCTGTGATTTGGTTATTATTTGGGTATTTTATTACATTTTTGCATAATAGTGTTTACTCCCTCTCACCATGAGCCTGCAAATGTATGTTGATGCCTACTTTGCATGTATTATCTATCTTGCATGTAGATGACTTTCATTTCTGTTATGAACTAAATCACATTATGAAAACTTTCAATTGCATTTAAGAAATGATTTGTCTTGTATCCAAAGTGGGGCTATAGTTTTGGCTTGTCATGTTTTTTTTGTTTTTTTTTAGTTTACATTAGTTTACGGTTTTTGTAACCTGTCTTTGGACATAATACATATTCTGGCTCACTCTTTCTTTGAGATGGTATACATTGTTTTAATGCCTTTGTGCCTGTAAAGACTGCTGTCAGTGTTGTGTGACTACTGGGAATCAAACCTCCTGATGGATAACTTCTGCAGTAACCAAAGTTACCACTAGGTGCAGTAAAATGACCATTGAGGGCAGAGAGTGTAGCAGTTCTTCATGTTGCAAAGCCATGAGAATTAAAAGATAACTTTGTCTTCATAAGAACAACATTCATCGCTGGAGTCTACTGACAGATATTGATAGTTTGTGTTTTGAGTCGCAGATGTTTCATAACAGTATTGATACATCTGAACTTCATTCACCTTTTCACACTTGTCTGTTCTCTTGTGTTTAACGGCATTGATAGCTACTGTTCATCTATCACATGTGGCTGTTTGTTTTGTTCATGAGGTTTGATGCATGCCTCAGCTGTGCAGCCCGTGTAGCAGCTGAGTCCTGCGCCGTCTGGATAGTTGGCACATTAATCTTGCATTCTTGTCCATATATGTATCTCAGTGATGTGCCATGCATCTGGCAGTGTGTGCAGCGCTGTGGCCTTCAGCTGCTGTTTATATGCACACTAAACAATGAGGGGCCGCATATAGACCTGGCTGATAGAGCTGACTGAATTGACGGACAGACTAATAATAATAATAATAATACGCTTTATTTATATAGCACTTTTCGAAACACAGTTATAACGTGCTTTACAGTCAAAATAAAAGAAAGTCCAAAGACAATAACGACTAAAAGTGAAAAAGTAAAATAACAACAATAAGATGGAACAATAAGGCAAAAACAGAATAAAAGCAATATAAAAGAGGCAAAAACAGCATAAAAAGCATAAAGCAAGGCAAAACAGTATAAAAGCAACAAAAAAGAGTAAGCAAGGATCCTAAACAGACTTAAAACAGAATAAAATGGAGACATAAAAGCAGAGCAATCTATAAAAAGGCCTTTTTAATCAAGTGGGTTTTGAGAAGGGATTTAAAAGATGAGTTTGCAAGTCTATGATAATGTTTTTTTATAATTCTAATAATTGCTTGCCGCTTCAAGTGAGGTCAGAGGTCACCCTGATATTATCGTAATCATCACTAGGGATGGGATGAAATATCGAAATTCAATATATCGCAATACAAAAATGGGACAACGCGTATCGTGGGGTTTACATTCTAGCAAGCCAATGCCATCGCTAGAATGATTTGTGGCTCAGAAATAAACATAATTCTGTTGTACTTTGTTGCTGTTGAACTTTTATTTATGTACATCGTATCGCGGCTGCATCAAATCGCGAACCCCATATCGCGTATCGAATCGTATCATGAGATAAGCATATCATCCCATCACTAATCATCACACTATTGAACATTATTGTAATCACTGTTGTATATCGTCCCATGTATTCGTGGTTCAGTGTATAGATGATGTTAACATGTTGCTCAGGTTCGGAGGCATCTCAGGCTGATGTGTGTGGGACAACAGGCAGAAAACCCCTCTCTCCTGACCAGATTATAGGGAAATTATTATTCATACAGAACTTTTCTGAAATCAGGTCAGGTGTAGTAGACCCCTGACAGCTGTTTTCTGGCTCATCAGTAATGGGACTGGCCAGTCAACAAGGAAATGCATGTGTGTCAAATCGCAGAACGTGGCCTATTTGTAGCCAAACATTGATGGATGGCAGCTGTCAGAGAAAGACATTTTTCATTACAGAGAGAGATACATCAAATATTTTTCACACATAAAGGCTGTGACTCAGAGTTGGCTGACTTCAGTCATTTGCATAAGTCCCTCAGATAACAGAAAAACATGTGGGAGAAGTTATTCATATTTACTTCAGATTGTTACATTGTATCTGTCCCCTGCTACTATGTTGAAGGTCATTTTGCAATAAGCAAATATGGTGAGATTCATCTCCCCCTCTGTGATTAATAAGTGTTACTCAGTTGCAGTTAACTGGAAAGTAGTAGCCAAATACTGATGGATGGTAGCTGTCAGAGAAATTATGGTTTTATAGAACAAGCCATTTTTCATCACAGAAAGAAATGCATCAAATCTTCTTACACATTAAGGCTGTGACTCGGAGTTGGCTGTCTGAAGTTATTTGCATAAGTCCCTCAGATAAGAGAAAATACAGTATATGTAAGAAAAGTTATTCGTATTTAGACTTAGAGTACGCAGGTGCTTCACTCAGAACTTTGGTAGTACATTAAAAATATTTAAATTGCCAGTTTCAAACACTTTCCACTTGAGTTGCTGGGTTTGAACATCTGAAAGTTTTAGGTGAATGGATTTTACAATACATCCAATTTAAAACTTGCACAGACTGGGCTGAGGATAGCATGTAAGCTTATCCATAAAATAAACTGAACCGTGAGGAGTGTGGAGGATCAAGAAAACATAATTTATGGCTTTTGATAACACATTAATTGGGTTGTGTGTGTGTTATTATAGCATTAATACCCAAGAGGACATCCTTTACTTTGATTAATGGTGTGACGGTGATGTGGCTCAGTACAAGGTGCAGGATGGTTTGCAGGTTAAAGAGACTTTCCTGTAACTGGAAGATCGTAGGTTTCATTCCCACAGTGTGAGTGTGTGTGTGTCCTTCCCTGCCAAAGTGTCCTTGAGCAAGATCCTGAAGCCCTGCCTGTTTCAGAAGCTGCTCTCTGGTGAAACATGTGCATGTATGTTTACGTCTCATAGAGATATGTGAAGAAACAAGTTCCTAATTACACTGAGTAACATAGCAAAAAAAATATTTTCTTTAAAAAAATGCCTGCAGTCTGAAAGGTATTCTTCAGATATTTGGATAAATAAGGAAAACAAAAATATGAGAAAACAAGGTGGATTGTTAATGAGCTCCTTGTTTATCACAAGAAGTAGCAAAGCAGCCAATAACTTTTTCAAACAGTATGGCAAGTTGTACTTTTTGGGAATTATTCGCATAACTCTGACACCAGAGTGCTTGGTCGAAACCATCCATCATATAATTGGAAATGATGAGAATCTCATTATTTTTTTAATTGGACGTATTGCGAAAGCTAATTACCCAAAACTTTGAATGTAGGCAACATCTGCTGACGTCTAACATAGCCCATTTATTATCATTGTGATCATTAATGAATCTGAACCAACTAGCTAAATAAGCTAATCAGTAGTTATGGTGGGCAACTTGTTTTAGCTTTAGCTTTTTAGATTATTTAACTTATTCTAACACAGCATAATACAGACTTGTGATTGTGTTTTTATTCAAAATACCATCAGATTTGCTACACTTATTCTACTTTTTCTGAACAGTATATACCATACTTAGAAAAAATAAATGAATAAAAAAAAACTTAAGTCAGGAGTCTGAATATATTGGGACACACCTCTATTTTGGGGAAAACCCACCAGCTGCACACAGCGGCTTAAGGAGTGCTTACTACTAAAGATAAGATTGGGGTCTGAATAATTATGCATGCAGTCTCGCTATAAGATCCTCACTGTGTAGACTTGTCTCCACTCTGAATCACAGCTATAGTGCGTTGAAAAGTGAACTTCAGTTAAGACTGCTTTGTGTCTGAAGTGGACCGCCTGCTAATTTGCAAATATAAGAAATATGGCGAGCTCCCTCTTCCACTGGATCATTAATAGGTGTTACTCAAATGCTTCAGGTTACCTGGAAAGCAGCTCTCATGGTCCGGCAGTATTAACGTGTGATTTACTACAACCCAGACCTAAACACAGCCAGTCAGACTTGGTGGCTCGCGGGGTGGAAATCATCAGTCACATTGGGGCTATTCTTAAGCCTCCTCCCTCCCCTAACCACAGGGAACTCAGCCACCACGCCAGAGCCAGGACTGCCCAGTGCAGATTACATGTGTCTGCCTCTGAATCATACCACATCAAACTGCTGTCTAAACACCATCAGCCAGGAGCCCGAGCCCGACTCCACCACGTTCACTCGGAATAAGTATCCCTTCTGATTACACCTGGCTGACATGATAGCCGAGCGCTGGAGGAACCGAGAATGAATGAATGAATAAGGGCTGGAAACGCCTCCGAATTATGGCTGTGTTTTTAATGTGGCTTAATTTGTCATCTGCGATATTGCAGTGAGCGATACATCCCTCTTTGTCAAGCGGATCGGCATCTTCCACAGCCTTAGTATGTGTTTGTGTGTGTGTGTGTAATGCGAGTCTGGATTCCTTTTCCTAAGCTGTATAGTAGTTCAGCTCTGAAACCTAGACAGGGCGTGTTGGAACAAGTTTGATAACGGCTGCAGTCACAGCGCCCGACACATAACACTCCTCACTAAAGGACACACACACACACACCGCAGCCGTTGCTTCATGGCATGCAGCTCAAAGTTAAACACGAGGACGTCCCATGAGCACGCCGGAGATCTGTTTCACAATCCGGCTGCTGAGGCATCTGAGTGAGGACACTGACAAAAACACCTGGGGAGGCATTAAACTCGTTCGTTATTATGTTGCATAGCAGCGGCTG
Organism: Centroberyx gerrardi; assembly: GCF_048128805.1. Lineage (NCBI taxonomy): Eukaryota > Metazoa > Chordata > Actinopteri > Beryciformes > Berycidae > Centroberyx > Centroberyx gerrardi. Next base: position 25,179,993 of record NC_136002.1, read on the forward strand.
ATTGATTCCGTAACATGATACGTGTGATGTGCTCTGTGATTTTTTCCGTCTAGACAGGGAGGAAAGAAAGAGAGAAAAATGGGTTCCCCGCCAGAGATCACGCCACTGTGAGCGCGCTGCTGCCACTCATTCTCAGGATCTGACACCTTATAGTCATGCTGATCCTTCTGCAGCGTATTCTTACGTCTGGAGGAGGATCGGACACAGGTGTATGTGTGTAAAAAAAATGGAGTCACCGCATGAAATCATCTGCACAATGTCACACCACCACCTGCCACCTGAAAAAAAGCATTGATATATTAAAATAGCTCGTGCTTGGGGTGTGGGGAGGACCATTAAACCCAGAAGGAGTTTATGAAAAACCTGCAGAGGGTTTGAGGTTTGCTGCTGAATTGTGGTCTTTGTGTGCTTAAGCTAGGGTGGGTTCTGCCAGCCGGGGAGAGGGACAGACAGGGGCTGTGTTTAAGTTGGTTGCTCGCCCATTTGTACCCTATTCACACGTATGGGGCTATGCTTACACTACACAGGCAGCCTGTATGCAGAGACCAGGACGGTCACAAGGAGAGTGTCTGGCCCTGATTGGCAGCGGGTGGGTCTGTTTGCGCGGATGTGGGCTCTATTTCAGGTGTGAGCACCTTGTTGTTCCACGCTGGAAACCGGCTGATACAAATGGAATTTTAAAGTGGAGGAGTTTTATTTTTTATCACAAATCAGAAATGATAGTCACGATTGACGGTAAGGTCAACTATTCCACATGTTGCCACAGAATTGTTTATTTCATGACAGATCCAGCTTTGGTTTCACTGTTAAATGTAATGACAAAATCTTAAGCATAGTAGGCTACACCGAAAAAAAAGCTTCAATTTCTTCCTTTGATTCAGTTTGGATGCCATTTGAATCGAACAAATGATATGCTGCAGCCCCATCTTTCCCAGTCTTCTGTTTGGTAGAGTGAAGGTGATCGAGTTTGCTCATTATGGAGGTGTTCAGACTAAAAGTTTTTTACTTTTTTGTTCCCCAAGGTGCTGACACTTTTTGGAGACCTGCTGAGAGGTTTTCCTGCGGCTGGAAGTAGGGGTTTTGTGATGGGGGTGGGGAACAGAAAATTAGCATTCTACCACCAGGAAAACAACTTTTCCCTCTCTCCCTCTTGCTCTCGCTCTCTCTCTCCCTCCCTCCCTCCCTCCCTCTCTCTCTCTCTCTCTCTCTCTGCATGGCACCGACTCACTCTTGCCCAGTAAACTTGGCACCTGTGTGAACAGCAACAGCAGAGGAGTTGTTCTTGTGCAGGGCGGGCCGCCTAAAAGCCACTATTTTTCTAAGCCCTCCCACACCCCCCTTTCTTCCACTGCTGCTCTCCTTACTCAGTTCATAGGCATTCCACTGGTATTTATATTTCCCTCCAGAGCAGGGGGAAGTTGACCAGCGTTCACACAGACACTGGATTCAGCTCAGCAAGGTAGGCAGTGCTCCCACTGCTCCCCCGCCATTGGCCCCACTGCGGTCACATGACCCGCAGAGGTAGAGTGAAGTGTTGGCACTCCTCCCCCTAGGCTCTGCTCTCCCGTCCCTCTCAGCTCACTTTTAGGCTTGTTGCGCCTGCATGTGAAGTTTTCTGTTGGTGGGAGAGTGTGTGTGAGTGTGTGTAAAAGGCCTTGTTTGGGGTACAGTGTTCCTAGTTATGTTCAGGGAGCTCCCAGAGTCCCCAGGCAGCGAGTGTCTGGGCAGCATGACCCCAGAGACTCAGGATATCTACCTGAGAATGGACCATCGCAGGAGACGCTCTGGGTACAGGCTGGGCAGGATCATTGCCAGGCAGCAGCTGCTCAAGAGGATTGCTGGAGGTAGGAAAGCTGTGTGGATTTAAGTGACAGTTCGGACTCAGAGGTAGAACTATGTCTTTTCTTAGCCAGGTCACCTATTGTCTTTATCTGTCTCTGCGCTTACTTCAAGGCACGCTAGGAATGACTGATCAGAGACCCGGTAGCCAAAACATGGACTGAATAAGATATGATAAAGATAAAGAATATGAGAGTATGAATACAGAGTGCCCTGGTGGCTTGGCGAGCAAGGGCATGCACTGTTGTGTTCGTGACAATGTGGCTTCGAGGTCAGCTGATCACCTCTGTCACACGTCATTTCATATCCCTCCGGTTTTTCCTCAATTCATTCTCTCCTGTCAAACAAAGGTAAAATTCCATAGATTCCATCTTTTAGGAAACAAATACAGCGGTTATAAAGTTCAGCATGTGCAGCAGCAAACAATGCCAAACTTGACCTTCAGCCAATAGGCAGTCAAGGGTGGCCTTTTGTTTTTTTTGCTTATAAATAATTGGTATTCAAGTGACAGCAACAAACGCAGATAAGTGATAAGCTATAGGGTCAGTTATGTAACGAAGACAAAACCCAGAGTGTAAACAAAGATATCAATGAATGTCTGACAGTTTTACAAGCTCTCAGGCTCATTCGAGGACTGTTGTGTGTGTGTGTGTGTGTGTGTGTGTGTATATATATATACATATAACCAGGGGAATATAGTGGTGCTTTAACACAGTGAGAGCCTGCCCTTCCACTCAGCTTTGTCCAAGGCTGTGTCCCTCTTGTCGTAGCCTCTACCTGGAGATTTAAGGCCTGTCCTGAGAGGCTTTGGGGGTGGGGGGGGTGGGCATGCATAACAACAGAGGGGATAAAGCGCTACCACTCCCCCTCCCTCCTGCAGGTGTGAGCACCCTGGAGCTGGATCAAAGGGTGGCCACATTTCACAACAGAACTTTCTATCAGTAGAGGCTTCAAGCCATCAGCGGGAAACTCACTCGCATAGTTCTCCTCTCACTCACAAACGCCACACTACCTGATGCATGAGTCAGATAATGCACCGTGCTCTGTGGGTAAGATGTCCTGAATCATCACAGAAGATTTTAGGCAGCACATCAAGCACAGTTTGGCGGTGATCACGGAGAGATGAAGGATACACAGGACTTGACTGTTTGGTTGATGCGTCAAGACGTCCCGGAGCTCTGTGTAGGTACGCTTGTTTTCAGGAGGAAATCTTGATGATCTGATGTTTCCAGGCGTGTGGAGTCATGTAACTGGGCATGTGTTGTCAGATTACAGATGTCTGGTTTGACAGCAAACCAACAATTTGGGTCATCTGTGACAAGGACAGAAAATATGTATAACTTTAAAATGTGTTGGGGTTGTTTTATGTAAGTTAAAAGTCATTTTTTTACACCTTTATTTGGTTTTAAACTGCCTTCAGAGCGATCAAAGTTATGATTAGGCCTTTTGAAAACAGAATTTCTCAAAAGTAACATCATTCAGTCTTAATGCCTCAGTGTCATACCTGTTTAACCTCAGCCGGTGAATACAACCACGAGCCACATGTCAACTTAAAAAAGAAAAACCCTTGAATTTCAACTGCTTCAGCTAAAGTTATGAATAAAAAAAGAAATCAGCAATATCTAGTTGCAGCAAAATGGTGGTAGAAAGGAAGCTTTGTGCTTAGATGTGCTGTATTGAGTCAGTTTGTGGATGCATTAAAAATATTAGGCTTGCAGAAATGTACCAGCATTAACTGGCTGTAAGCAATACAAGCTTTTTGATGCAAAGCATGCAAACCATAGTGAATGTTAGGCTTGCAGCGAACTAAGCGTAAATAACATTTTATTCAAGGTTATATGAATAGATTTATTCATATAAATGAATACACCTTTGGCAAATGGATCTACTGTAAGCTGGGTGATACCATTCTCTCCACGGTGTCTGGTTGTATGAAATTGCGAGACACATGTATTTCACTCCTAATTTTGGTCAATTTTGTTTTTCTAGCTGGTGTCTTAAGTGCTGTGATTATGCAATTTTAAGCAATCTTCATGCCTAATTTTAGTAAATGTAGTTTGTATATGACTGTTGTCTTAAATGCCATGATAAAGTAATTTTCTAGCAATGTGGCAGCTTTAAGAATCCCCTTCCCTCATTTTCTTTGATAGGAGCCAAGGTTTTAGCCTTACATGAATCTTTATTTCCCCTCGTATCTCTCATCTCACCTTACGTGACATATACCTGTTTGCCGCAGATAACAGTGAGGGAAGTATTTTGAGGGCCTGACTGCAGACTGCAGAGCGTGGAGAAGCCAAAGGAGTAATCTCCATGCGTTGCAGTGGCTCCTGCATTCCAGCTGGCCCGCTCTGTTGACATAGCAGGCTGAAAGTGAGTGGGGGCCATGGTGACTGGCAGCCTTGCTCATGTATTGTTTCACCCCGAATTCCAGGGAAGCTTGCGGGGTCTTAGTCATGTTTCCGATTTGATGGCATTTCGCCGCCACCGGAGCTATGTGTGTGGGTCCCTCGCTCGGTCCGCTGTGATTAGCTGCTGACAATGAGCTGGAATGGACTAAAGACCCAAAAAATGTTATTGTATGAAGATATTGGCCTCGCTTATTTCAGCGGCTTGGAGAGTAGCTGCCTAAGGCCACATTTATGTTTGACTGCTGTACAGCACAGGTGGTAGAAGTACACAAATTCTTTACTCAAGTAAAAGTGCAAATACTCATCTAAAAATATACTCTGGTAAAGGTTGAAGTACCATTACAGATCCTTTACTCCAGTCAAAGTATAAAAGTACATGGTCTTAAATTTACTTAAAGTATAAAAGTAGTCCTCTAAAAAAAGGTATTTCTAATGTGCTAAACTCTGAATCACATATGAGAGAGAGTCTGCACCTCAAATCATTAAAGTTAATTGTAGCACAGCTGAATTCACGAACGTTAATTCTCTACTCTCTTGTTGCTTCTCTCATCTTCGTGTTGCTTCTCTCTCTGTCCCTTTCACTCCTTTTTGGTGTCGCTACAAGCAGCCAATCGCATTTGGCACTTGATCAGCTGCTTCCGGGATGGAAAAAAAAACAAAAACAGTCGGTTGATGATTTCCCGAGAGTAACGAGTCTGTTTTGAAAATGTAATAAGAAGAAAGTAAAAAGCCTTAAGTGAAAGAAAAACTCAAGTAAAGTACAGATACTTGAAAATCACTTTGTTATTTCCCACCTCTGCTGTACAGAGGGATTGCTGTGCCAGGGAAGGGGCTTGGTTTTTATTGTGGAGGAATGTGTCTCTTTTCCTGCGAATATTCCCGGGGTTTTGGAGCCGTATTCCCTGCCTCGTCACTCTGGAGGGGCTACTGTGCCTCTCTCCTCAGCTCTCTGGTCTGTCAGCCCTTTATTCCTCCACGCTCGGCCCATCTGGAGCCCAGATTCTCAGGATTTCTGCATCTGCTGCTGCTACTCATGCATCAGAAAAAAGGAACGTTTTCACAGCCACGCTTAACTATATTTGGCCTGTGTGTCCAATTTACCCTTACGCACACATAATACATCCAAGCACTTTGAATTCACACACATATTTTACACCCTTGTACACACACTACCTCCTCTGTGCAGAGTCAACGAGCTATTCATGCCGTCACGGAGGAAAAATTCCTGCTAGATTCTTGATTTGCTTTCCCAAATTCTTTATAAATTACTGTATTTACAGCAAATGTTACCTGCTCTAAGCTTTTTTTCTAGTCTACATACCCTTGAACACTGACTAAATGAGTAATGTGAAAGGATTTTGAAATATTCTCTTTTTTCCACCAATTAGAAAACCAGAAAACTGTTTAAATGTTGAGAGCTAATGGTGACAGGTTTACCACTGATGATTGTTAGAATAAATACTTGTACATATGGCCATTAATTATATCCAAAGCTGTTAGGAGACATTGTTTGCACTTTTGTCTTGAAATGGTTTACTCTGCAGGGTTTCTGGAATATCATGGAATATTTAGAGGTGTATTTCAGACAGAGAAAGTCAGGGAATTTGATAAAGTCTCACTGGAAGTCAGGTAACACAACGTTTTTTAAAACTTATTTCACACGTTCATTGCATTAGATGGTGGTTTTCAGCTGTTTTTCTCCACAGCAAGCCCAACTGTAGTGGAAACCAGACTGTTTACTCCTTTTATAGTGTTTTTTTCTGAGCTGAAAAACAACTTAAGAAGGAATTAAGAATTAAGAAGGAGTAACATTTTTAGGTCTGACTTGGCTATGGAAAGCCATGGAAAAGTCATGGAGTCTTACATCAGGGCCACAGTGGAAACCCTGACACCACGACTAAATGCTTGCCCGCTGACTATAGCTGTTTGGTTCTTGTCCTCACTGAGGGGCGTTGTGTTTGGGACAAGAAGCCCTGTCCGGTGTGACCCCTCTGTGGCCCTTCTCCATGGCTTATTGACCTCGGTGGAGCCATCGGGCTCCGATCTCTGCCCTGGAAACATCATTAGTGCGCTCGGACACGGCGGAGGATGTTGCTCGCCTCTTGTCAAATGACACAAGTTATTGCGCGGCAGCTGTGCGCTGCTCAATGAATCTGCCTGTGTCCCGGGGTTAAAAAGCGCGCCTTTTTATTTGGCTGTCATGTCTGAGACGCCTGTGTCTTTCAGTTAGCAGGGTGTCAGCCATGTTGGGCCTCCTGCTGGCAGATATCAATGTTTCTATACATACATATTCTATATTGAGTATTATTTATCTTAGTAGACTATATTTGACTACCTGTGTTTATAAGCTAAGCATCAAAGTACTTTCTTTATATCAAAGTTAAGAGAGATTTATTGAGATACTCTTCTGCAGTAAATACATCCTACCTAATGGGTATATAACACAGAAAATCTCCTTGGAGAGGGAAAACAACTTTAAAAGAAGGATTATGCACACAACACTTGTAGATATCAAACGCTGCAGCATAGAGAGAACATAAACACTTCAGCTTTTTAAGAGGACAAGCTCTACCCTCCTGCCTCCGCTCCTCCTCTGGCCGCTGGATAGCTAATTCTTAGAAAGCAGCCCTAAAAAAGGGGTTTGCATGTTTGAAGTGGGAGTTGCTCAGTCTTTTGAGAAGTTGTAACGGTAAACGGCTCTCCAAGGTGTGGGATCTAGTTAGACGCTGCCCTCTCCCTCTCAAGACTCCTCACTCAAAAGCACTGAATTATTCATCAGCGGTCGACTACAACGTGTGGCGCTTCAGATCATCTGCATGTGAAACGAATATATAACTGCCCCTTGATTCAAATGGAGGTTTGATGATAAGTGTTGATGTAGGCTTATACATTGTTTGCTTAGTGCACAGGAACCAAGAATATCTTTTATTCATGAACCTGCTTGTAGACATGATTATCATGCAGATTTTGTTTGTTACCTTCAGAGAGCAATAAATGATACTGACATGGAGCAAAAAGCTATTTTGACAAAGTAATTAGCCGACAATCTAACTCTGGCACTCTGACACAAAATGATAGAGTCAGACGGCAGTTAAAACGATTAAACCTGTCGCTTGTGCTCTTCTCACTCTTCTTGCTTGCATTACATGGTAATTCTGTTGAACAGTATATAATAGGAATAAGGAAATAATTTCAAGTGAAGAGTATAATTTCTCCATTGAATGGCGGTGTTATGGTTCAGTCAACCAAAATGTATATCCACTTTAAAATAAATGATTCAATAACAAGAGAAACATACAGTGCTTAACAAACATTTTTATTTTAAATGTATCCCCATATGTAGATAATTAGATCACAGATCAACAGGACAAGAAACTATCTTTTATGTCTGCAGCGGTTGGGACCGTACATCCCAAAACTCACCAGCCACTGTTACCATTTCCCCAGCCAACTGGATTTTGAGAATGAACAGGACCTTCAAATGACGGTTGCTTACTTGGCAAGAGTCAACAGACTTACCAGCCACAGCCAAAATGTACCAGCATTTGGTTGGCAGCTGGTGGTAATTTCCACCCTGCTGATAAAGAACAAGGGAATTATTCCATAATCTTTTAACTGCCTGGAACAAACTGACTCAGTCCAACCTTCTGTAAATAAAAGGTCACATTCATGTAGCACTTATGTAGATTCCCCTCTCTGCCTGGAGGTGGCAGGCTGAGTCCATATTTTTCCTGTACATCTTACAGTATTGCAGCTCCTACACAGTCTGATTCGCTGACAGCTGCCACATGTGCAAGGCTAATCATTTACTGAATAAGAGATTGGAGAAATACCTTGGCTGCACTGTAACAGGAACACAGAGTCACATATTAACAGAGCCACACTGGAAAACTTTGCCTCTTCACAGGTCTTGTACATTCCACAGAGGAGAAAATGTTAATTCCCTGGAAAAAAAACCTTGTTAACCTATATCCAACAAAAAGCACACTAAATATGCCAGCAGTTTTGACCCAAATAATAATTTCTTAGTTATAAGGAGGATTATGCAGAGCAGTCTAAAGGACTTGGCCTGCTTCAGAAAACTATGGCAAGTTTGTCTCGAATAAATGAAGCATGCAGACATAGAACTATTTTCCATTTCCTTTTCCATTTTAGGTTTTAAGACGAGGAATTTTCCAATCTCTTTATCTAAAGACAATAAGCTGCAGCGTTGTGTACTCTCACACAAAAAGACAGTAGATTGTGCGCTCTCAGGTGATGTGTAATATTCACTGCCAAAATGATCTGGAGTGACTGTACAACTGCAATTAAAAAAAAAATCAAAACAAATTTACATGGTTTTTAGTCTGAGGGCTTTGAAGATTGTTTTTTTTTTCTAATAAGAGTATTTTGTCCCTTCCAATATCTCAGAAAAAGCTCTTTTCTGTTCAGCAAAAATGGGTCATTTTAATCTCCTCAATTGTAGGAGAAAATTCTTAAGCTAGTTTTTATTGTCTCTAATTTATTGAGTCATCCGTCTTCACTGTGCTGTACAGTTTCCTCTCATCTGCAAAAACCATGCCAGGATTTGACGCTTGGCCGCCCTCCTCTGGTAGAAATGTACACCGCATGCCATCAGCTGGAAAAACTGACAAGGGGCGCAGCAGAGGCAGCATGCATTCAGACCACAGACATTCAGCCGCTGTCTGTTCACTTTATAGGCCTTTCAAACAGGGGATGACTGTCTGAACACAGCCTGTCACTGATGGCCACGCATGAAAAATGGCCCTGCATTTTATGTTCGTGCTCTGTGTGTGTCTCTCTGTGTGTGTGTGTGTGTGTGTGTGTGTGAGAGAGAGAGAGAGACAGAACAATTGCTTAGCACATTCCAGTGCTAGCGCTCTTGATAAGCTACACCACACTTCATCATATACAACGCCTGCTGACTGTATCATCGTACTGCGATGCACAAGTCAGTTGCATGAGTGCAGCAAGGCTCCTGAGGCGGCCTCCTTGTGGCCGTCCGCTTTGATGCCGTTAATTAGGAGCAGCGTCCCCGGGGATGGCTCCGTGCTTTTATTGTTTAGGTCCTGGGAGGGCTTTCTCACGGTAGGGGCCCTTGTTCTGACATTGGCCCCCTCTCTACCCTCTGACTCTCGGAGGCCATTCCCAGAGAAAGAGGGAACCCCGTGTAGTCCCCTCTGGGATCCTGTCCAAATGAGAGGGAGGTGGACCTAATGTAGCGCTGCAGGATTCGACTTCAGAGGAGTTTCTTCTGGATGTTTTGCTTGTCCCCTTTCCCCTGTATGTCCAGTGTTTATCGGAGCCGCGGTTGCAAATGAAATACCATTTGTTAGCTTACACTGCTTTCATATTTATTAGCTTCGACTGAACTTATAGGGCTTTCAGCGTAAGACACCGGATTTGTTTGGGTGCCAGGACTTACAGAACATGTGTTAATAACCTTCTAGTCAATCCTTCTCCTTGTTTGAGTAGAGATTTTAGGTCAAGTTGGCTGTGTGTTTGTCAGTAATTCATAGTCATCCCCCTTCAGTGGTGTTATACAGCGCTCTTGGAAAACCAAATTACAGTGTTTATATAGGCTATCAAAGGGAAGGAAGAATTACAGCGCACAACCGTATATTATGAGTGGGAAAACAGCATGGCAAGGCATGCAGCCTGCTGTGCATAACACACTGCAGGAGAGACATGGACTTTAAATCAGGATACACACACACACACAGTTATAGAAGAAGTTGTAGAAGAAGTTGGTAGCTCCAAAGAGGGATACAGTAAAATTACTACATGACCACATGGGACACTGTGGCTGTGAAGGACCCAGCTGTGCAGTAGCTGGCATAAGGGGAAAGGGGAGGAGGGAGTTGAAAAGACAACTGAAAAAGCCCAGATCAGAGTCTTGCTGAGAGAGAGGGAGGGAGGAAGATAGAGAAGAAGAGAGAGGGAGGAGAAAGAGAGAGAGAGAGAAGGAGGGAGGGAGAGAGGGAAGCAGACAGCTCCGAGGGGGAGTTGGTGGACAGAGACCGGAGCTGAGGGAAAGCCAGGCAGGCCCAGGTCTAACTCTCCCTTGCTGAAGTCTGTTTCCATTCCTTGCATCTGGACCCAGGGCAGCACAGATGCCCACAGGTACAATACCTCTCCTAATCTCTTACAGCAGTGCTACCTCACTGTTTATATGCTGTCCCGGCAGATTTGTCATGCTATTATTACCTTTGAGGGGCTAACTTTCATAAAACTTGCCTTTGTTATGAAGACCAAAAGCAACAAGAGATAAAAAAAAAAAGGCTGTACGGCTGAGGTTACCATTTCTTTCTGAGAAAAGAAAACTGTTGAGTATAATCATAAATGGCCAGTCCTTGATGTGTGTTATCTTTGTCTAACCTGCATTATTCATCTCACTTGATGTTGTATATTTATCTGTGGACAAAACTAATAACTTCAAGTGAACAACTAGCACAGTGAATACAAAGATCAACATTTGGTGTCAGAATTGGTGCAGGGTTTGATGGAGGTATGCCTTGATGAAATCAAGACGGAAATCTCCAAAAGCCAAAGTTGATGTTTTTATCACCAAAGAAAGCAAATCCTTCATAAAGGCCTCCAAGATGGTTGTCAAAACACTTTAGCATGCGTGGGAAAATGGCTGCAGTCCAGTGTCTGGAAGTGTTTAGCTTGTGCATCATGGCTTGAAAGTTACTGCTGTATGTATTTCACAGAAAGCTCTGCTGATTGATTTCTGCTCTGTTCGGAGTTGCTGGCAGTAAAACCGAGGTGCTGGGGGATCTGGAAATTGCTGAGGTGTTTTCTCCTTCCTAGAGGTTTGGGGTCAGAGGTCCCTTTTCCGAGTATAGGACACTCTTCTTGGAGCGTCTATAGGAAGTCATGTGCTGGAGTATCCTGTAGTGTGACCAACGGGGAATAAGGAGAACACCTGTCTGTGAAGCTGGAGCGCGCTCAACCTTTCCCTCGGTTAGCGCTGTTTGCCGAGGGACCGTGGGGAATTGTCATGTGGTTGTTAGAACATTTTCTCGAAACTGAGTGAATGTGAGAGATTATAACGAGTTGGATGAAAACATCGGAGAGCCGACGGTTTGAACTCTGAAGCCTTGGCTCGTTCGGAGGCCACACAGCCCACACATCGCAGCCCATTATTTGTCTTCTAGCTGTGCCATCCAACCAAATCCACAGGCGTTTATCATTTTACAGTTTGGGTCTGGGTTAATTTGTAAATCCTTCACTGAAACACCATTTGTGGTGGAGTGAAACAGCAATCCTCACATCATTTTCCCCTGTTTCTCTCCCAGTGCGTTGTTTGATGACTTGGAACACAGACTGTATAATGTCTGCTTTTGGAAACAACTTGAAGTGATTTTCCATAGTTAGGAGATGTTTACAACATCATGCTGACCCCTCATGGCTTGAACAGTAGAACCCCCTCGAGCAATCGTCCATCTTGATTTTTATTGTGTTCTCAGAGAGGCAGCACTGTGGGAAATAAATGAATAATAAGAGGTTACATCAGCTAAGGCTTTCATTCTCATGAGACTGTTAACACACTGCACAGGAGGAAGAGTGTGTGAACGAGTGTCTAGGTATTTTAATGTCATCTGTGTGCGTTGTAATATCATTAGTAACCAACAGAAGGGACTGGGCAGTGGCAGACTAGAAAGAGAGAGACAGAAAGAGAGAGAGAGAGAGTTGATGGGTTGTTACCCCCGAAGATGAAAGGGCCTTCTCTCTGGGTGTCCTTCAGAGGTGAAGGAGAGTGTTACCACAGCTGTGCTGCTCTTGTTTAAATTCAATACAGGACCTCTAGAGGAAAAACACAGCCCAGATGACTTTTGACCCAGCAAGCTTCGGCGATGGTCAACAACAGCAGCTCTTAGCTCACATAGTCATGTTATTTACTCTCAGAATCAATAAGCTCTTGCTGTGTGTGCGTGTCTGCTTTGAAATGAAAGGTGAACCACAGTCTTTCACCGGTGGAGGCGGGGGTCTTTTAAACAAATACCAGACTCCTTTAACCAGGTTTTGTTTATACTCAGAATAGAGAGATAGGCCTACTGTAGGTGAAAGCGCTGAAAATTCCTTATTTGTGATCTGTCTTTTAATAGGGGAGAGAATTAATTGAAAAGCAAATGAAGATGACAGGCTATGTGCCCTAATTTGAAACCGGCGATAAAATCCTGCTCTGTGATTACTCGGTGAATGAAAGTGTGGATGTCTGTGAAGCCCCGGCCTATGCCAGTTTAGAATGCTAATGCCTCCTTGGCACTTGCTGTTCCTGGGCTGGCACCGTATTCTCACTAACGTCCCAGTCCTCCGGGAGGCCGTGAGCTCTGTGGTGTATATCCGCCGGTTACTGGAGAGCTGCGGTCCGCTGAAGGGATCTCTCCGCAGGTCACTGTGGACCACAGGGCAAAAGCAGGCTTGGGATTTGCTGGCTCATTTGTATTTGAGGAAATTTTGCTTTGGTGTCTTAGCAACGCAGCCTAGAGCTGACTAATTTTAAACCTGCATCCCGTGTCTTTGCTGGCTAGCGACAGGTCCCCTGTGTGCGCCACAGGATCAAATGAGAGAGCTGGAAGTCCGTGTGTGATTCAACACAGGCTCCCTCTAATTACTCGCCCTGCCAGGCCAACTAGCTCATGTGCCAACCACTAAAACATGAATAAAGTTACATCCATAAGGCGCTGTGTTACTCACCTATGTGGACAGATAATCTCTCAGATTTGGCTTCTGTCCCTTGTCTCGGCAACTTGCCCATCGTGATGTGTCAATGATGAGAAGGCTGTGAAGTGAAACTGAAGACATGTGTCGCAAAATTAGTGAGTGGCACCTCCTGTTAGGCTGATGATTGTGGCATATTGTGCTGAGGATGCAGCCCACTGGGAGTCTGAGGGACGTGTAGAGTTGTGTTAATTAAAACCTGCTCTGGAAAATAGGAAGGCTTTATTCCCACGACACTGGGTGAGTGACCTGGGGCACCACAATATTAATCCACCTTGTGCATTGCCAGCATTCCCCAATACTTTGAAGAGCACCTTAAAAACAGAACGGGTCAGTCTCAAGGGTTTCCGCTGCCTCTTGTGTCTACACACGTGTGGCTACTTGGTCATCACATTAATCTTGTGGCGTTATCATTTAATTGTTACTTTGCACTTCCTGTTTGCTCTCCCACGCACAATTGAGGTCTGTTAAACAGGAGGAAATGTTAGGCTATTTTGGGCATGAGACATCAGATGATGTGGTTTTGGGCAGACTGCAAGAGGGGGCACAGTGTTTCCCCTGGCTGTTTGTCTAGTCTTACTTTTACAGTAAGGCCGACTGCTCACTGTGAGTGGGTGTCTGTATGTAATTAGTATCATGAAGGGGGAAGAAAAGAGGCCTCACCTCCATGACTCCCAGCCTGTTGTCACTCACAACACCTCAGCCGGCCGGCCCACTAGTGGAGCCTTTTCTTCTCTTTTTTTTCCCTTTTTTATCCCTGGCTCGCTCTCTCTTTCTCCAGGTGTTTTTGATACAGACGATCTCGGTGTACAGTAATGGTCTGGAGTCTGGTGGGGACTGTTTTTTTTTGACTGATATATTCGGCTGGCTTGTCTGGCTGATTCATTCAGCAGTCTCTGCGGCAGCGTAGTGCGGGGGAGGGACGGACAGACGCACGTTTGTAAGGGGCTACACGGTTAGTTCCTGTAAATTGCGGGTTAAGCAGTTTGTTTCAGAGTGCTTATAAAACTCTGATATGTGTTAAGTGTATTTACTGTTAAATGGTTTGTTAAGCCGGCTAAAGTGGATTGCCGACGTCATTCTGCCTCTGCGCAGCTTCATACCCTGTCCCGGCCCCCAGTAGGTCAGAAGAGTTATGTTTTACAAGAGGAAATGGCAGAGATGTCAGGAGCAGAGGCAGGCACATTAGAAATGGTCTACATCTGGAATGGTACTTGCACTATAGGAAATTGTGGATGAATGTGATGTCATTACGTAATCGTGGTGCCATGCCAAAGCTCGGTAATTTAAAGTGCCTGTCATCATATCCATGCATTTAAACTAATGGAATTTCCTCATTCATCATACAACAGATTTTTGTGATCTCATCTTTTATTCTTTTAGTGTTAACTAAAATTGTGCTGTTGAATAGATCCAATTTTACATGCCTCTTAAATTTTAGATATTCAGTATTAATCATTTTTCCTTTGATCTACCATTTGTTTTATTTAAGGAAATCTGTTCAGGTTGGAATAACTTTGAATTCTAATAGCATTTATTTATTCTTTTTATTTGTGCCAAGTGGCTTAGCAACACTGAAGTGTCTCTGATGACAAGGATCACACAGTTCCTTTCATTCATTGACTGCGCCATTTGCCTCAGACAAAGGGGCTGAGACAGAGGTGAAGCAGACGAATAGATCATTCTGGTGATGTTGGCTGTGAGTCTTGTGAGCTGAGTGCCTCAGCATGATTCACCGCCGCTGATTGCTGACAGTTTATGTCATGGTTTTCCCCCCCAGTTCAGCTGCCTACGTTTTTCCATTTCGTCGATTTGCTGGAACAACATCTGGACACTGCAAAACCATGCCCCCCTTTATCTGCTCAAATAAAACATTTCCCACGTCAACGTAAAAACTTACAGGGGGGAAATTTTGGTAGATTCTGAGTTGATGTAATCTAGCAGTAGATACAGTAGATGGAAAACAAAGGAATATATCAGGAAATATACACTTGAAATTGAAATTGAAACTGGAAATTGTTCATTTTAAGCTGGGATCTTGAAATGATTCTTTTATGGGATTTCCTTGTGTATTACACAAGAAAAGTCCCACATTAGAGGCAGTGCTCACTGTTTGGCTGCAGCTTAGATCTTCTTTGCCAAAAATGTGCTGAGCGGGGTAGAAAAGAGTTGTCGTGGGCAGAGCTGGGTAGGAGGGTCGGGCACAAGGAGCTGGAGAAGGGGGGTAGAGCCTGAACACTGGGGGGCCTGCCACAGAAAGGGGTGGGTTGAAGGAGAGATTTAGTGGTGGGACAGGCACATGGTTGTTGGGGGGTAGATGGAAAGAGAAAGGAGAAAGAAAAAGAGGCAGCGCTGGATCTGAGTTCAAACTGCAAGCTGTGTTCAGAGAGAGCAGGAATGTGGCTCAGCGTGGGAATGAAGATGCTCTGACATGTTGAGAGACACTCTAAAGTCTTGAAGGATATATGAACCGCTCTGACTGTATGATGAAAATATCCCGTAAGTAAACATTAATTTGTTACCAGTAGCATTTTATGTTGTTAGTCAACTTAGGGATTTTGAAGGAGTGTGAGCACATTAAGGCCTATCAGTGTCTGGGGGCTAAGATTAATTATGGCTTGTTTTTATTCATGTTTAGAATTAAAATGAGGGACTTTCACTTTGTTTTTCCTAAAGAGTGTGAGAGAAGAGGATTACAGTCAGTCACTGAGCTTTGCTGCCAGACAGATGCAGTTCTGGACAGCACATCAAATTTCATGAAATCCTCGAAAGTTTATACCTATGCAATTTATTGGCGGTTGCCCTATAAAATACTTTGTGAAGGACAGGAATGTGAACGAGGCCTTTAAAGCTGTCATAATTTTGGCAGTGCTTGTGTCAGCTCAGCCCAAGGACTATCCAAGTGTGCCATATCTTTTCCCGGGGCACACTGTTACATTTCATATCTCCGCAACGAATTGCATAACGAATGTTCCTGATAGTGACTGTTGCATAAAGCGAATTGTAAAGGAAGGAGTTGCCCTTGCGGGACACTTGTGCCACATATACGTTAGAAGCACACTGCTTTTGGCATTCTGGGCCATCGTGTCACGGCCGTACCGGGTTTCATCTCTTTTGAGCGGCCGTAATTTTACACTGTACACAGTTTTTAAGCTGCGGGTTCAAGAGAGTAAACACAAGTTCCCACTCTCTGGCATGATGCCCGCCCAGCCTTTTATCCACAAGAGATTTCCTTAGAGAAAGGATGAGAGGACAGAATGTCTCCGTATCGAGTTACAGAATGCCAAAGAGGAATTCCCAGCTCATATTTCTCGCTCCCAATGGTCCGACCTGCGGCTGTGGGACAGAGAGGACCTGGCAGCGCTCTCACTATACGCTGCAGTGGAATAATACAGGCCTGATACTACCCACCTGGGAGGGAAGCCTAGTTGAACAGGAAGCCTTAACCTCCTGGTGATACAGGTGGGAACAGAGCAGCGGCTACTGGCAGTACACACATGTTGACTCAACTGCTAATCTCCACGCAGGTTAAGGGGGTAAACAGTAGATTTTCTTTTTTTTTGTCATCCAAGGACACACGGGGAACTGTTAATATTTATTCAGTTGTTGGTCAGTCTGAAGACCAAAGTCACTTTTCATTGATTTTTCAGTGACACAGTCGTGTAGCGGAACGGTGAGGGTGAGTCCTGGATCAACAATTTGAGAAGGCTATAGGGGACAATAGCAATATTTTCACTGCGAGGCTACAATGGTTGTAATTACGCAGTATTGTCTGATGAATGAGCGTGTTTGAGTCGTAGTGTGACAGGCGCAGACAGGGAGTGGAACTGACACCCAGAATATGTGATGGGAGACCAATTAGAAGTGGAGGATCCTTATTATTTGTGACAAATGCTTTGTTGGAAGACCCCGGCGTGTGATCAGGGGTGGAGGGGGGCAGCTTTTGTGTAGCTTTGTTTGGATGTGACATTTATGCTCCAGAGTCATTTTTTACATTGTGGATAGCCAACTAAACCTTTGGTGGATCTATTAGGGTAAGTTTCAGTGGGACATTTGTCAGCTGTGTGGTTTATGAGTGAGACTAGTACTGAACTGGTAAGAATATTTTAACGCTAGATTAAAAAAAAAGTCAATGCACTGTATTGTGTTTTGTGTCATTTACCAGATAGGAATTGTAGTTGCAAAGGCCCATCATTGTAGCTATAGCGAGTGGCTGATTTTTTTATTTTTTTATAAGGAATGAGAAAAGTAATTGCTGGTGTCATTTACTGCAGAAAATCCTGCTCATGTGTTTTCTGATTATGATTTGATTCTGTTGTTACTTAAAAATGAAGGCAAACTATCTCAATCAAAAGCTAATATAAGGAGTTTGGGTATTGGAAACAGGATCAATATTTGACTGAATTGTGATGTTTTTTGCCCATTTTCTTATTCTGTATTTTTGATTGATTTTTTTGTAGTTGTTTTTTTTTATTTTTTTTTATATATTTCTACATTTTATTTCTTCATGTAAAGCAGCATGGGCGCTGCATTAGTTGTGTTGTCAGACAGTTTGTCTCGCTCAGGCAGTAAATGGCACCCAGCTCCATTAGCATTAATGGAGAAGTGCCAACGGTCTGTTTCCTCTCCTTGTCATCAGGGGCTGTGGAGCCTGGAGACGGCTCGCTCCACAGGTCAGGTCGGTTCTCCAGGAGAAAGTCACTATGACAGCTGGTTTGGATCGACGTCAGTCTGGAAACATCAAGGAGCCAGCAGGGCCTTTGATCCTTGAAGAGGATTTTCAACTTTAGAAAATAGATCGCAACCGCAGAATATGGTGTTTTAATCAGTATCTGATTATTAGTGTTTTGTTGTTTTAGTGTCAGTCATCTCCTGCGATAAAAACCTTGAGAACTCCCCTAGAAAGACAGATTTATTATTATTTTTCTTTTACAGTGCAGTATTAGGTACACAGTATCTCTGTCACTGTCCAGTGTAAAGCGGTGCTGTGCCTTTTTTGGTTATTTAACCATTTCTAACGCTTTGTTTTCCGGTTATATCATATACCCTGCCTATGAAGTAAAAAAGACAACAGATGCTTATGTAAGGTCTCATGTTGCTCCATGTGAGAATTGGGGAGTGAGGGTACCTCGGACCAGACAGACTGACCCTCAGGGAGATGGGCAGGGTCGTCGTCTCAAACAGGAGGGTTTTATTTTCAGAGTCACCCAGGTCTTTTTTGTTTCCCCAAGTCTCTTTTGTTTATAGGTTGTCAAATGCATGAGGTTTTGTGCTGCCATGGTGGATGCTGCAGTGGTTTTGAAAAAAAAATAAAATGAGCCAATGCGGTCGACATTCTTGTGAACACACATTCTCTTGTGTTTCAGAAATTGAGGCGAAAGAAGCGTGTGACTGGCTGCGGGCGGCAGGATTCCCCCAATATGCTCAGCTCTTTGAAGGTAATAAAAGCACTCAGTAAACTCCCACACACACACACTCATCACAAAAACGTTACTGTGAGGGGTAAATATTGTTTGGTCATATGGTAGAGATTAATGAGGTAGCACACCAATAAAAGGGCCAAGAAACAAGCCAAAAATGGCATTTTTATTTCAACTTTTAATGTCTGTTGTGAAACGAAACACTGTGAATTATAGCTTGGATGTGGGCTTTTTAAGATGACGAGTGAATAATGGAACACAGTGTCGTCTGGTCTATCACCATAGTCCCCTACATCTCACACAAAACCATGTATTCATGAGCTGCATAGTCAGCCTCATTTACACAACTGTCCTCAGGAAGCCCCGGAGCTAAGGCTCCAGTCAACTCCCAAGAAACGCTAGAAAACAAGCGGAACCTCAGCTGCTTTTAAGTCTAATCTTTTCCAAGCTAGAATTACTACATAAACATGTCCACTATACTAAAAGACTGAGGTCATGGGAAAAAATGGGTTTTTATCATGGATTAAACTGGCTCTGCTCCCTCAGAACCTAGCTTTGTGGCCAGACCTTTTGATGTGTACTTGGTGCTACGAATTGTTTGGTTACACGGTTTGTAGCTAGTTGTAAAAGAAACACATTGGCACTGGCTATTTTGTACACTAACTGTATCGGTGTGCATGGACAGTTGATGTTGCAGTCGAAGCGCAAAGGAGTTAACATGAGTTTCCCTCCTGATGGTGCTGCTCATGTATTAGAAATGACATTGATGATGAAATGTTTGACTGAGACATAATCACATTTCAAAAACAATTTCAGAATGTCTGGCTCTTGAAGAACAGGCTGAGCCTTGTTGGGATCTGATGTTTTCACTTCTATGAATGCGCTATGCTTTTCATAAAAAGTTAACGACACCACATGAATGCAGAGGAATGCTAGATTCAGAGGGTCTGGATTTAGTCTCTTGAGTTATGTAAGAGGAGGCCCATACCCAGAGCAAGACGTAATGCCTGCACAAGTCTGAGCGCTGTTATTTGGGCAAATCCTGTCTCTTCTCATTAACATCACATCCAAAACAAGTTTGATGCTCTCCCACCCTTTGGTGCACTTCTGGAAAGAATGTGGTGTCCTGATCTTTTTTTTCCATTTATCTTATTCATGAACGCTGTCTATTGAACAACTATTGAAATGTCAAAAGCTAATTTTAGAACTGGAGCCTCTTCTAATCTCTATGGTTCCTTTCTTCAGATTCCCAGTTCCCCATCGACATCACTCCTGTGAAAAGAGATCATGACTTTCTGGACAAAGATCTTGTGGAACCTCTTTGCAGGTAACTAGACCGGCTGCTTCAGTGCTAAAATTATGTTGATGTACAGTAGACAATAGGTAATACATACTGTCTGAACACAGTTTGGTCTGACTGAGACTGAGATGGCTGTGGCTCAGCTTTGAGTCACCTTGCAAGACGATGCTACAAAGAATTTATTTCTTTAGCCTCCAGGAAGTGAGACGTGCGCGCACCACTTAAAACGACACAGTGATTGTCGTTTTGGATAAACAAGAATCCCTATATGCACTTTAAAGTAGAAACACGTCATCTGATGACGTAAAAGCCCCGACTTCACGTTACTTTACTTTTTCCGATGTTGGCTATTAAGAATGTAAAAGAGCGCGGAAGGAACAACCGGCGGCTCCACATCACGCCCTTGTAGGGCAAGACAGTCCATGTGCTTTTTCAAACGGAGATGAAAACAGCACTTGAGTCACCACGGTAGCTATGGCGACCATCCTGAGAGGAAGGCAGGAGAAGCATGAGGGGTGCCTTGCACAGCTCAATATACTGTGACTCTAAACAACCCTAAAGCAACTCATCTGAATTCCAAACTAGCCACGGGATAAATGGAAGACAAAAGGAAACAGTTCCACCTCCATGCGATTTTGTCCATGACTTCCCAGCGTCTCTACGGTAACGTGATAAGGACGGCTTTACTGTCTATCACACCGCCACAGTCTGGTGTGCAGAGTAACACACGCTACAAACTCTGGATGTCTTTGATAGAATTGATATTGATAGATATTTCACGTATATATATATGACTGCTTTCTTTGATCCTTGGCTAATCAACCTCCTATTATAGACGACCATATTCAAAGCTCTTCAGGCCTGTGGAGTAAGGGGGCCCCCAGCTTGGACCCTCTCTCTTCAATGGGTCCCTATAGCTACAGTAACAACCATGGGAACTTGTAGTTGGGCTAAGCCCCTATCAGCTGCAGCACTGGGGGGCGATTTAGCTCAAGAGCTATTCTCCATCTGAGGCTGTTTACTGTCACAGAACGAATATAAAACTGTGAAAAACTGTTGGCATTATCTGGAGCTGTAAAGGCTTGTGATTATCATACCGCAAATGAGTCTTCGTTTGTCTACAGCCAAGGCGCAGTATCCTGGTGTGTGATTATTTTGTTATGTCGTCATCTTTTCCCCTGTGCTATTGTTAGTTCATGTACACCACATTGGTTTCAGTGCCCTTACTTTATTTATCCCAGTTTGCCTGCTCACCCACAAACCTCTAATCGCCAGGCACAGGCTCCAAGGCTTAGTCTGTATTGTTTATAAGAAATATAAAAAAAAAGTTCTGTTGCTTCTCTAAGAGCTTTTGGGAGACTTGGGTTTAGGAAATCACAACAGTATTCCAGAGGCAAAGCTTTCATGTTACTTTATTGCTATTAAGCCCCAAAAAAATGCTAACAGCAGCTATTTTTCCTGCATGTTTGTGTTGGCCTTCTTCGACAACATTTGAATCTCCTTTGAGAATTGAGAAAACCACACAAATTATATGTGCATCTTGCTGATTTATATGCTAAATGCATAATGGAATCAAATAATGGGGGGATCTATAGGTCATGTTGTCTCTGTATGTCCAGATGCAACAGGCAGAACAAGAGAAAGTGACTGTATTGAACCAGGCTGTCTGACTGGAACAGAACTGAGGCTCGCTAGCTAGTCCATTAGCTGACCATGAAGAATCACCACTCTCCAAACAACTACAGACCACCCTTCAAGCCACAATCATTTAGATCCAATGCTGAGTGAAAGAGTCCAGAGCATCTGACAGTAACCAGGGTTTATTAGGTTTGGGCTTCTGTGGCCGTGGGCAAAACCTGAGTTCACCTCCGGGGCTGGCTGTCCATCCACGAGAACAGAAGCTGATCAGGTTGAAGACTTATGCTGCGGGCGATTTTTGCTTCTTTTTTTTTTGACAGTCAGACAGTAGTGAGAGACTCGACTCAGGCAGGATGTAACAGTTACATGGTATTCTCCTTCCAGCTGAGCCACCCGTTGTGAGGATATTGTGTCATCTTCTCTCTTCATCTTGGGGTCATTTCTCTTTCAGACGCCTCAACACCTTGAACAAGTGTGCCTCTATGAAACTTGACGTGAACCTTCCTAAGAAGAAAGTAAGTGGAGACTTTTTTAATAACTAACTTCATTGTAGTCACAATATCTGCAGTCCTTCACTTGTAAGGTTGATTATTATTTGAAGAGTTGTGTATTCCAAAACATTATACAGTATATCCGCTTTGGAAAAACATAATTCCCTGAAATTTGTCATTGAATTTTTTTTTAAATACTGGTAAATATATTTAAAAATATTTTCCGCTCTCAATCATTTTGCAGGTAGATATCATGTCTTTTCACTTTGTGTCTAGATCATTTTGAAACATAACACTTCCTATGTTTCTCTTAGGTGTTGATGTGTTTTCTATCCCAAAATAGCTTGATTTCTTGGATCAGATATTGGTGACATTTGCAGGTTGTAAGAAATAGCAGTGAAAGGCCAATGCCTTCGTAAGAAATGCTATTTTCTTACAAAGATGGCCTTAAGTAATGCATCTGCTTCCTGCGACAATGCAAATATAATCTACCTTCATCCTTTTAGCCTAGATTCTATGATATTTGAGATTGTGCCATTGTTGTATCCATGCCTATTGAATGTGGTCACTTTTTATCTTTCCACACCTTGGAATGTAGCCTGCTGGCTTCTATCAAGGCTTTTTTCCTGTTTTAGTCTATTTATGGCAAAGTCTATTTATGGGATCATTTGTCTGGTGTTATATCACACTGTGAGATGATTGTATAATGTTATTAATTCTTAGCAGACATCCTCTGGCTATTTCCTGCAGATCCTATTTACCTCTCCATTCTGGCATAGATGATGTGTGTGTGTGATAGACACCTCACCTCACAAGCCAGCTGATCTTGTGAATCCCATTCTACTCACAACAGTAAAAAAGTAAAAATGAAATGAGCAAAATCATCAAGTTTGTGAATTTAGCTTAGAGAGAGTGCAGTAGGTTATTTTTATGTATCTGTTTAAACCATTGTATTTACATACTGTACATACTAATGGTACTAATGATCTACCTACATTATTTTTCATTTTATTTTCATTTATCTTTTGTTTAATCTGGTAGATCTCTTTCAAGAGACTTGAGAACAAAAAACACTAATAGAATTGACAAAGAAAATACACAATACAATTCAGTCACATGTTCCAGCAGTCAGACGGTCAGCAACCTACATTAAAAAACATTCTAAAAAACAACATTTTTGTAAGAGGCTAGATTATAGAAAGCAATTACAAACATCACTGAATCATTTATGTTAACAGATTATGGTATGATGAGATATACTGATTTTTATTGTGTTTTTTGCTGTATTTCCCTAGAGTGAAGACTCTGATGAAGAAGACCTGTTTGCTATCAGTGACAAATGGACCTTTGAGTGGAGCAGCCGGCGTTGGTCCAGGCTGCAGGACATTGACTGTCTGCTGGGAAACCACGGGGAGGGCCAGCCCTCCAGGGACAGCGTGCCTCTGAGGACCACCACCAGCAGCGAGAGTGTTTTGACGGACCTGAGCGAGCCGGAGGTCTCCTCCTTGCACAGTGAGAGCAGCGGAGGCAGCGGGCCCCGGGGCCTCAGCACAGAAGACTCTGACTGCTCCAACCGCACCTGCTCTGATTCTGCAGCCATGCCGGACTCAACCTCCCTCACCCTGCCCCACATCCCCAAAGACATCCCCCACTACGGCTCCCTGCCCGATAAGCATGGCAGGACGGGCCGCACACGTGCCAAAGACTTCCTGAAGCGCATGGAGACGCTGCGCTCCCGAGGAACACTGGGAAGGGGCCGCAAGACGTTGGTCATCAGCGGTCCGGTGCTGCAGCAGGAGGCCCAGGCTCTGAAGACGCTGCGGTGCGTAGAGATCATAAACGGAGATGGTGGGGCCCCAGAGCCACCGTCCAACAGGATCATCCCATCCCAGTCCAGCAGTGAGGGTAGCAGCCATTCCAGCGGCAGCGCTGTCAGCACACCCAGCCTGAAGGAGCGTAAGCTTCACCGGGCCGACCACAAGCGCAGCGGCATGTATTTGGAGGACATCGACATCTTCTCAGGCACCCAGGTGAAGAAAGTAGCAGAACAAAACCGCAAGAATGAATTCTGCTCCTATGAGGACCTGGTGGTCCACATCCCCAAAGACCACAAGCCAGGAACCTTTCCCAAAGCACTGTCCATAGAGAGCCTGTCCCCAACCAACGGGGCCTCGATCAACTGGCACACAGGCAGCATGCACCTGGACTCCCCGCTAATCTCATGCACCAAGGAAACCAGGCCTGTCACCCAGTGCTGCACCAGAGGCAGCCGCATCAGCGTGTACGATAATGTTCCCGGCTCTCATCTGTATGCCAGCACCGGAGACCTGATAGACCTGGAGAAGGAGGACCTGTTCCCCCACCTGGATGATATCTTGCTACATGTCAACGGTCTGCAGCAGATAGTGGACCACTGGTCTAAGAATGTGCTGCCTGTAGGGGACGGGCTGGTGCAGGGGGACAGGGGGAGGGAGGGTACAGTAGGCCTCCAGTCCTCTAGTCAGATCACGTTGGACTTTGAGGGGAATTCTGTGACAGAGGGCCAGACCACACCAAGTGATGGGGACCGAGACAGAGTCTCACTCACTGAGACAGAATCTACAAGGCTCAGGGAAAGGAGGGACTCAGGAGTTGGGGCTTCGCTCACAAGACCCAATCGGTAAGGCGCATGGGTGTTTATTGAAATTTATGAAATAATATTGAAATGCTTCATATGAATTTACAAAAATTGGTCTTCATTTCTAGAAGATGAGACTATCATTATCATTATCATCTATCATCATTTAAGTCTGCTATGAACAAAAAAGCATGTCTTTGATGTTTAACTCAAACCTTTGTTCCTCATTGTGCAATATTTCTATTGTGTGTCTTTTCTGGCATCAGGTTACGTTGGCCCAGCTTCCAGATATCGAATCGCCTCAGCCACTCTGTGGCCTCCCTGCAGATCACCAACCAGTCAGCAGGCCAGCTGAGTTTGTTGCAGAAGTTTTCTCTGCTGCGCCTTACTGCCATCATGGAGAAGTACTCTATGTCCAACAAGCACGGCTGGACTTGGTGAGACTCGCATAAACTTCTATGGTCCACTTTGGGTGTCCTTAATGATCAGCAAGCTCTCTTCACATAATTTTTATTAAATTGCTTTTAACTGACTTGTATTTGCTCTCATTATGCTATAGTGGTATTGCTGATTTGTTTTTTGTCTGATATGGTATGATTGGGCCTTTATGAGACAGCATATTCAGCTGTTCTTTTGTCTTACAAGTCTGTAGTGTTTTTATTTCTTGTTAAGTACATTTTTATTGTTATGCTTATATTACTGTTGCATAGTCTTGTGCTATTTCTGATCTATTGAGCCATCCTTAATGAAGCAAGTAGTGCAAGTGTTCCCTTTAAAACAGCTGGTCGTTTGATAACATTTTTTCAAAGTGCTTTATCATCATTCTTAGTCATCTTCTTCCGTCCATACCGTTCATTAAAGATACTGTGTTGATGTCCCTCACAGGTCCGTGCCAAAGTTTATGAAGAGAATGAAAGTACCAGACTATAAGGATAAGAATGTGTTCGGCGTGCCTCTCATAGTGCACGTTCAGCGCTCCGGACAGCCCCTGCCCCTCAGCCTGCAGCAGGCCCTGCGGTACCTGAGGAGCCAGTGTCTTGACCAGGTCAGCCACAGCACACAAACTGTCCCACACAATCAAAATATATGTGTCCAAAAACTGAAATGCCTACTTTTGTTAGCTGGAAGCATGAGATTCTCAGTTTTATGTATGTATTTTATTATTCTCAGTTTTCCATGTAACATAGACATTCAAGTTTTTCTAATGTGTATAATGTGATGACAAGTAAAGAAAGTAATATAAAGACGACCGTCAACGCTATTACCGTACAATGTAATTACGTATTGTTGCCAGCAAGTCACCGTCAACACTTCTGCTTTGTTTCCAGGTGGGTCTCTTTCGTAAATCGGGGGTGAAGTCTCGTATTCAAGCTCTTAGGCAGATGAACGAGAGCGCGCCAGACAATGTGAACTATGAGGATCAGTCGGCCTATGATGTGGCTGATATGGTGAAGCAGTTCTTCAGGGATCTGCCCGAGCCCCTTCTCACCAGCAAGCTCGGCGAGACCTTCCTCCACATCTATCAGTGTAAGGCCTTAAACCCCTTTTTCTGTTTGTCTTTTGTACCATGTCAGATATATGTCATTCTACTGTTTCGCTTCATTTTGTTTTGATTTGGAGCAGAAATGCTAAAACTCTGTTCTCTTATACTTGCAGATGTGCCTAAGGACCAAAGGTTGCAAGCTGTCCAGGCGGCCATCATGCTCATGTCAGATGAGAACCGAGAGGTGCTGCAGACGCTGCTCTGTTTCCTGAGTGATGTCACTTCCTCTGTGGAGGAGAACCAGATGACTCCTATGAACATTGCTGTGTGCCTGGCCCCCTCCCTCTTCCATCTAAACATACTCAAGAAAGACAATCTCTCACCGAGGTAAATGCTAAGAAGTAGTCCTATATGCACTGATCTTTACTCCGACTTGTACGGTTGTAATTAGTTTGGTATCTGTGTTTTTAGGGCAGCCTGTTGTTCCTTGCCTTAATAAGTAATGAGCAAGACACACATGGCCTCCCATTAAAACACCCAAGTGATTATCTTCACCCATGCATCAATAAAGATAGATATAAAACAGGTTACAGAGTTTGCTCAGGGCTCAGGGGCGCAGTAGATCACTCTGTTTCTGGCGCAGTTTTAAAAGGATATGGATCTCCATGGCACTCTTTTAAAGCTCTGTGTTTTATGAGATCATGCTGTGTACAAACAAAACAAACCTCTCTAATTTACCACGTTGAAATTGTTGCTTAAGGGATCAAAGGGGGTTGCCTGCAGAGTGGGATGTGGAGACGGGAGGGGAGGTTTTATATACTGTGTTCAGTGGGGACCCTGACTCTGCTGGCCTAATAACAGTTTTCTCCCCCTAAATAATCCGCAGGGCGATGCAGAAGAAGTACGCCACTGGCAGACCAGACCAGAAGGATCTGAATGAAAATCTTGCAGCAACGCAGGGCCTCGCTCACATGATCATCGAGTGCAACCGGCTCTTTGAGGTACAAGACCGCTCGGTTCAGATGATATCAGGGATTTCAAGGCTGGATGTAATATCCACATACCTCCTCATGTATGTCTTTGCCTGAGTCTTATTTTATGTTTTCATACATCCCTCAGATCCCCCATGAGATGGTTACTCAGTCGCGTAATTCGTACGTGGAGGCTGACTTGCACGCTCC
This sequence comes from Centroberyx gerrardi, assembly GCF_048128805.1. Taxonomy (NCBI): domain Eukaryota; kingdom Metazoa; phylum Chordata; class Actinopteri; order Beryciformes; family Berycidae; genus Centroberyx; species Centroberyx gerrardi. Next base: position 25,207,097 of record NC_136002.1, read on the forward strand.
AACAATTGACGAGTTGTGCAAGCAGCTGGAGGAAGACGATGGAACCTACCAAACCCATATGGAGGGGAGACTACAGAACCTCCTCAAAGAGGCCCGGGAAAAGTCCAAATACTGGGTGTCCTGCAGCAGCTCCGATAACACAGAGCTCTACTATAAGAAGGTTGGTGTTCTTCAACTGTGGAGTTGGTTCAGTATTGTTTTATCTATCTAAATTAGTAGACTTGGTGCATCAAAACAACCAGGATGTCAAATTAACTAACTCCAAACTAACAAAGTAGCTTCAGCACTTGATAGCACAAAAATGAACCTGCTATTCTTGATTTCAGCCATGATCTTGTACCAAATGGAGGCACTCGCTTTCAGATCAGTAAGCCAACATTATGGTTTATGTCCTTGTGTCTCGTCCAGGTGGGAGACGGAAACCCTCTGAGACGCTGGAGAGTGTCTGTGGAGGTGGAAGCGCCACCGTCAGTGGTACTGAATCGCGTGCTGCGAGAGCGCCACCTGTGGGATGTGGACCTGCTGCAGTGGAAAGTGAGCGAGACATTAGACAAGCAGACGGAGGTGTTTCAGTACGTCCTCAACCGCATGCCCCCACATCCCAGCAGGGACTATGTAGTGCTCAGGTGAGTGGCGAAGCAAGGAAAACCAGATATAGTTTGGTAACATTCCAAAAAATTAAAGAATATATGCTTCTACTTTATTGTTTTTTTGAAATATACATACATTTTGTCTTTTAGGCTACAAAAATCCTCAATCTCTGTCTGTTTATTCCAGGTCTTGGAGGACAGACTTGCCCAAAGGTGCCTGTTCCCTGGTTTCCGTGTCCATAGAGCATGAGGATTGTCCTCCAGTTGGAGGGGTACGAGCGATACTCCTGGAGTCAAACTACCTGTTGGAGCCCTGCGGCTCCGGAAAGTCCAGACTAACCCACATCTGCAGAGTGGACTTGAAGTAAGTGATCCAGATCTTTTTTTATTCCTTCATTTAGAGAGTGTTGGTTTAATGATCTTTCTCAGCAACACCCTTCACACACTCTCACAGTAACCCACATTTATACCTGAGAGTAAAATGCAGTGCCCTACAGTTGGTCAATAAGTTGCTCAACTAAGTTACTTGTGATTAAACCGGGATGCTACTGATAGTTTCTTGTTGAACCCAGGGTTTTTTGAGCCCACAAGCTTCTAGTAACAAGCTTGTCTCTCTTGCTTTCAGACTACTGTCAGGTTTTTTCTGACACAAAATAGTAAAAACGGCTTCATGAAAAAATACATCAGCACATCTTAATGTATGCAACACATTTTAGTGTATGCTTTCAGTTTTTTTTTAAAGTTATATTCATCAGTAGTTATTTTTTCCTGCGGTTTGTTGAATAAACTGTCTTGTTCTTGTTTCAGAGGAAGGACTCCAGATTGGTACAACAAAGCCTTTGGTCACCTCTGTGCCGCTGAAGCTGCCCGAATCCGCAACTCCTTTCAGCCTCTCATCACAGACGGCCCAGAGACCAAAATCTGATACTCTCTCCGGTCGTGTCTGCTCAGCCCTGAGATCAAGATTGAGCCTATTGAGTCATAGCTAACAGGCAGACACAGACCACAGACAAGGCCCCAGAACTAAAGCACAGTTTTTGTTTTGTTTTGTTTTTTTAGCTCCTCTGTACTTGCACAATGACAAAAGAGGACATCTTATAGGTGCTGGGCATAATTACCCAATGGGAAATGAATCATCCTGCCAATGTCCTTAGCAGTAGAATTTTGTTCACTTTTATGTTGCTATACCTGTATATTATAATTATTATCTTAATAATATTATTTTTGCCATAATCTACAATGTCTAGGACATTCAAGCTCTTAAACGCTTCTGGGAAGCATGTATATTTTATTCATTTGAAATTTAAAGCTATATTAAATATGCTGTACACGCGAGTGTCTGTATATGTGTGAATATACTGTACATGCAAACAAGATGTATATATTGTATATATGTGAAGGGATTAATAGTACAAACATTGATTTCCTATATATTGATTCTTCCATTGTGACAACCTTCTTGTAATACATATGGTACAAAATTGTAAGCTGGTTTTACTTTGCTTCAGTATTGCCATTTTGGAATGGGTGTAATTTTATTAAACTCTGACCTTTTTATGGTTGTGAAAAAAATGACTCAAGGTTTGACTTGATCATACCTGCTTTAGGGTACTGGATTGTGCAGTCGAGGTCCAGAGACATCATTTTTTAATAAAACTATCAAAACTATAAAGTTGGTGTTCATTTTTGCATTATGATTGACTCTGTCAGCAGATGCCACGTCAGATTTTAAAGAAACAATTCAGTAATGGCCATCAGGCAGTCTATTGACCCGTGAGGAAGTCTACATACCTGTTCTAGGCCATTAATGTGAAGCAATGTGAGTTTCACCACCAGCATAATGCCTCCAGGGACATGTTTACATACCACAATCATGCATACCACTCATACCCACCAACCAAATACCATGCTAACACAAAACAAGGCTCTTCCTGGGCTGAGAGGGACCTCTATTGGCCGTTTCAAGGAAACACATTTCCACTGATCCAGTCCAGAATGAAATGATGGACTCAAAGACGGTGGCTATCTTGAGTTCAGCTCTCAACTCATTTTGATGCAAATATCACAATGATTTGAAACCAAAAGTCATTGTTTGACTTTTTTACCAAAGAGGATTGTGATTCATTTTACATATGTGAGGACTTCAGAGATCCCATACTAATTTTAAGTGACAGCAGCAGTAACACTAAATAATCTGGTTGATTACTATTTTTGTCCACTAGATGGCCCTTTCTGATAAACTGATTATTCATCTTCACTCTGCACACGTACTCAATGCCCCTGAGAAGATAACACTGAAATGAAGTACTTTCTCTCACAGATATGCTATTTTCTAAGAATAGTTATTATAAGAAAGTCAGATAATTAAAGATAATGTAAAACATGGGAAACTTCAGTGCATCTCAATGGCAATGTAGCCTTTACAGTAATTGTTTCAGTAACTGTTGAAGCATGCTATACTGATTCTATATGCATTTTGTACAGTATGCTTTTTGAAATATAATTTGAGTATTAGGCTGAATGGTTACTATCTGTCTCCGTTCAGAACCTGACTGACAAAGCTAGAGAAGACTTGGCAGTTTAATTTGCCCAAAATTTTGTGAAAATCAAACAAGATTATAAGGCTTACAAAGGATAATCTTTGATTTACCCTCTCTTTCATTCTCCAGACATGATGATGTAAAGACAGTCTTTACCAAAGCCGTAGCAGAAACATACTCTACAGTGAAATGTTGTTTATAAGATCCTACTGTGGCAGACCTTACCAAGATGATCAGTACATGACTTGCAGCACCAACAACAATCTTTTGCATGCAGGTCATCGAGTTTGGATCTGCGGTTCCTGTCCGTGTGTCTCTTCAGCGCCCCATATATGGCTCTTAGCATCTGAATGGCAAAGTCAAACCCCCTGCACTGACCTCTATTCAGCACCATTAGTAGCACTGCCAGGGTTTTCATTGGACTGGGGACCAGCAAACTTAACAGAGGGGAACACTGTTAGACCGATAGAGGATAGGAGGGGTAGAAGGCCTGCTGGTGATTTCACACCGACGTTAAAGGACATTATTAGATACAGTGCTATGAAGGAAAAACATGCATAGGACAATAACTCCTAAAGGACACAACAGCTATAAAGCAGGTGCCTAATTCAGTTCAGCTGTATGTGAAAGCACCATGGGCCAGTTATGAGCTGAACATACAGCGTTTTGAGGAAACATTTAGAATGGCAAATGAGATTACAATGAGATTAAAGCAACCAACACCACACAATGAAATGCTATTTCATGTACTTTTGATGAGGAGACTTAATTATCAGATTGTGAATTGTTCTGCATATTGCATTATCACAAATGAAATCAAGCTTTAGAGTGGCATGAAAATAGACTATATAGGTAAAGCTATATAAAGCCTGACATTATTTTCACCTCTCTTGAAGCCATGCTGACACAGATCAGCTTAATGAGGTCATGAAATGCAAGCTCAGCTTCTGGCTGTCAGTCAGGACGATGGACAGGATTGGTGCCAAGCTGTCAGTGTCAGTCTATTTTGTATAACCACTGGGACCACATGGCTCTTTTGTTATACTATGTTTCTGCACCCAAATAAATAGAAAGAAATAAAACAATATATACATTTTAATATTCAAACTTGTACATCTAGATAGGTATTAATTAACCTATTCATTAAAAAAAATCGTAATATTTGATGATTGATTCATTTGAAACTTCTTCTTCTGGCCTGCAGATTAAAATGGTGAAAATGTGTGAACATGAAATGCAATGGCCAACAGTAACATAATATGCAAAGTAAAGGTTTTTTAATTGCAAAGTGGCAAACCTGACCTTTCATGACTTCCCACTAATGCTAGTCAAAGCCCATGAGGCTGTTTGTAAACATCAGTTCAATACTGTGACCAAACTACAGGCCTAATACCTGCTCACCGGGAGCACTGAGAGAAAACTGGACTTGTCATTGACCAAGGGAATTAATCTCAATATAATTGGATTTGTTGTATTGCTTTGCATAGATGGCTATCCAAGGTCACCTTTGTGCCTCACGGACTGATCAATGAAGTATAAAGATCTGGAGCTTAAACTATAATGAGACTGAGCATGTCCTCTTCCTATGTGTGTATACGTTTGTGTTTGTGTGAAGTGCGAGAGAGAGAGAGAGAGAGAGAGAGAAGAGAGAGAGAGGGTGAATGTGTGTGTGTGTGTGTGCCCCTGACGTGCATGTGCTCATTTGTGCATTCATGCATGGTTTTAAGCAAAAAGATGGCCTGAATGGCTCACTCCTTGATTTCTTAATTAAATTATTCAAATTCAACCTTCAAGACACCTGTTAATAAGAGCAGTAGCTTAGTCAATATCATTTATCCTACCTTATTAGGCAGTGGAATATTTTTTTTTTACAAGATCTTAACAATTGAAAACATGGTGTTGACAAGCCTTTCTAATTTCTTTGGCTAGGCTATGAGTCATTTTATGACTTTTCACAGCTTTAGGCTTTGGTCAAACTAAAGGAAGATGACAAATTCAAAGGAAAACCTATAGGAGGGATGTGGGTTTTGGAGAATTCAATCTGATACCTAGTGAATGAAAACACAAGTATATAACTTCATAATATTACTGAAATACACAACTCTGGGGTAAGAAATGATACTGTAATGCGTTACTGAGTAAACTGGGTGGAGTTAATAAAACCCTCCCTGACATCACTGCATTCACCTGATTGGTCCAAATGGCACCAATTAACTGTCACTCAACAGCTTGCTACGAATGTGGTTGGCAGTTACACCTTGCGGTCAAAAAGCGGGATAACTCAGTTAGCTATCTGCTGGGAATGATGAGTATCAAGTTACACTTTGTTTAGTTACTCTGTGTAACTAAACAGTGCTGATATCCAATGTCAACTGACAGGATGGCGACATGACAACCAAAATCAAATGAAAACCTATGGAGGGCTAGTGGTATACTTGTTGGAGCATTCCAATGGATAGTTGAAGAGGCTGATAAAAGTAAGATTTTGATTGGTAAATGTAACGTTACACTACTTGTTGCTGGGGAAATACATGGCATTACCGTGACTACTGAGTAAACTTGTCGCACGTTAACGTTAAAACCGGTTAAAACCCAACACTGTTTACCTCTAAAACACTGCCTTCACCTGCCCACTAGCCCACCGTTGGCAGGAAAGCACCAACGGTCACCCAACGGCCTGCTACGGTGGCCTCCGGCACCGTCATCCCACCTGCTCCGAGCTCGCAGCACGCAGGCGTGGTGAGTGGAACCGCAGGCAGGGGGCGGCAACATGGCGGTGACAGCAGCACCGAGACGGAGACGCGCATCCCAGAGAGCCGCACGCACGCACACAGCTTTGTGTACACCACACAGGTTCCGTCCGTTCATTTAACCGGCTGACACCGATAACACACCGCGGGTTTACTCACTGCAACTCTTCAGAGTGGATGTCACTGAGAGAGAGAGAGAGTGATTTCTTGCTTTGCCGGATTTTCTTTTCTTACATTTTTTTTTCTTCTTTCCCTTGATGCTCCAGAGCTGTGATTAAATATATAGAGGGGGGCACACCGGCTTCTTCAGCTTCCCGATTTGGCTGGAAATGACAAGCGAGAAACCGGTGACAATGCCGGGCTCGTTGTCGCTCTCGGACCGACAACCTCCTCCAGGTCACGGGCAGCAAGGGGCTGCGGGCTCCGCTACAGCCGGTGAGAGAATGATGATGTCCGGCTCAGGTTCAGTGGTCCTCCCGGCTGGGATTATCAATCCGTCGGTTCCGATCCGGAATATCAAGATGAAATTTGCTGTTCTCATCGGACTGATCCAGGTCGGAGAGGTTAGCAACCGGGATATTGTTGAGACGGTGTTGAATTTGGTAAGTAAATGTTTCGTATCACTCATATGACTGGACATTACTGCCTAATCCTACTCATGAATCCGGAAGGCTATCATTTGCATGGTAGTAATCACAGCATATCATTTTGTCATTGGATGGCAAAGCAATGTTCTGTAGAGGCTCTGTTTATGTTAATTTTGTTTTATCAAATCTAAGCTTTATGCGAGGAGAGGTGCCCCGGGATGTGAGAGTAAACAAACAGCAATATTTGAAGTAAACATTCAAAAGTCACACACACACACACACACACACACACACACACACACACACACACACACACACACACACACAGAGCCAATTGTCAAGTTTTAAAGTTTAACAAAGTCCCAACTGACTCCTCCATGCCTATTTGCATATACTGTATGCCTCACTAATATGTTTGCCTATAGATCCAGCAGCAGCTCTGTGTAGATGATGTCAATGCAGATGATGTGGGCTGCTGGGAAAGCATAATGTGGCTCTGTGGAATATCTTTTAGCCTGTTGGTGCACACTCATTTCATTTTCATTCAAAAGATGGCTTATTTGCGTTTTCAAACGACAGATATGATGATAAGGTAGTGTCATGCTGGTGATGAGCAGATGGATCAAGAACAAGCGCAGGAGGCAGTGTGCCTATCCAGCTGCCAGTGATAATTTGGCTAGCCCAACTCTCCAGCAGTGTGGTGAAGTTGATGTAGATTCTTGGTGTAAACCGTTCCTAATTAAAGTTGGGTTTAATGCAGCCAACGCTCCACTTAAAGCCCCTGCAAAGTAATAATCCTTCCATCTCTTACTGCCTCTAGGAATATGATGGTCATGACCCCCTCCCCGCATATTTTACATGGTCAACTTGACTATATTAGTACTACCAACTATAGGGAGGAGTTTCTTATAGCCTTGTTTTTTACTTTTTTAAGGGGACTGGACAGTCCATTGTCTTAATTCAGTTTATGATTTTTATTACAACAGTTAGAGCGAGGTGAGACAAGAGAGTAGGTAGTGGTCAGGGATTTGAACCCATGCAGTTACAGGTATGCCGTGGGCTTAGCAGACGATGCCAATTTCCTCCACGGGTAAAATTTAAGACCTCCAGCTGTAAAAGATATGCTGTAATGTGGATCTCCTCTTCTATTTTAAGTTATTCGGCCTAGTTATGAACTGTAACTACTGTAATATGAAGAGACTGTAGAGCCAGCACATGCGTCTGCTTTGACCATCTGCAAGAGTAATACAGCAGAAGCCTGTTTGCAGTGTTTGGCTTCTCCTTGTTAGCGCACCAGAGATTAATTACGACCTGTTCGGGCACAACAGAAATCCACTTTGTGGAGCAGGAAAAATTGTAGCCCTTGGCATGTTCAGACATGAGAGTAGTGCTGCAACGGCCTGACTCTTTGACACCTTGCCCCTGACACTTTGCTGTGCCATTTTCACAGGAAATGTGCGCACGGAAACACCCACCATAGCCTCCACTGGTTTATTTTCAGCATTAATTGTCTAGACTAGAGACATTTTTTTTCACACATCTGATCTTCTTTATTAAGTTTAATTAGTTTGTAATCTTTCCACATTTTGCTTCACTTTGTTTTATCACATGTTTAAATGTGCACTAACTTACAGAAGACTGCAGCACATAAATATCACCACCCTCTTGATACTTTATAGGTGCTTTTTGCTCTTCCCTGCCTGTTTGCATTTCAAAGTAATTTGAGCATGGTATGTAGCTGTTCTGTGTGACATAGAGTCAAACATACTTTATCCAAACCTAAAACGGCTGTGATTATAGTTCTAGTGGATAATTAAATCTCGGTCACGGACCATGCCAATACTTTTGAATGATAGATTTAATTGACAAAGGTTGTTAGTGCTTTGTTGTGGTTAGCCATTTAGGATATCAGGCCACTTTGATTCTACTTGACTTGTTTGCAAACACAAATAAAACCACCTTAATTATGTGCATACAAATGAGCCACAGATAATGCAGCAATCTTGGGACCAGATGACACGGTAATTGTTTGTTATTATATCTGCCACTTCGTCTAAATTACATCACATAATGTGCATGAATTATACAAGGCAGGGAAGGGGATAGAGAGAGCTATCATACAACTAACCTTCCTCTCCATAGTCAAGTGTACAGATGCCATGATTGCATGAATGATTATGCTGAAGTTCAGGTATGTTTGTGGGGACACCAATCTGTTTGAAGTATGGAGAGAGGGTCTGGAGATCCTGAAGGATCCTTGAATGCACCTCATGGGGTCTAACTGTAGAATAATGAAATAGTAATGTTTTTCTCCATCTCCAAGGAGCAACTCAAGAAAAAAATGCTATTTGAAGGTGCTGATAAATACCTATCATGAAAAAGTGTGAGAATGGCATTTTGGGCTGGGATTTTTTATTCTGTTATTTAGTTGCAGTTCTTGTTGATTATGCCAGCGATGTGAAATTTACCAGTACGAAGAATCTGATGTAAAATCCTCCAGAAATCCTTGTGCAAATTTTACTAGGGTGTCTGCCTACTTAGAAACCTGGCTTAGATATTAGAGACAAGAGGCTGGGCATGTAATTGGATGCATCAAATGGGCACCACCCATCACAGATGTTTCCTTGAATTAGGCACACGCCACCTTCAGAAGGCTCAGCAGTAAATTCCAGTGTCCCAGAACCACCCGCTCTGTACCTGCATACCCCGCTCTACACTCGCAATTGGCACCCATCAGACCTACATTTATTCATTATCTTCACACACTTATTCCTATTTAAGGTTACGGGGGGCTAGAGCCTATCCGAGCAATACATTCGGTAGAGAAACACCCTCCTTGACAGGTCGACAGTCCATCACAGGGCCAACACAGATAGACCGACAATCACATACTGTATGTTTATCCACCTGACTTGGAAACCAACATTCACCCACACTACATTTACATCTACATATACGCTGCACCCACACTTAGGCCTACGTATAGCCCATAAAAAAAGCAGCCCATAATTTTCAAAATCTGAACACCAGCAGGCTAATGGGAAAACTGACCCTGCTGGCTTGAAATGGCCCACACAGCAATTCAGAAACCTCACTGTATCAACAAACAATACACTTACTTGCACTATATAAAAAGAGGATGGTGTGGACAGTGTATGACAACCCAGTTCTACTACTTTCGCTGTGCCATCATTGGATAAAGTAATGTCCCTATTTAAGGTATGAGATACTTTGCGCTCCAACTTGTTTTCTTTCTTTTCAGCCAGAGCCAATGGCATCTCTTTTCAGCTGCCTTAATGGCCTCAAATAAGCTCTGACCATGAATCTAGGCGATGCACCTAGTCAAAATTGGTATCAGCAAGGATATCTGCTTATTGACCACTAACCATCAAGTTGTAAACAAAACCACTTTGCCTCATACTTACTGTGCAGTTTATGCTAGTTGTTTTTTCCAGAGAGCATTCGACAAAATAGCTGGCTCACTGCTTTCTCCCAAGATGAGAAAATAGAAGTCGGTATTTTTACATTGCTAATTGTGTCACTCGTATGAATCATTCAGTTCTCTGACAAAAGAGAAAGCCTGATTACTCAACACCCGACAGCTCCGCGGCCAAAGTCAAGTATGATCTGTCTGATAATGAGATCTGGGGGAGAGGTGTGAAAATCAGATAGCGTAATCTAGAAAATTAGGGAAAAACTTGTGCTGCACATCTTGATCTTGACATTTGGCAGTATCCAACTTCTCATTTCCTGTCAACAATCGGTTGATATCGACATAAATACATGGAATAGTAGTAACCTACCATGTCAGGTCACAGTACTCATCAAACTTGGAGTAATCATCAAGCTTATTCAGGCTTCCTTAATAATAAGCTTTACCTTGCTGAGGAACCTAGACCTACACCAGTTGCCAAGCGTGAGGTTTAACTAGACAGATGATCAACAATTTGCACTAATATGGGAAGATTGCTCTCGCTGCTACAGTATTCCCTTCCCATCTGTGTCAGTACTTTTACAGTTAATTCTCTGTTGCCCTGCAGAACATGCTACAGACAGGCCCACTTACTGCATATTAACGTTCCTATGTATTGCGAGGAAAGAGAAAAACAGTATGCCAAGATACTTTTAATGAGAAGCTGACAGATTCTGAGTTTTTACAGCCTTATTGCCTCGTTAAGTATAAGGTCACCTATAGTTGCCAAATCAATTATTTTCATTAGCTTAATGGCATTACGTATGCTATCACAATTAGCCTTACGACAGCAACGATGCACATTGGACTTTGATTAGTAATCACTGATCCTTGCTGTTTCTGGTTAGGAGATGCTTTTGAAAGCAATTTTACAGAGTCAGAATCAAATTTAAGAGAGGGAAAAGAGCTCTATATGTGAAATTAATTGTTGTTATGAGACCTTTTACTTTACACGTGTATGCATAACATGCAAAAGACTCCCACACACTGTCTGTACTTGTGCAGATTAGTCATGGTTGTTATGATATTGTATGTATGTTTATTTTGGGGTGGCTCAGTGGCTTAGTGGTCAGCTTCTGTATGTGGAGTTTGCATGTTCCTCCCCGTGTTTGCGTGGGTTTCCTCCCACAGTACAATAACATGCAAGCCAGGTAGACTGGAAACTCTAAATTGCCCATAGGTATCAATGTGAGAGTGAGTGATTTGGCTATCTATCTGTGTTAGCCCTGTGATGGACTGGCAAGCTGTCCAGGGTGCTTCTTCTACCCAAAGTACGCTGGAATAGGCTCCAGCCCCCGTGACCCTGAGTAAGAATAAACGTTAAGATAATGAATTAATCTATATTCCATCTCAGCGATAGACAGACTAGTCCAGACAGAGTTTCACTGTAAACAGCAACAGGTCACTCACTGTCTCACTATGGAGCAATGAATCTACACAGGTTAATTCAATAAGAATTGAACATCATCACCTCACATGACCCTAAAAATTATTATTTGTAAGGGAGAGTAATTGAATGTGCTAAATATCCAGATGTTACAGTGTTGTGCCACCATCCCTTATCAAACCTAATTAAGGCGGGTTGTCATTAATCTTTCATGTATAGGCGGCCTGAGATGAAAGCTGTAATTAAGATAATGTGTTATAAGGCAGGTTGCTCAGTCCTGCCTTCTAGGCTGATGTAACTCCACAGGAATTAAATGGTGTAACAAGAGGGAGCTTGAGTTGTACCATTTTACTTGAAGGCATTATCCAACTTTATCTTCAGAGTCAGACAGTGACTGTGATGTGCACCAGCGCATAATGTTATGGCACGGTCTCTTTCGTACACAGTGATGATTGATTGATTGATTGATTGAATTTGCTTGATGCATCTTAAAAACAAGTACAAGAATAGGATTCAGAAAGAAAATAAATTCAGGTACAGTTTTAAAAAAATCATCAAGGATAACAAAATAAAGCTCAAGAGCTTATTTCCATTGTGGTCCTCACTAACCTGGTGATTTCCATGGTTATACTGTTTATTTTGTATACATGGATATTTGTAGAGTCCTATATAATTAAGGGTCCTTGGCTCAATCCCACAAATCATATCCCCCATATGTTTTACACTAGCCCTCTGAAAAAGTGAGTATTGACTGTGTGATAGTTGTATATCTTTGCCAGTTGGCATACCATAACACTATTTAGGTGTTGCTGGCTGCTTGCATACCAAATTAATAAATGGAGTCAGGAGATATCAAGACTAGAGGCCTTTCTCCTGCAAACACAGAACAGTATTCATCATGTGTCTGGATGCTTTTCATATGTAAGTTATCAATCTACATTTTAGACTGGATTCATGACATTTTTTTTTTACCTTGACTATCTTTTAGCATAGACTGTACTGTCTTAGATTTTACCACCATAGTTTCAGTATGATCTGTTTGGTTATCTGCGTTTGGTTAGAGAGCAGAGCAGACGTTTAAGAAAATTTGTGACTGTGTTATTGGCTATTTTTAGGTTGAATGGTCATATCAGATTGGCAGTAACTTTGGTAATTTGTCCCTCTTCTACTTTGCTTGCTACAGGAATTTTAGTGAATTTGTCCCTCTTCCCTGTTGAGCTCTGTGCTTGCCTGACAGCGGCAAAGACTGGTGGGGTCTTTGCCTGATAGTGTTGAGCAAATTCCTTGGGCAAACATCATTATCATATATGGGACAAACACTGTTAAGCCGAGCTTTTCTGTTTGGATTGTTGGTATGTAGCATGTAAATCTGGAAAACTGCTTGTTTGCTTAATTTTGGATTCAAATCAATCCACAATATTATTTGCAAGACACAATTTTTTCTGTTAATCAGAAATGACAAATATTTGTTGTGAAGAATAGGATTGTAATGGTTTTTAACAACATTTTTAGAAGAAATTTAGAAGAACTTTTGGTAAATGGAAGAGGAATTACAGTGTGTGATTCGGGTAATATGATTTTTTTCTCAACTGGATAAACTCGCTCCAAATGCTTTCAAAGTCAACACATGAACATTGTTCTTCGTGGGTGGAAAAAGTAGCTAGATTTGTCTCTAGTCGCATTTGAGAAATAAAGTTGCCAGAGCAGTCTGAAATGTCATCAATCTATTGACAAAGATGCCAAGTTGGCAACAGTGACTAGATGTAGGAAATCACTAACTGTAGTAGAAGTACACAATTCAAGTTGAGGGAAAGTGGGTACACCATAAACATAAATTACAACACTTCATCTCAAATTAACTCCTGGAATAGCATCACCGATTGATGATATACAACAGTGTAAGAAGTAAATATTCACATTAGTAATAGTTCATCTTGGAGGCCTGATTTGTGTAATACTGAATCTTTGTCAGCATCTTTACATTTTGATGAATTGGAAAATAGGGGAAATGTTAATGGTAGCCTATAACACAAATTTCCCCACTGGTGCCTACTTCTCCTGCTCCTAGTGATGTGAGTTGACACTGCTGAGCTCTGTATTTTATTTTTTTAAACGTTTGTCTCTCTCTCTCTCTGTCCTCTGTGATCAGGTCTGTCATAAAGAGAAGAGGGTTTAACAGTTAAAAGCTGACATTTTTGAAACAAGCAGGCATCTGTACTTCCACGTGCCTTCTGTTTACACAATTCAGACTAGGTGTATGTGGTAGAAGTCTTTGGGAAATGCCTCATATCAATCACAAATAAATACGCTTTCCCTACGACTAACAGTTCAATGTTCACCATGGAGATGATGGCTTCAGGGAAGACTTCCCAGCTCCTCTGAAGGTTGCCTTTGTTCCTCACAGAAGCCATCTAAAATTCATGTTGTCCCACTTTCAAAGGATATGCCAAGCTGGCAATTTTAAAAGAGATGTTTTGTCATAGTAGCAATCGAGGCATGTACAGGGCTGTAGGTGACTCGATGTCTTAATTTCTTTCCTTCTCTTCTTTCATTGGTATATTGAAAAATCCATCATTGCATTGGGAATTGATTGAAAACAAAGTCATGCCTGTGGTTGTCCTAAATGAATTAACTTTGACTTCATAGTTTTAAATGGAAATCAATTGTTCGCGATAAATACCATAGCTGAAACCTTTACATCTACCACAGAGCATTCCTAAAAGACCTAGTACTACTTTAATCTACGGCACACTCTGCTGTCAAGGGACAATCAATATCCCTGGAAATGCATAATAGATGAAAGACATGGAGCGGGACTTGAGTGGCCTTAGCTGCTTTCAGTTATGGTTGGCCTTCTCCACTGTAAGCATCCCTCTGCTGCTGTCTATTTGTCACTGGCACACTGATCAATCTTGGGTCAATTTCACCTCCAGTTATTGGCACAGTTTTGCAAGTGTCACTCTAGATTCCAGTTCAAGTTGTGTAGTAGACTGCAGGTTTTCTGTGTCGCTCTCAAATTATTACAGAATGGGTCCTTGCCTTTTTTGCTGACAAGACCTACTGTACACATGCATAGAGTATCGCAATGCCATTACACATTCTGTATCAGTGATTTACTTTGGTTTTGGGAAATTGGTCTACTTCTACTGGGAAATTGGTCTACTCCACAAGTTCTGAAAAAAAACCCATTTACAAACAGCTAAATACTTTTTCAATTAGCTTCTCTCCACTTTAGCAGAGAGACAACGTAAACAAGGATCAAGCAAAAACAGTTCTGTCAAAGGCCTTGTATTTGAGTAAGTTTGTAATGGCATGAGGAATGCAAGTTAAATACTCTTGCTTAGCCAGACAATTCTCCTCACTTGGTTCTCGCTGTACCAGCTCAGAGGAATGGTCTGGCAGAGACAATTTTTGAGCTTGGATTGTGCAAAAAAACAGTTGGGGTTGTTTGAATATCAAGCAACCAATCATAGACGGCAGCAGAGGGATGCTTACAGTGGAAGTGTTGGGGGGGGGGATGTTGTTGTGGAACTAGCATGCACACCTGAGAAGAGCCCTGACCCGTATTGATGGTAGCCTGCAGGCAAATCAGCAATGGAGAAATCTCCACAAAAAGCTGCATCTAAGAAAGCTGAAGTTTTTCAGTTGTACCGACAAAAGAAACAATCTATTTCCATCATAAACCTGCTAGCGTTCTGCTGCTAGCTGGACGGCTAGCTTCATTGTTGCTGTTGGGTGTTGGAGGGGGATTTTGAAGGAGGCAACACACAGTCTTGGGTTTGAATCTGGCCCAGGCCTCAGCAGCCAGCATCTGCTGAGCTAGACTACTAGTCAAACAACATTTTGTTCTGGTTCTGGATTTGTAAGATCATTCCAAGCAATTTGACCCACTCTCTCATAAAATAAGTGTCTTTATTATTAATCTGAAACTTGAATAATTGTATTTCTTGTGGCAGCAGGGTTGACATAGTACGTAGGGAGAGTGTCTAGGACCTAGGTTCAAGCCCCCATGTCCGCATCCACCCTGCTGAAGTGTCCTTGAGCAAGACACTGAATCCCTACCAGCTCCAGGAATGCTGTTCTGTAGCTGACTTTGAGCTCAGAGCTCCATGCGACGCGTGCTAAGGGAAAGGAGAATTTCCCTACAGGGATCAATGAAGTGTCACATTACTGCTGTTAATATACCTGAGATAATGATACCCAATAAGCTATATGTTCTGTATATAGAGACCCTGTGTGAGATAAGAAAATTAACACTTCAAGGTTGATCAAGAATGGCAGTGTTCACCTTGAGGAATTCATTACTAAGCTTACTTTAAAAAAAAAAAAAAAGCTTGTGAACCACATTCATAGTAGGGTGCTACAGTATGCTAAAATTGTGCTTCCCTCAGTAAAGTTCAATCTCTACTAAGCCATCCAATTTCTGCCTACAGCAGTCTCGTCTGATCTGCTTGCTGATAATCTGCTTGTGGTTTGAAGAAAAAAATGAAATATTCTGATTTTGTGTAAATTTGTTTGTTTAAAAGTAATTTTCCTGAACTGTTGATTGATTCAGTGGGTATGCTGAAATGCATTTTCTTGTCCTCAACCAAGGACAACGTGCCAGACTGCATTTTTACAATTTACTGTGTGCTGTGCTATGTTTGCAAATGTTTTTTCCAGGTCTTTTATTTATTTTGACACGTCGCTACTGTAACACTCTTATGTTTCTATTTCAAATTTTCCAGAGTTCTCACGTTCTGTGAAATCTTGATTTTGAGGTCTATGATCTTTAGCTGCTTTCCTCACAGAAAAAAAACCTTTATGTCTTTTCTTTTCATCTCTTATTTATTTCCTTAACACTTCTTTGTCATACACAATCTTTCGAGGGAAACAGGAGTATTTGTTACTCCTGTTTGTCTGTCTGGAGTTTAACCTTGTACTCACTACTGTCGGTCACTGATTGTAATGTTGCCGAAATAGGAATTTAAACTTCTTCTACTTCTGCACTCCTTGTAAGTTTGTCTGGATAACGGCATCAGCCAAACGCTTAAAATGGAAATGGAAATGCCGCCGGGGATATAGCCTTTGTGGTTTCATTGATAACTAACAGCCAGTGCCTTAAGGAAATGCTAAGGAGATAGGTCATAAGCCAGTGCAAAGGCCATAGATCCATTTTCTCTCTGCTCTCCCCTTGGCCTTTCTCTCCTCTCGCCACGCTCACTCCGCTTACTCGCTCATGCATTGTTACCCCGGAGAGATCCTGATGGTATATTATTTGGCTGCTGCCTACATTAGCATCAGAGCGCATTCTGGGCTGCAGCTCCCAGCTCAGCGGGGTAAAGCTTACCAGGGGCACAACTGACTTCTGGTTGTGAATATTGTGAAGACTGCGGTGACAGTCTGTCTTTGAGGACAGTTCTGGACAGAGATTTGTTGCTGTGCTGTACAGTGAGGTGCGTTGTGTGCAACATCCATGTTCAGAGAGGGGATGAGGGGATGAAGAAGGAGAGAGAGAGCAGAAAGCTTGATAGACTCCTACAGGAACCCTTTTCTTCTCTTCTGCACACACACACACACACACACACACACACACACACACAGCATATCAGAATTGAGCTGGAGGTTGTGTTCGTTTACTCTGTTTAGATTGGACATTGAGGTCAATAGGTTCACATGGTATACTAGGGCTGCAACTAATCATTATTTTCATTATTAATCTATTAATTATTTTTTCGATTAATCAATGCATAATTTAGTCTTTAAAATGTCAAAAATAATGACCCATAGTGCCCATCACACTTGGTTGCTTAATTGCTTGCTTAGTCTGACCAGCAGCCAAAAAACCCCCAAATTTTCATTTTATAATGATATGAAATGGAGAAAAGCAAGCAAATCTTAGTATTTGTGAAGCTGTGACCAGCAAATGATAAACTACTGACCAAAATCGATTATCAAAATAATGGACTAATCGATGAAATAAACGACTCGTTTGAACAGAATTCCAAATTTTTATTTTATCTTTTTGTTGTTTAATCAGGCTGATCTATTAAGAACGGGGTTCTTACTTGCCAAAGTTATTACCAAAAGCATATTGCTGTGTCTTTGTCAAGGAAGATCTGAATGTGGCTTTGTTGTGTTGATATCTCACTGTTACTTAAAAATGACATTTCAGTATTGCTTGATCCAGTTGTATTTGGCATCATTCATCCTCCAACAACCTCCGAAGGGCATATTAAAAGAGAAAGAGCAGGTCTGTTTAAAACCATGGAGTATTTGACATTCTTTCCTCAGAGATCCACAGTATGTGACTGAGCTAGGAGTGACACTGTTGTATGTGATGGAGTTTGGGCAAGCAATGCTTACCATGTATGTACGTATGTGAGCGAAGTCCAACCATCTCCTTTCCGCTCCCAGGATCTAGACATCCAGTGAGCAGGCTTGTGAAAGTTCAATTGAAATTACAGTGGCAAATAAATGGGTTACTGCATTATTGTTCTGGTTTCTGTTTTTATTATGTGTATGAGTGCACCTCTTACACAAAAACAATAACATGCCAGGCCACAGCCTCTGCCTGACAACAGGAGCTTAACCCAGTGGGCTGTGGAGCGGGTCGCAGGGAGACACAGAAGAGGTAACCTGCCAGTGGTCAGTTACTGAGCCATTGTTAACCAGACCTGTTTACAGCCAAAGACAAGTGTATTGGATCAGCGGCAGCAGCAGCAACAATGTGAATACTCAGGCTTACTCCTGGGTGGAGCTGGCGCTGGCAGTCAACCAAATCCCAGCCTGGGTGTTAATGCGTTGTCTCCCCCCATAGGAACAGGGCCCTGGATACTGCGCACACATGCTCATTTCTATGGAGATGAGCTGCATCTCTGATCAGGCAAACATGCAAAGTCATATTGCTCACTGCAGCAGGATGACAGCCAGTTACTGTAGCAAGGTGTTGACATCACAGTGCAGACGCGGCATAAGCAATGACTGTACCTGATAACTAGATTGTGAAGGCACAAATAAAGGCTGCGGTCCTGGTTATTTACATAGCTGCGCTTGGAACAGGAAATATCTATCCAATCTCTATTTAGCCTAAGCTTCTGAATGAATACAAAAGGGTCATTAGAGATGCAGGAAAGCCAGTTTTGTCGATATGTGTTATAATGTTACAAAACTGTTTGGCTTTTATTGGACGTGGCGTAGCTGGAAAACAGAATTTGTGTTTGATGCTCAGCAAATGAATCCAAAGGCAGCCAGCAGTGTAATTGGATGTCAGGGTGTGAGGGATTTGATGTTTGAATTGTCTCTGTGTCAAGGAATACTTATTTGCATGTCCTACAGCCTAACAAATGCATTTAGATGGAGTACGACTCATAGGCCGATCTGTTTTTAATAGCTTTGAAAAGGCATCCCCCCTGTGTTCTCTTCCCTCCCACGTTGGCACCTGGTACCAACTCAACCTCATCTTTTGCAGCTCTTCTTTGTCTTTAAAGTGGGAATGGTGATTTATTTGAGTCACGCAGCGAGGGCAAATAACAGAAACAGATATTTCCTCACCTTTCAAACCCTTTTGCAACCGGATTGTGATTGAAATATTTGAGGCCGAATATGCAAATGGAATGCACAAAAAAATGTCCACACACATTGCTCCAAACAAAACTGGAGATTTAGAAAAAAAAACCTTGTTTGAAGGGAATTAGAGCGTAGGAGATCAGGATGATGACGAGCGGGAAAAATAATGGCTAATGGAATAAATATAAGTTATACTGTACACTGCACCTGATTTTTTGCTGCACTGAATGCCTATTTATTACTGGACTAATTTCAAAGGGTCTGTAATGATCAGTTTGATTATACATGTTCATGTCAAGTTTCACAATGATAAGACTAAGAATTTGCAATATCTGTCAGCTCCATAATGCTTCAATGTGTCACTGATTGTCCTAGGCCTTCATCCCAAGGGGAAGGTGGAATAAGACAATGATTTATCATATAACTGGCTTGTTACCTTATAAACCCTCACTGTCACATAAAGCTACATGTGGCCCATTTGAGATGACATTTCATTTAATATGTCCCTGTGCTCCTACATGCGGTGCTGTCCCTTTTTGAATGCGGTCGGTCGCAGCATGATTTGTCAGTCACTGAAGTCATAGGTAGATCCATTTCCTTGTGCCCCTTTTGTTATATCTTTGTAGAGGCAGGGGATGGAAGAATAGTGTAGTGTGCTATAGTATAAAGTATCTGTACTGAGTCCTGTGCGCCAGCGAATACCCGAAAACATATGATCTGTCACACAACACTATCTTCCCCAATGGAAAGCATGCTCTCTCTCCCCAGCTCTACTAGTGATAGAACACATACAACAGAGAATAACCTTAATTTATTGGTATAGTATAAGGCATCTGAGGTCCATATTACAGAAACTGACAGATTTATAATTCCCTGTTGCTCAAGAGCCACTAGGCAGTTAATGATGTGTGCTATGAATACAGATTTCTGTGTTATGCCTGTGCTGATGTTGATGGGGAAGGTGCTGATGCGAATTCCTCTGTTATGTTTTCATTATACTACTTGTCTTTGGTCTTGGAGTACTGTAGCGTTGTAGCCTGCACTACACTGGCTTTGGATGACTCAGGCAAGTGCTGCTGTGTTCATCCTGTTCCCCTGCTTTCTTCTCTTCTGTGTAGGCTTTGCTTTTGATAAAGGTTAGCGTAATCCATCTCCTAGGTGTTTATATTTATTGCCCCAATACAGCTAGGATGTTTCCATTTCCTGCTGATATTGAGGCATGAAGGACTCTGTAAGAGCTGGATCACAGACTGACTTAATGTAGCTGAAGTAAGGGAGAAATAATGGAGGGCTTACTGAGAGTTAGGGGTTTGGATTACAATTAATGCTGAGGGATCAGCGTAATGAACGAAGACACCATCCATTTTTATGGCTCATTATCCTCCCTGCCACATTCTAACAGAATTCTTTAGAATTAGTCACTTGGCCATTTTTTTTTTTTGCTGTGTCTGCTTGTGTTTTCATCTGATTCAATGCACTAAGTTTTTTTTTTTTTTTTTTTTTTAATTTTGATGGACTCTCCCCAGATTGCTATCCAATGTTTAGGCATGCATCTAATGAAACATCAGTGGTGCATAACTTCTTATTCAACTGCCATTTAATTTCAGCTTGCCTCCAGCACAAAAGTGTTGCTCATACATATATTCATGAGAGGCTAATGGACAACTACATATGTTCTATTTCCCTAGTTTAATTAAAGGAATTGGAGATGGCAGCTTGGCATCTCCAATATAGGCAATCCATTCAGATTTCCTTTATTTTTCAGTTGCAGGCGGGGCTAGCTCAGTGTTTATCCTCCAACTTGTGGGAATAAATCTCCAAGTATGGACCCAATAATGATCTATGGTGCTCTGTAGATGGCTTTTGTTTGTGCCATTTGGGGTCCCCTGTTGATTCAAACTGAATGCGTACTAAGGGGGAAGTAAAATGGCAGGCACAATGTGGCCATGTAGCTATAACATGAAGTGATAGCAAAGGATAATCATTCAGTGAAACCCATTGTAATCCTGCCTGGGTTTCTCTCCCTTTACCCCAGAAAACCACATAATCAGAGGAATCATTATTTGGCAGAATTTGCAGTTTCAGTTTCATAGTCCTTCTTGACATTAAAACAATACTGTGTAGCCTACTAAAGCTGTCTGACACTATAGAACAACCATGAATGAGCTATGTAATTATTTATTTTTATTTGGCATAGCGTACAGAATGTTTAGTCCGATAACATTCACTGGTCCATACAGCACTGTAGCTTATGTGTTATGTAGCTTTTGGGGATGCAATTCGGTGACTGTATGTTGGTAGGCATGGGAATATTGAAGCCCGATTTCAAGCCGAGGCTAGATGCTGAATGTGTGTCGCAGGCTAATGGTATTAGTAGTGAGAGTTGGTCTGCGATGAAAGGAACATCTGGTTGGAGAGCTTCACTGTAGCTCCAGAGTCTCAAGCAGAGAAGGATTACGGCTGTGGCATTTGGTTGAAGATGATTCAGCATGGTATTAGATGGCCTATATGGAGCATAGCTTGGGACAGCGTGATAAGTCCCCACTCTTCTTGTAATGCGAGTACAGTGTGGTAGGAGCTGTGGAGATTGGTGAATCCCAACATCATGCTTCTGAGTGATAATGCATGCTTTGATTAATGTTTGAGTACTTTATCTTATATTCCCTGGCTTTTCTGGACAGGGCGTCCCCCCCACTCTATTTCTATAGATTGCATTGGCCATATATTATTTAGCAGTAGGATGGTCATATCTTTTTTCAGAACTGCAGGCTATTTTTTGAATTTATCTCTCCACAGCATCTCTATCCCACCCGTGTCCTTCAGTCCCATCCATCCCCTCAAGCACCCCCTTCCCTTCAAAAGAGAAAAATTGATACACACATGAAAAAAATAAGGCAAAACAAACTGATCAAAGAACAAAAGTAAGTAAACAACCAAATAACAATGCAATAGAAGGTGCTGATCACTACAGAATTGATGACATGAAGCAGAACCAAATGAAAGATCTTAACCATCTTTCCTTCCCATTAAATAACTGTAGTATACGCATAGTTAAGATAGGTAAAAACAAGTTTTCTACTTGATATTAATAAGCTTTACCTCTTCAGCACAGAGGCCAATAGACACATAAGCCTGGGCATGGTGATCATTTGAAACAACACATCCAAAGCATCTTTCCAAACACTCAGTCTCCCAGCAACCCAGCAGACAGTTGATGACTGTGCAATATTTTATACATTATGTTTGTGTTATTGACGTCACGCTTGTGCAGTCAGGGTGGAATTGCATAAGTGCACATAATACATTATACTAAGGGAGTTGAAATCCTGTATTTATAGTCTGGACCTCAGCTTTACTGCATTTATTTTTCCATTCAAATCGATAGGCCAAGCAAGTCTTGCTCTATGAATGTGCAATATTTCAAGGGCACCAGGCTGCAGCCAGACGAGTGGTGTAGACTTGCCTTTTCTGGATAAAGGTGCTAACTGAAGAGAGTGGCTTTGTATGCCAGGTATAGGTTGTTGAAGGTACATCATAATTTCTCCACAAATCCTCAGAAGTTAAAAGTACACTATCCATCAAACAAATGATCCTTCTGACAGCCCAAAGTTTAAATATTAGCAGTTTAAGTGCTGCTTTTTCCATCCTACCAGGTAGTTAATTGCATTCACCTGGCATCTCTGGTCCAAATCCCTTCCTGTTAGACAGCTAGAATGAAAACCAGCAGTACTCTGGGTCCCGAGAACCGCGTTTCCTCCTTTCTATAACGGCATTGTGTGGACCATTAGGACACATCGTATGACTGCTCTGCATGGATGCCTGGTTTGACTGAGAGGTTCCTTGACAGCTGATTTTACAGTTTTGGGTTTGGTTTAAGCGCTGGGAGCTTGCAGGTGAACGCTGCCTCCTTGGCTTATGTTTTTTACTCTACTCCTTGGAGGGTTGTTTCTGCAGTGGCACGTCGCCAGCTACGTCTGATGCAGGGCTCCGTTGACCTTGGAGGAACCGCTGCTGCGCCAGACGGGGGGTAGGAGATGGGTGATAGCGGGAGGGGGATGGGATGGAGGATGGGGATGAGCTGAGGTGAAGTTCAGAACAGCCTCATCTCCACCGCAGGGCACAGGAGGACAACCAAGATAAATCCACGAGGCAGCCAGGCTTGCACTTTTCAAGAACAATGTGTACACAGTGTAGGTATTAAAGGAATAGCTTACCCAAAAATGTAAATGTTGTCATTATCTACTCACCCTCATGTCAGTCAAAACTCAGAAGTTTGTATGTCAATAGTCATTTAATGTCAATTCCTTTAACGATAATTAGATTGTTCCAGGTTGATCTTAACTGCTAACAATAGGAAGTGTCCCTGTTGGAGCCACAGTTCTACAGTGCTCGTTTTTCACATTTCCAATCAACCATGCAGCTCCAGTTCCATTAGTTTTAGCCTGCAGATGCTGAGTGTCAGACTCTAAACATCTTCACTGTTTAAACAAGGGCTTACTGGTGTTTAGACTGCTATCCTTCCTGTATAAATTTGACCTTTTTCACAGGTAATCTGTTTCCAGCCGTGTTAAAGGCTCCAGGGGCCTCGGCATGGTTCTGTTTTTATCAAAACGGACGGAGCATGTTTATGTTAGTGATGATCTTCCTAAGTATATACCGACTGATGGCTGGTCTGCTCTGTCTGCCCTGTCTCTGCACTGAAGGCAGAGCCACTTGTCTGGGAGTGTTGCACAAATTAGAGAGCCACTGCTGGCTCAGAATTGTCCTTGAGACATAAAAGTGTGTTTGCACTGCCAAGTCCAATAAGGTTATACTTCGAATCTATGACAATGAAACATTTCTCAAAGCCTCCAGTGTCCCATGCCATAACTGACTAATCTTTTTTTACTGTCTTAGAACCACATGTAGAGCCACTGGAAATGCTTTTTGATTGTAGAATACTTTGTCCATTTATGGGTCCTTGAAATGGCAGTTGTGGGAATATATTTTTACAGGTGGAACTGGCTAGCTTGCAGAGACAATGACGTGCCTTTTCAAACAAGCTGAGCTAGGAACTGAGAGGTCTGTGTGGCATTCAGAATACATTTTTAGATCAATTTCTGTTATCATGGCCATTACAATCTACAGCTTCTTGAGCAGTAGTCCATTTCTCAGAGCATAGAGGTCTGTATAAATTTGCTACATCTGCATCTGATTTAGGGCTGCACGATATATCGTTTCAGCATCGTCATCGCGATGTGCGCATGCGCAATAGTCGCATCGCAGGACGTGTCAAGTAAGGCAAATTAACTCAAACACGTCATGCTACAACTTTTTTGCTGCTTGATACAAAAGGAAAACTCGCACGGTTCTCATTTTCCATGACTAATCTACAAGAGAAGTCTGTCTGATATAACATAATTTACTCCGATTTAAGGGTTTGTTATAAGAGTAGCGTATGTTACCTTTCCAGCTTTCGCGGCTCCGAACCGTAGTTGGGAAGCCTCTGGTGTTGTGCTAGCCTATTTTAGCTTAGCCTGGCTCGTAGCTGGTAACAAGCTTTTTACTAAGAGTCCGGACCGACTCTGCAGTGGAGAACTGGCACTTTATTTCGGTACAGCAGCGAACATAATGCACGGCCTCTCGGTGACGTTCTAAGCTCTTTTCCCGCTAACTATGGTAACTTTACTCACTTAGCATCCTGCAACTCACTTCCTAGTACGTCACCCGTGCAGGTTACCCACAAGGCCACCTTCTTAAAGGGGCAAGGCTTGATAGAGCTATTCAAGTCATTTGGTGAAAATTCCTGTATTTTTTCACATCGCAATATATATCGCAGAAAAAAATAAATATTGCAATGTCAGTTTTTTCCAGTATTGTGCAGCCCAAATCTGATTTGCTGCATCAAATCCAACACAGTTTTTCTTCTAAGTTAGAAGAAACTTAGACTTAGACTCAACTTTTTTTCTTTCAACTGGAACTAATGAGAAGAAGACGAATCCAGAAGACATGGTAATTCTGGTAGTTGTCTGCATAAAATATCATGCGTGTTTGTTTTGGTGTCTATGATGCACATTCTTTGGTCTTTGCTTGTTTTCTAACTTTGTCCCTGCTGACCACCGCACACTCTCTGAACAAATTAAATCAAAGCAAACCAATGGCTCTGTATCAAACAGGCTGCTGATTGGCTGCCTGCTACACTGGCTCTGCACAATTGGTGGCAAAACTTCTGAAAACTTTTCCTTCTGCTGCCTGTATGGTTAACTAGCCTATGTCAGTTGAGGTTTAATATCAAAATGTGAAACATTGTAACAGTGTGTGTGTGTGCGTGCGTGTGTGTGTGTGTGTGTGTGTCTGTGTGTGCTATGTGTGTGTCTGTGTGTGGGGGAGATACGCTTCAAAAGGCTCTCTTGTAATTGGAATTCGGTTGCACTTCTTGATAAATTACAAACTTGATCTGTTGTATAAGTGAGTGAGCAAGTTTTAAATTAACACACAGTATCTGGCTCTATATACAAAGTAGCATTGAAAACCAGTAGGGTGTCATATTTCTTTAAAAACTGTATCTTAATTATTTTGGCAGGTAAAAAAATATTCTTGGCAGGTACATTTTTTTAATTTACTAGCCCTTTGCAGGTGAGCCAAAAAGTTAATTTCGGACACTGGGAGTGTATAATCTCAATACGCCATGAAATCTACTCCTTTGGCAACCCTGCTTACTGAGCAGCAACTGAGGCCATGTGGAGGATCCACAGAGCCGGCCGACTGTCTGGCCCTGACATGAAACCTGCCCTGAACCAACACTCCCCTGCCTGACAACACTGTGTGCTCTTCCACCCCAGGAGAGCTGACTGGTTGGAAGAAAGTTCAAAAGAATGCGTCAGCTAACAACACTTCAGTGGTATGGATTGTTCAGATTGTCTCAACCACGCAGGAAAGGAAAAAGATAATGTAATTTTTGCAGTCTATTATGTGCTTTTTTTTTACATGGAATGTGAACTGTACATAAAATACAGTTTCACAGGCCTAAATGTAATGTTTTGTTTTCTCATCTTACGGCACTGTATGGTACTGTAGTGCCTTGGCTGTGTAAATGGGGCTCTCAAGGGTGTACTGTAGGGGCTCCCCAGTAAAGTAAATATTTTAATATTGCTGTTATGTTTCCTCGTCAAAATGTCATGAAAAATCTTGAGAATCTCTTCTGCCCTGTGTGTTGTTTTGTCATATCAGTGTGATCAAATGAAAACAAATGGCAAACTATTAACTGTACAGCAACAAATCCACCGGTAGCATAAGAAATTAGAAGGCACAGAGCACTGCGTTAAAATGCAGATTTGTGTCATAGCGAAAGTACTTTTATTCCCAGGTGCTTTTGTAATTTAATTCATTCCGTTGCCATCATCCTGATTGCAGAAGGAGCTAGGTGTCAGATGAGAGACTGGACCTCCGTTAGAGCTCCATGGCCAGCGGTCAGGTGCCGGATGAGGTTAGAAATATAGTCAGGCTACCTCATCCCATCCCATCCTTTCTGTTCCCTCAAGCCAATAGTGAATGGTTTGGGGTTTAGCACTCCTGATTAGCAATCCTGTCCTCTCACCCAGTCTGAGGCTCCACACCACCTCATGCATAACAGGATGGGGAAGGTAGAAATTGCCTGATGCTGTCACTTAGCATGGCATCTAGAGCTAGATTGTGAGAAATCTAGCAGCCAAAAACTAGAACACAAACACTTACTTTCCAAAGTCTCCTTCACTGCATACATCTGCCGCTGTGAATATAGACATGCGGTTTTCAGCTGCCATATCCACAGTCTCATGTCAGAGAAGTCCTGCTCATTCATGCCCACTCAGAGCTGTCATTTCACTCAGTGAGCGAGCGGGAATGATTTTATTGTGCTTCCAGCAGACCAGCGTGTTTCACTACTGGACCAGTGTTCTGCCGCTAGTTTATGAGATTGAGTGCGACCTGTTATATGGGGGTCGTCTTGACCTTGTCACAGGAAAAGAAGGAAGTATAGCTGGGGAGTGACAGAGGGAAAAAGAGTGAGCAGGGGAGAAGAATTGGTGCTCTGTACAGTTTATCAGCCTGATTCAGTTCCACATGTTCAGTGTATTTAGTTGCACACATTCAGTTACAGTCCTGTAATAATTATGTTCATGCATATCGATAATACATATTCATTAGAGCTGAAAATCTTGCAGAAAGAACCTTTCTTCCAATTAAAACAAATGCTACATGCACTAGAAACCGCCTCATTAACATGTATGAGGCTTGCTGCTTTTTTTTTTTCAACATTTAAATTGACATTACTATTGAATAGTTCTTGTGTGAAATAAGGAAGAACTGAATTATTTCCTCTCTGACTAGATCTGTTCTGCTTCGTAGATTCGACATGACTCTACTGGGCTCCATGTGAACTCTAAATGAAAAAGACGTTGGGGGAAATGCTGCTTCAATCAGTCCCTGTGACTGTCCTGCTGTATCTTTAGCTGTATTTATTCCATTAGACAGACTCTTGCCCTTTGACTCTTTGTATGGCTAGAGCTCTGTGCCTCATTTAAATCTGTCACATCATATAGGCGTTTGTTTCAAGTTACCCCCATCTTAAACCATGGATCTAAATGTCATTCATCGACAGAAGCACTGAGTTGCCATGGGATTGGTTATGGCTTGTTAGATGTGTGGTTTATTTACACTTGTGACAGGAGGGGTCAAGGGATTAGCCTTGTCATATGAATGATCTAATTCATTGCTATAGCTACTTGCGAATGGCGAAATTTGCACCCAACATGTTGCATAAAGTAACCTGGCTATTGGCCATGGTCTTATTTGCGTTAAGCTGTTAGCATGTGCCTTTGATATCCTGCAATTGAGTATCCGTGTTGCTATGAATAAACCAATTAAAAAACAATTTAATATTCCTGTCTATCTGTGGTTTCCCGCCCACAGATAGAACAGTCCGCCAATAAAAAAGTATGAGAAAGGTGCAGCCGCCAGCTACAGTCTTTCACTGAGCAGTAGATTGCCTCTAATACAGGAGAAAGAAGTGATTATCCCAATAGTAATAGTAACACTAATACAGCTCGCTTCCATGTTTCTTGTTGAATTTAAATTGCACCCATAATGCTCTGGGTCTCAGTTTGCGCAGACAGAGTAAACCAAAAGTGAAAGCAGTAAGATGTTTACAGTACTGTACATGCTACAGTAACCTGCTTAAAAATCAAAGTAAGGCAACTTAACCGGGTTTCTCATAATCTGAGTATGAGCTTAACCGGGTTATTCTAAACACGTTATGACATTTACATGCATCGACCCGAAACCGGATTACTTGAGTAACCGGATTAAGAAGGAAATTCTCCATGCATGTAAACGTAGCCGCTGATTGAGTCCAACCCTCACTCTAACACTCCGCAGTTCTGCTCCAAATAACCCCTCTTGTCTCTCTGCCTGCTTCAACAGCGGTCTGCGTCAGATAAGGCTCCAGAATGACCCTTCAGGGGGGAGACAGTCAGTCCCTGATAGTACATTCATTCCCAGTCAGAGGGCAGCCTGTGCTTCTCGGTCCGTCACTGAGTCAGTGGTGTCGCGGACGATGTGCCTGTGTTTCTGCAGTGAGCCGTGTGATTGCCATGTGTCAGAGAGCATGGCCAGCTCTCACCCTGGGCATCTGCAGATTAGTGTATGTGTGTTGTTGCCTGAGTGACCATGTTTCTTGGCTGTCCAATCAAATCCTCCCCTCTCCTCTCACTCATCAGATGCTGGCTGGTACTCTGGACAGACTCCAATTGTGCTACTGTTGACTATACACAGGCACTGCTTATATGGAGCCTATAATGTAATGATTAGGCTCTTAGCTTTGGATGCATTGGTTTCAGACATTTATGGTCCATCATGACTGATATAACATTTAATACCATATATTTTTCCCAACATACATGTTCTGATTTTGAGTTGGCTCTACTTTTTTAAAAGATTCCTTTGCTAAAAGTACTATACTCGATTTAGACCTGATTTACACATGGGCCTTGTTAATAATGTGATAATTAGATAATTTTTAAATTCTAGAGAGCATACATACTGTACACTACTTGATTTGCATAAAAACATGCTGTTTGATTGACAGGTGATCTCTGAGAAGTGCAGTGCAACAATGGCACTTAGCACTGACTGCTTAGCACCAAAGATGTTGCCAAAATCAAAAAACAAAAATCTTGCGGACTACCACCTTAAAATACTTTAACTATAATGAAGACTGACCCACTCGACTACTCAAACATTTTATTATCACACATCCACACACATCACATTTCAGTTGCAAAGTTGCAGTATAATAAATGAGAATCAATGTGTTTTGTTGTTCTCTATGCCCAAGCTATTAATCTCGTCACTCAGTAGTCATGATGTTATCCACGACTAAACAAATGACTTGAAACATGTTTCTACTCCAAACCCTTTGTCGTCTCAAGGAGTGGTGTTGCTAAAAAACATTAGAGGTGTTGTTTGTATGCACAACTGTCACAGAAACACACTTAGACCTGTTGCATTATTTGCCAAGGCGCTCACAGCTGTCAAGCATGTAACTAGCGCTCAACTAGTTTTCACTTGTTTAATTAGTGCCCTTGTAGGCCCTACGTAATGCTAGAAACGTTCAAGGTTTGCTGTTTCTCTGGAGCTAATTGCTGTGCTTTTTGAGGACAGATGATGTGAGGGGCTTCATGCTGTGGGCAAGCTCCAGTGTTAGCATTGCAGGGTGCCTCCGCTATGTCAGAGCCATCTGGCCCCTCTGTCTGGACCCAGGTTGCTCAACCATACCCCAGTCTGTGATTAATTGACGTCCACATGTGCTCATGCCCGTCAACTCTCAGATCGGACAAGGAGCCAGGGTGTTATGATTCGTTATTTGTTATTTCGTTATAATCTCTCAGTTAGAAGAGAACATTCCCCAAACCAGGAAACAGGGTATTATCCACGCATACTTATGTGCACACACACACACACACACACACACACACACATACACACGCATACATACATACATGCAAGAAATTCTCTAAACCTGGGACATTGTTGGGACAAGAGTAAAACCGGGATGCATGTATTTTTTTCAGTGATTTGTTGGGACACCAGTACACACACTTTTTAACAGAGATGTCTGGCAGCCCTATCCATAAGGCTCTGGTAGTACATTTTCTCCTGACTGGTAGTCCTTTTGTGCTTTTTGTGTAAAACACATTACAAAGTCAGTTTGATGTCCAGCTCTGCTCCAAAATATGTTTTAAGTCTTATGTGGATTTTTTTTAAACGTCAATGCAACAAATGTGCAGGAAAGGTGTCCACATGTTACAATGCCATACTGTGAACCCAAAGGCATCTATCTGAGCTGAGCTCAGCATGCCCTTACATTACTATTTTTATTTTGCTCTCTAGGATTTGGCACTGGTTTCCTCAAAGCTTTAGCTCTTAGGGTAGAAATCCCTAAAGGTGAGGCAACATGATGTAATAGCATGTCATACATGCAGTAAACGCTCTGTGGTAGTGTGCTGTACTCATTTTATTTTATTGGGTGACTGAACTACACACTGCTACCCCTAGCATTGTACAAACAAACCATGTACATTGGCCATCTGAACAGTTAATTCCAGCTTCAAATCTGTTTAATATGCATATTAGGGATGGGACGATATCCTTATCTCATAATGCCACAATACGCGATACGATGTAATAAAAAAAAAGTTAAATGACAACAAAGTCTGACTGTGCAAACACTGTGTGTTTATTTTTGAGTCACAAATCTTTCCAGCAATGGCACTGGCTTGCTAGAATGTAAACAACAATTTAAAAATGTCATTACAAAGTGCAAATAATGTAATTTCGATGGAGAGCTGAAACTGTGATGGTCAAGCCATCTCATTTGTAACTACTGCAACAGAATAAAATGTAGAAAAATACTGCGATTCATTTTTTTGCACCACAATATGTATTACCACATTTTTGCAATAGATTGAATTTTGATAAATCATCCCATCCCTAATGCATATACCCTGCTGAAGCTACCTAGCAGTGTACTGTCTGCAACACTGTAATTGATCAGTGCGTGTGAATCAGAAGGGTGCGATGCTGACATGAGTCCCAGTTTCAGAGAGCGCATTCTGCTCAGCAGCCTCATGATGTTACCCAGATTGAGCCTGACAGTTTGTGTTGATGCAAGTAATTACATTGTAGATCAAATAGGACCATAATGGAGCCATCGATCACTGCGCTCAGACCTTACCACACTCATACGCACACATACAGTACACATTCACACACACACACACACACAGACACGCACACACACACATACAAGGGGAGAGTTTGATCAACTGATTGTGGTTTTTTTCTGGTCACCACCGACTCGCGGAGAACCTTTTCTGTTCAAGGTACAGCAGCAGGTTTGTGCCTCCGAAACACTCAGTGTTCGTGTTTTGAACTGCAGGCCTCTCTCCATCATACTTTCCATGGAACTGTTTACTTTGAGTCTGAAATGGCAGTTGTTTGTGATTGCTTTCACGAGTTGTTCCTTCTACAATTCAACCTAAAGAGACTGCTAAGAGACTGTCAATAACAGCTTTTCATGCAAATGATTCTTGCTTGTTTTTGCTGTCTTGTATTTGTTTTTGGGCTTTGATAACCTATTTGACATCCAGCTAGAGAGAAAAGTAAAAAGCACTTTGTCTCTCTCTGATATAAGCCGAACATAGCACTCGACTGTGTTGTTTTATTTTGCCGTAGCTTGGTTCAGAGGAGCTTTCAGAGCTTGTAAAAATCTCTGCTGCAGAGGGGCAAGGAATTGTCTTCCACTCTGACTTTGTCACAACAAAGTCCTCAGGCACTGGATTTGGTTGAATGTATGATATCACGAAATATCACACATTCTGGAAAACCCTTGCAGCTGGCTACAAGATGAGAAGGAATTTATGTTTGTCTATATGTGCATACTCACATGCTTTAATGTATGATGTGCAAAGTTTGTGTGTGTTTGTGTATGTGTGTATACCCACTCTGCTTTCTCAATAGAGCACCCAGGCTTGGCTTGAATTATTCATTCTCTTTTCATTTTCTCCCAGCATGAACATGACAGTCAGGGATGAGAGAGAGGGTGCAGTACCAAGAAGCCAAGGGAAGATTGTGACCCTTTCTCTCCTCTCTGGCCTGCTAAAACTCCCTGTTCACTTTGATAGTCTCACTGAGTGAACCAAGCGATTTGGACACTACATCGTTTATAGTGAGCTCCATAAATATTTGGACAACGATGTTTTGGTTGTAGAGTCTAGACTGTTATTACTGGATGTGTAATGACACGATGACTATGAGGTTAAGGTGCGGACTGTCAGCTTTATCTTGAGGGTATTTTTCCACCACATCAAACAGTGAAATAACTACTGTCTTTTTTGTATACGTCCCCCCATTTCAGGGCACCAAAAGCATTTGGACAGATTGAGATTATATTCAATCAAATGGTCATTTTTCATATGTCATCAAAAGTTCTTAATGTGTGTGACTGCTAAAAGACCTCAATCCACATATGGAACTACTAATAGGTGCTCAAGTGCAACTTTTAAGTGAAAGTGCTACTATTGTAACGATTATAAAGTTATATCATAACATCTGTTTTATAGTGTAGGTTATGCTTCAAGAAAGATGATGGATTAAGTTTATTCCATGCATGATGTATTTACAATTTATACACAAAGATTTTTGTTGTTCTACGGCTCTGACAAAGACTCAAGATTTGTTTGTGCATAATAAATTTGGTAGCCTTCTTGCAACCTATCCTTAAGCCCCTCTTTGTGTATTTGCATCAACATGATTCTACTGTCTCTCTGAAAAAAGCCTATAATTTCAGCAGTTTACATGATTTTTTGGCATATAATAAATTGTCTTATTTAGGCTTGGCTTGAATATGTCTATTCATTTGTCTTTTGGTAAAAACAACAAATTCTTTGAAAGTCAAAACATGTAATAAGGACACCTAAAAGAAGAAAAGCTATAGGCATGGAGGACTTAGTTACACCTACATGTTGTGAAGTTGGGACTTTGTTTGCTTGTTGCTTTGCTAGAAATAGTCCACCTTTACAATTTAGATGGCTATAATTTTCACTTTTTTTTTTTTAATACAAGTGGAAAAATAATGGTTGACAAAAGGTCTACCCTTTACTTCAGTGCTGGACCTTAACACCCTGATTATTGCTTGCAATATTCAGACCAAACAGATGATCATAATCACTAAATCCCCAATTAGTCCAATTAGGTATAGCACATTTATGGCACAGTGAGATACACCTCAGGCGTTTTTCTCACAATTGTGCATTTATGTGGACATTTTGCAACAGAATAGCTGGCAAATGTGTGAGTTTAATGTTTACTCATACATATACCTTATAGAACATGACTTCAAATGATGTAAGGTCCACTCCTCATTCTGGCATAATTTCAATCTACCAGGCAGCACTTATTTCCATAAACTTTCATCTTTTAAAATTAGAGGCTGTAGAAAGCATCCTTTGTTGTACCGAAGCCAAACAAAAAGTTGACATTTTACGGAAACAATTGCATCCTTTCCCACACAAAGAGAGAAGGAAAACTGCACAAATCATGGCTAGGTATGAGAATGCTTGATCCATGAGATTTGCAGTAGCCCAAAACAAATCACAGTGAAGCAACAGTTGATGAGGGCAGGCACCACAGACATAATTATTAGCAGTATTACATAAGTGCTTAAGTAATGATATATTTCTTATTTTTTCACTGTGGAAATATTTTTCAGTGACACGTTTTAGGTATTCTCCATTTATATGCTGTTGTGTTCTGTTTTAATTCACTCTTTGATTCATGATTCTCTAATGTTAAGTGCGAGGGTGTACAGTATGTCAGCCAGCTAGCAGCATGCATTCTTTGAAATTAGCAGGATTAAAGATCCAGTAAGAGCCAAGACTGCCTCAGATAAAATATAACTACACTGATTTAATATTCCACCTGGCATGAGAGGAAAATCACAGATGATACCAGCAGCCATAGGTGAATCCTTACAAAGGAACAGACATTTCTTTACTTTCCTGTGAATGCTGGCCATGAATACAAGAACAACTCTGCAGTTTCACTGCTTGAGAGAATTGTGCTCCATGAGGGGTGGAGGTTGCAGTGAAGCGCATTTTTCGGTTGCATAATATTGCAGATGGAGTATGTTCATGTTGTCTGATTTTTAATGTTGGTGCCGGCACACTATTAAAGCATGCCATGTTGTCCTTCGCCAAAAGTATCAAGTGGCGCATGTGGGCTCCAGCATGGGATAAGATTTGACCTTTTGTCTCTGGGTAATGACCATGATGTTTCCAGGACTGACAGGCCAGGCAGGTGGGGCAAGCACTAAGCAGTCAGTAATTATACTGCAGGACCAGGGGGGAGAAAGGCAGAGCTGCAGGGGCTCAGAGGTGTAGAGAGTGGGCTGCACAGGCCAGACTTACTCTTGTGGAGTCGAAAGAGTGCCAAGAGAGGGCAGGTGGTTCCCTAAGGAGCACTTGAGGGCAGGACAAAGCAAGATGAGTTAGCGTAGAGGATAGAAAGCAACATCTGGTCAATAGAGCCCCGCAGAAAGAGGGGATTGGAAAAAACAGGAATCAAATGGACTACAAACTGACCAACAACAGCAGACTTGGGACTCTCTCACACACAAGAATTTGCCATAGTATCACCAGGCAGTGCTTGTGTGGGAGGCAGCCATGCCACATCCTACCGCACTCTGACACCCTGCTGCGCACATATCACACCAATGTGTCACTCTTTACCACAAGCTTGGCCAATACAGTCGAAGGATGCGACATCCCAATACAATTTCTGAACATATTTGGCCAGATTACCATGGCTGTTGGAGCGTGATCAACATCAGTCGATGAACATCAATCACATTAAAGGATAGCAGAGACCCCCCTCTCTTCCCTCCCCCTTGAGCATTCGCAGAAAGCCGTGAACTGCCTGCTGCCTGTGCGATAAGTGGAGGGAGAGAGCAGCGCCGCAGCTTGTGATGTGCTCCCACCAGCCCTGTGTGGCCCGCCTGCCATCAGAGAGAGAGAGACGCACTACTCCCAGCAGCATGGCCTTGACTGGGGGAGCCTTTGTTGTTGTGCCCATGAAGCTCTTAATGTGCCCTGCACCAAGATGGGGACGGGGCTCCTACTTAACCCCTGCTTCGCCCTGATGTTGAATATGCAGAGCTCTTTCAAGCCGTTCGCTACCGCTGCTGCGAAGACAGACATAATGAGCTTGAACATCTGATTAATTCTGTCTATTACAGCACCCTGTGACTAGTGTCTCCTAGCCTGTAATGATGTGTGGACAGCCAGGGCCCTAAATTAGGGGTCTGCATGGGCCTGTTTTGCTCATTCTTCACCTGCACCCTCCTGCTGCTTATTTGCTGCTCCTGCCCGCTGCTACAAGACCTTGGTCCACACACCATTAAAGGGATTGTTCGGTTTTGGGGGGGATTTAGCTATTTTTCCAGCTACCCAGAGTCAGACAAACTTGTGGATAGCATTTTTATACAGTTTGAAGGCAATGGGAACAGTCAGCTTAACTCAATTACTGGAAGTCTGCACGATCAAGTAGCAGCTCCTGTCAAAAGTAGGGAAATAGACCTGTTCAGTATATTCCGGCTCAAATAAATGTGGGTCTGAAACATACTGGTCCAACATGATTAGCCTATGGTAATTTTCAAAGACTGATGGCTACGTGGCTAGTTAGATAGCTCCTGAAAGTTTTGAGTTTACAGAACTCAGGAGAAGAGAGGCAGAACATAATGGTACGTTCAAGACAACCGGGAACTAGGAAACCTCCCACTTGGAATTTCCTACTTCCCACCTTAGAGCGTTCTAGTGGTTGAGGTGTGAACCATTGAAGTGTTACATTGCTGGGAACCTGAGCTCAGAGGAGAGTCCCAAGTTTCCAACTAGGAATTACGAGTTAGAGGGCTATTCAAATGGATTTAAGTAGGAAGTTTCCCAGTTGTCTTGAACATACCATTCCTGGCCAGACATACCAGTCTGGCTGGGAATGAGAAAGTTGATAGGAAATTGACATAATCTAATTTCTTTATTATTAGTTGAATTTACAACTATATAAATACATAGATTACAATTTATAGCTTTGATAGACCAGCCATTTACCTTTGGAGAAGTTAAAAAAATCTATTTACCTACTTTTGAGAGAAGCTACTACTTGATCCCTAGACTTCTAGCAATTGAGCTAAGCTAACTGTTCCCAGACCTTGAAACTGCAAAAGGCATCCATGAGTTCGTCTGACCCTGAGTAAGTAAGAAAATGAGCCAAATTCCCCAAAAACCAAACTAGCCCTTTCAGCTTCCAATTTACAGCTTTCCCTACAATAAAAAAAATGGTTACATAATATCATACCATTGCCAAGTGCTTTAATTTTTAACAGTGTCTTCAATTCTATCAGTATTACAAACATATGCCTATTGAATAGCCAAAGAACAGGATAGATGGCTGATTTTGTGCCACACACTTTTATTTATCAGCGCAGCGTAGTCAAACATACCGAGTAATAATGTAATGCATTAGGCTTTGTTGCATCAGTATTTCACAAAATCAATCACAAGTCCATTTTCAACAGCATTTATTTCAGCATAACACTTACCACTTGGCTGCCGCTCCTCAATGTTTATCTGACTTGAGGTAACAAGGCGAGGTCAGCTAGCTACCTACCTTAGTGGCCTCAATTTGCACAGGAGCAATTGTGTCTAATTTTCAGTGCCCAAATCTAACGCATGGCAGGCCAGCCGGGGATTGGATGCATTAGGCAGAGTGTGAGAGAGCGATGGTCTTCATGTGCCACTGTGGGCATTTTAGAAACAATACAAAGAGATTTACAAAGCGGTATTTAAATTATGCTTAACTATTGTCATCATTCATGCGGCTTTCTAACGTTAACAGCCCGCCTCGCGCCCACCTGCAGCTTTTAAAGAAACCCTTGCCTCTAAAATTCATGCTGGAACTCACAAGACCTGCGGGAGTCTCACAATTAAGCCAACCTCTATCCTGAACACACAGAGCAGAGTAGTGCAGTCCAGCGTGGAGGGGTTGAGACAGAAAACGGTGTCCTGCGGGGTCTTTGTTGGACTTGACCCTGTGTGTTCAGGCTTTCTCATAAATTCCACTGTGAGCTCATTGTGGGCAGCGGGGTGGAGGGAAGCCATTTAACGTGTAGATTCAGAAATGGGCCCACTTTCAAACCTGCTCCCACTCCTCTTAATCTTGTTAGACTGTAAACGTGCCCTTCAATGTATCCACATTCCAGCTAATCACTTTGGAAAATGTTGGTGCTATGAAGGAAGCTCTTTTTTATGCTGTGGATCATTGCTCTGTGCTCATTATATGCACTTCTCATCATTGTTATCTGAGAGCTTAAAGACAGCTCAAATTCGGTTAAGCTTTGAAAGTCTCTTGGTTGGACATTTGAAGAATAGCCAGTAGATGATTGCTTGATGGTACATGTAAATAAAAATTACATTAAAGGGAAGCAAGATTAGGGGGATTTGAAGGCACATGCCCCAGGCTAGGATCTGGAAGTGTGGGAATCGGAGAAATGGAGAAAAAAAAATGGGAGCTTTATTAGGTTTATGCTTGCATTAGGTGGTGGAAAAGGGAAAGCGTGGCGAGGGATAGGTTCTGTTCTTGTTTTAGGGCTCAGCATTTTACATTTTCCCCCTATGAATCCCTACAAAGGAAAATGTACCATTTTAGTTGACTAAGCTAATTGCAGATAAAGCTATTGTGCAAGGGGTTTGAGAAAATGTACCCCCGCTTGAGGAAATATATGACCACAATGACACTCAATAGATAAGGCAAAGAGCTTTGACCTCAATATGCAGCTACAAGTGTATTATCTTGGTCTTTGCTTTATGGAATGACATTCAATTTAAAAGAGTGAAGAAATAGGCTAGATTGAAATGACATGTAATTTCAGTATATTTTATTAGCTGCTCATAGTAGTTAGGCAGTCGTAGAGCAAAGGGTTGGCAACATAGTGTCAAGAACACTGTGTGTGTGTGTGTGTGTGTGTGTGTGTTGGCAGCTAATAGTTAATACCTTAATATTACAGTACAGTAGCTAGGCTTACATCTACCCTTCTGCGGACAATAACAGGTGAAAATGAGGTAGTTATTGTTATGTTATCGCATACAGACCGTCAGGAAATTGATCTCAGACAAGGATCTCAGTGCATGCATTTTACATAACATTGCTTTTTTGTTAAAGTAATTATGTTTTACACTCTTAGCATTTGTATTCCAGATCTGAATTCCCGTGTGTCATCTAAGACTTGGCAGTAACATATTCCAGCTACGAAAGAAAGCGATATGGCTTGCTGTCCCACAGTTGATAGATTGTCTGTGAGGATATAGTGTCATTAGAGTGTTGTGGGCAGGCAGAGCAAGCGGGGGGTTGCTGCAGTAAACGTGTGGGCTGTCTCCTCTACCCCCCCCACCCCCCCCCACCCCTTCAGCCCTGTGACCTGCATACTGATCCCTGTTTTAACCTGGAGGACATGTTGTCCCAGTCCTAGTCAGAGCCTGGTCAAAGAAGTGACACTTCAATAATCTGCAGAGGACATAGTCGAGAGCACTCCACTGTCTCCTGCTTTTCATCTTTGCCTTTCTTGCCTTCTAAAGGTCTATCTTGACTCTCTCTGCCCCCCACCCCCTCTTCTATCTCTCTCTCTCTCTGGTGTCTGCATTGCAGTGTGCTTTTCTTTTCTCTATCAAGCAGAGATGTTTATATCAGCACTGGACCTTTAAACTCCTCTCCTCTCCTCTCCTCTCCTTTCCTCTCCTCTCTAGATGGAAACTAGCAGCCCATATTCCTGGATGGATGTGCCTTGCTACTGTCTCTACAGTATGTGAGACATCAAGAGGAGAGCATATGTTCTTTGACAGCAATATTCAGCAGGAGGGAACTGTGCACACTGATCACAAACCGCCTTGACTGTTGGGTCTCCCCCAGCTGTCTGCCTCCTCCAGTGTATAGATGCGTCGTGATGCGTTTGAAATGTGAGCATAATTTTTGACCAAATGATATCTCAAGGTCAATGGGGTTAATACCAGCTCACAACTGTTGCTCCATATCTAATGTGCTTAATTAGCTGGGAATTAGAGAGGCTTGGTTGATAACTGGTTTGTGTTGAGACTGAGAGAGAGGTAGTTTTTGTTTCAGTAGCCCTCTAATATGGGATTATATCACATGGCTTGACTGCGTCAACCAAGGTGAACAGAGGAGAATGCTGCACTGCAGAGCACTGTCAAGGTGACTGTATCTCAGGTCAAATTTATAACAAAGTTAAGGCAGTTACCAATTTATAACAATTCTACTTTTTTTGACAACAGGTATGCCTCTGCAACCTTGCTATGGATTAACAAGGCTTTGCCATTCAGATCACGTACAAATAGCCTAATATTTTGCTTTTGTGTATTTTGCGAGTGACTCAGTAGTTTCTCTACCTAGGCCTAATCTTTTCCACAAATCATCCACACAAAAACAATGATTAAGGAAAGTGTCCTTATCTCAAAAGCACCCACCCTGCCCATCCCATGAATATCTGGCTAGCTGATCAAATTCCTGGTGTGCCTTACAATAGAAAAGTCAGTGAGCCAACATAGGATATTCGTTTTCTATACTGACACAAGACTCTTGGACGAGGGAATATGCACATATTTTCTTGACATCTACATTCTAATACTTCCATATTGTTTAATCTCAAAAAATACTTTTCCTTTTCCTTAAATAGATTGGGATTGACTTTCTGTGTCTCCCACTAAAGAGACCTAAATTTCATGCACCAAAATCCAATTTGAAAGCGGAATAATTCACTTATAATGTGTGCCATTGAATTGGCTTCTTTTTTGTGCAAAAATATACTTATCCTTTGGCAACAAGTGTAGGATTGTTTTTGCCTACGCTTTAGACATTACAGCAGAACAGCACTTTTATGTGTAAAAGATAGACATGCTCAGTATCCTCCATTGACGGAAGGCATTGACTGGTGTTAAGCTTGTATAATATATAGTCAATTAGTTCAGTGGCCGTACCCAGCCTGCAGCCCTGGAGGAGTTCTTTAGAAATTAGACAGTACATCTCTTTCTCTCCCGGCTGCCATGGTTACGTGGCATGGCTGCGTCATGGTCACCCCTCAGACTGGAGGATGTTGTGCTCTGTGACCAGCAGTGCCATT
This sequence comes from Centroberyx gerrardi, assembly GCF_048128805.1. Taxonomy (NCBI): domain Eukaryota; kingdom Metazoa; phylum Chordata; class Actinopteri; order Beryciformes; family Berycidae; genus Centroberyx; species Centroberyx gerrardi. The sequence goes on from NC_136002.1 coordinate 25,247,227, forward strand.
CAGTCAGGCTTCCTGGTTGTTGCTTTCACACAGATATATTTCCTGCAAGATTGCCTTTTAATTTTCTTCTTCTCCCCCTCTGGAGAGGTTTAGCTCTCCTCCTGTTTGACAATTTCAGGCATTCAGTGGGCCAAGAGGTGGGTTGGAGTGGGTCGGGGGGAGGGGTGGGAGTTAGGGGTTGGGGGGGAGCATCATACAACCCACTAGAATAGTAACAGGCCTGTGTTGCCGCACAGTAAGCTGTGAATGGGAGATGGGGAGAGCAGTGCAGCTTTGGTGGGTAGATTCCCCCCTCCTGAACCCAGGCGGCTCTCCCACTAAGAGACTAGCTTCACCACTCAGTGGACGTGCCCAGCTAAAAGGTGTGATTAATTAGTAGAGTGGAACAAAAGCAAAGTGCTCTCTTACTCTCTCCTTAAGTGCCATTTCAGAGCAACCAGGCCAGGATTATTGGGCTTTTATCCCCATTTACAAAAAGCTTGTCTTTTTCTATCAGCCAGACTGCTTTAAAGTTCAAGACTGGCCGCAGATGAAAGACCTGACTTCCATGTTCATTGGCTGCTCCGCATGACATGACTTGGCATGGAATGGGAGTGTTGGGGGTAGACAATGTCAGACACTGTATAAAAGCATTTTACACATTTATGAATCCATAGGTGGTGGGCTCTGTGTTACAAAGCTAAACCTGCCAGTTTCACTTAGAGCGGCACCTCCCGTTTGACACGTTAGAAGTGCAGCGATGAATCTCCATAGGTTTCCACTCGCTGCACTGCTGGAAGAGCGGAGCTGTCCTTAGTGCTGAAATCAAGACAGGCAGCCAGTGTCTGTGTGGAAGCGGAGGGACTCTCACTGTTCATCTACCGTTTTATCATTGCAGCAATCAGTCACTTCATAGCCTCTCTCATGAGTGAAATATTTCACTTGTCTACTACTTAACCATTAAAGCCCATATTCAGGTTTTTTCAGTTTGAGAATTTTCTGATGAGCAGTTTTGCAGGTATCCTTGGGAGGCTACACTTGAACCTTTTGAGTATTTTGATTGTGTAGGCCAAAGTATGAATGATGACATGACACATTCAAATAACGGAACTCCAGTGCTTCATTGTGCTCCGGTTTCACCTTCAAACTAAATAACCTCTCACAGGACACAGTGGGACATAGGAGTAAATGGTTTAGAAGCTTTCAACACATTTTATTGATGTGTTTCCTTTAATTGCATTTGCCTGCAGATGGTCACGGAAATCATACTGTTACAGCTAATTTGGGTAATAAGCATGGGCAAACACCCTGGCCAATTTACTTTAGGTCCAGGCAGGTAGACATTTACATTTCCCAATAATTTATTGGCTGAGGGTAGAAGATGATGAAAACAGCCAGAGTTCACACCTTTCCCAAGGTAAGGCCTTCTATACCCTTCAGTGTAAGGGCCTTTTGATATTCAGGTCATGTTTCTTTGCTGCAATGAGCACCTATTCCCTTCCTCTTAAATAAATCACAAATAGCTTTCTAGTACTTGCCGAGGGACTGCTGATTTGATATAATTTTCTGTATGATAGAAATAATTGTAGCATCTGTGCCAGTTGAGGGAAACATTCGAGGGGTACTCCATGGAGATCTTGAGAGGAGGGCTTCAACATCTTAATGAAGAAAAATGTTAGTCTGTGAATGGCTGATAGTTGTATGCGTGTGTGTGTGTGTGTGTGTGTGTGTGTGTGTTTGGGGATGGGGGTCTGGATGAGGGGTATGTGTGTTTGTTCTGATAACATTCATGTTGACTGCTACTTAGATTTAGCCTATGTTGGACTCAGTCGTGGTGTGTAGCCTTTCTCTTTTTCAAAAATGAAATGAAATTTCAGTTTTTAGGCAGTTAGAATACGCTTTTATTCAGAGTGATTTGCAGTGAGAGGGCAGGTAAAGGTTCAGTCTGTCTCGGGGATCAAGGACACCTTCACAGGACACATGGCTGTTGATGGACACAATGGCTGTTGCGGCGATCAAACCTACGATTTTTTTATTCCGTTATGGCCCGATTACGTGACCGTCTGTCTAACTGCCTTTCTCTGCCACCAAAACACAAATATTAAGGACTTTGAATTCGTCAGTGGCCTTGAGATAAAGAAATGATCTTGCAACAGAGACTGTGTGTCTGTGGGCTGGTAGATAAAAAGAGCATAATATTATTCCGTCTTAAAAATGAAATGACACATTTCACAGATGTTGTGGCTGGGAGCAGAAAGCAGGACATTTAACACAGCTGTACAATGCCAGGATCAGGTATGAGATGGCTATGATGCATGATGGGATATGGCCATTGTGCAGTGTACAGAAGAGGGCAGGGAGATATGGGGAGATGTGGTGGCAAGATGTGCTCTCTGTCCTCAGTCAACCGTGTCTGGGCCTTATCCTCATCATTTCACTCTGCTTTCTCACACCACAAACTCAGCCTCTCTCTCTCTCTCTCTCTCTCTCTCTCTCTCTCTCTCTCTCTCTCTCTCTCTCTCAGCTCAAATTTCAGTTCAAGATGCTTGCAACGCCAAAGCATAAGTACTTACCACGTTACCCGTCGACTCAACTTACATTAAACAAACAAGCAAGCAAGTAAAGACATATGTATACAAATGGGAACACAATTATGTTAACTTGGCTCTGTCAGTATGTATGTCTCTCTATTCTCTGTTTCTCTCTCTGTCTCTCTGTTTCACTCTCCCTCGCTCTAAGTTTTGTTCTCCTTGCATCTCCAGCTCTTTCATTTGCTGTTTTCCTCACAGTCTGTCTCCTTGCCGTTCCTTTTAGACTGAGTGCTGCTAGAGGCTTAGCCTGCTGGGCTGAGGAGTTGCAAGCCTCTGCAACAGTGAATTCTGTATGGCTGCTGTGGATCTGCTGTGTCTGCCCTCAGCTGCACTTTCAATGATAACGTCACTCCTCTCTATAAACATATTGGCTCATGTTACTCTCTGCCAGCCTGATTTCCACTACACATACAAACACACACACACACACCATGTAGCTCTCTTCACCGAGCATCATAGGCTTAGGTCAGACGACAAGACAATTAGGACTAAATGACTGGTCTTGAGTAAATCCTTGCCTTGCTCTCTGAAAGTTCTGCATTCTAGCTGTCGGAGCAAAGATGGGGCTTCACACACTTCAAAACGAGTGATCACACACTACCGACTCTCTCAGTGTGTTGTCTCAAAATTGGCAAATCTTGCAAAACTGGATCCTCTCACCTACACAGGAAACAGGAAGTGCGAGTCCACAATGCCTCTGAGAGGCAACACAAACGTGGAGGAGATAGTTGCTTGCCAAGTCACCTGCCAACAGCTGCTTATTACCATTGGTTGTGTGGTAGTCTGCCTAGAAAAGCAAAGAAAAAAGAGGCACAAACTGGTTGCAGCATTAGCTTCTCTCTTAGCCAGTTGTAAAAATTGACTTTGACTCTTCTGGTTCATTCTCTTTTTCTTCCCCCCTGAGCTAAACTTCAACTGGTTGTTGCCAGGATTGCACTGAGATTTTAGTCTTGGTGGGTCCTGAACCACTTCGCACTACTTGAGATCGCCCAGACCAGGCCAGACAAAATCAAATACGTTTGAAAACATTTAGTCCAGTCGTCTGGAGGGCCAAAGTCTCGTGTCTTGTCCCATTCACCCTATAGGATAGCCAACTGTCGGTCTGAATGCCCCAGACCTGCTCCGACTAGCCTCCAACTAGTTATGGTATAGTGTGTAGTGTGTTCCGAAATCAAAGTAGCCTGTTGATGTCACTGTACTGGTTGAATGGGGTAGCACTTTAAAGATGTTAATTAAAAAGCGTCTTATGTAGTTTACTTATTCATTTATTTTATCATAGAGGCTAATCTCTAATTTCAAGATGACGGCAGCTTCATCAGTAGGAAAAACAACTTAATGAAACTCATCTCAGATCAAGGTGAAATAACTTGAAAAGGTATGTGGCTTGATGCATGTCTGTTTATGATGATCAATCAGCTTTATTTCTGGTCCAAATGACTAGGATGCATTTTATCCTCTTGATTTGGAAATCAGTCTTGTAATGACTAAGAAAAAACAACTTAGGGTTGTAATTAGTGACCTAACTGTGAAAACAATGTTGACACAAAGCAGTTAACTCAGCTATGTAAATCACACTTTAATTTAAGTTGAATGACAATGTTTATTTGCATATTTCCCAGCATACATTGTGCTTAAATTTAGTTTCTACAAAACAAATCAGTTTGCCAATTGTGTCTTTTGTCTTATTCACTCTCTGCAAAGTGATTGTAAGTCATACTGAACAACAATTAAATTTCGCATTGCACACATATCTTTGCCATAGTAAATGAGGGGCTGCTCATTTAACTGTAATACGCTGAAAATATTCTAGAAAATATTCTATAAATACATTTTTTTTATGATAAGTTGATGATGAATAGTGTTGTTTTTTTTACAGTGTGCCAGTTTGCTGATTATTTATATACTGTGACCACACTAAGCACACAAGAGTTAATCAGTCTGTCAGCCGTAATCAGTCTTCATCAAATCCACAAGCAGATGTTTTCCTATGATGAACTGGGATTGGGGCTAGTGCTAATGAAACTGGGACAAGGTGCTGGGGGAACACACTGCCCCATTAACTGTAAAGATTTGCCACAAATCTGCTCCGATGGCCCGGTAGCCTGTGAATCATTATGAAACACCTTTCATCTTCGGTTCGCACACTCTGTATGCTGCGGTCATTCACTTTAGCGATGCATAAACACTAATCTCTTGCAGTATTTCCACAAACAATACACAAACCCTCATGTTTTCCCTCCTCACAGTCTGATCACATGCTGGGAGTTAGCCACTAATTCTAGTCACATTTTCCTCAGGCCTCCCAGTGCTTACTGGTAGATTTATGCTAATCTCTGTTTAAATGCCGTCAAACAGTCAACATTCCTGTTTAGGTTCTGTAAATAAATGCTACTGCGAGCCTCACCTTCAAAGTTCTGCATAGTGGCTGTAACCATGGGATAATGGGATAAATCCTCTGTTTGCTTGACATCTTAATTTTTGTTGCTGTTATTGTTGTTTTGCTTTTGTTTCTTTTTTTTGTTTTGTTTTATAAGCCCCTTGGGACAAAAAGTAATTGCATCTATTCTTTCTGTGTTTTTATCATCATATCTTACAGTGTTGTTTTGCTTTTTTCAATTACTTTGCTTCTATGTTTTATCACTGCGTTCAATCAAACTAAACTAATGAATATGATGTCTGAGCAATGAGGAAACATGTTTTTTTCTGTTCCAAACAAGATTTGTCGAGTCTGTTACATTACACCCAAGCACCGTCAGACATATGGACATCCAATATAGACTTGGAACTAAACACTCACTGTACATGGCAGCAGATTTACTCACAAATTCAGACATACCAGGTGGCTGCTGTCTTGTGGCTGCAAGTTTGAGGTTGATTTTTAGTGAAGGGAAGGAGAGGAGAGGAGATTCTCCAGGTGTCAGACAGAAGGCAATGGGCAGTATAATGCAGACTGTCCTCTCACCTGTCTTCGGAAAACTACTCAATCCTGTCATGTCTTATCAATTATATATGTATTTCTTATAGAATATAGTTTATAGCTGCAAGGTAGCACATGTCTGTTTTACTTTCTGTAGCAAGAAAAAAGTTTGGTTCCAGCTGATGCTTTCACTAAGTGGCTGTTGATTTATGAGTCCATGTGATTGGCTCATTATGCAGTGCATTTTGGCCATGTTTTGAGGTGTTTCAATGACAATTGTCAAGGTGCAAGTTGTGTTGAAGACGTTGTGTGAGCTGCAATGCCAGTGTTTAATTTGTGGCCTTACTCAGATTCAGTTTTCACAAGGTTGCATGCCAGCGGCTATGCAAATACGAATCTGCATTAAGTAGGAAATGAGGAAGTATTCTACTCCCTCAAGCATGTCAAGAGCAAGCCATGGTCTTCTGTGCCTGTCAGACCACTATGGAGCCTGAATCATCCATTATAAAGCTCTCTCTCTCTCTCTCTCTCTCTCTCTCTCTCTCTCTCTGTCTCTCTCTCTCTCTCTCTCTCTCTATTCAAGAGGCTTTATTAACACAATACACAGTAAGGTCATTCTTACATTGCCAAAGCATGAGGACAACATTGCCAATACATTTATACGTAGATTAAACTAACAAACAAACAAACAAGCATTCAAGCACATCTATACAAATGGGAGCATAATAAGGTCAACTTGACTCATTGCTCCTCTCTCTCTCTCTCTCTCTCTCTCTCTCTCTCTCTCTCTCTCTCTCCAATTAAATTTCAGTTCAAGATCATGCTTACATTGCCAACGCAAGTACAAAACACATTATCAGTCAACTCAACTTTGAGTAAACAAACAAACAAGGAGGCAAACACATATAAACAAACAAGAACATAATGCCAACTTGGCTCATTGTTCCTTTCTCTCTCTCTCTCTCTCTCTCCCTCCCTCCCTCTCAGTCTCTCTCTCTCTAAACGATTATTGCTTTTTAAAGGGAAAAGGAACAATCATTTTCTCATTCCCAGTCAGTACGCAGCTCTGTGGTGTGCTTAACTCATCAGAGAAGCAGAGTGGATAGAAAGGGAGAAGGCATTTGGAGTGTGGCCGTTAGCACGGTTCAGCATTGATGTTCAGGCCATTAATCAAACTCAATGGAACCACAGGAGCGATAAGCTGATTTGTATATCTGATCCCCTCCCCCCCAACTCCCTCCCTTCGTTGGCTTGACCTTTATAGTCCTGACATTTTGACAATTTTAGAGTAAGGGAAGAATGGCCGTGGGTAGGCCTCCACCTCAACTCTTGAGAATAGTTCCCTGGAGTGGCCGTGCCATTTTGTGCGAATGTGTGCCACTGTACGCATAAAGCTTCATACATCTTCCTTTTCGAGTCCCTTATTTCAGCATTTATGTTGTAAAGCAAAACAAGAGCTAAATGTTAATGAGTGCGAGGCAAGCGGTTTTGCTCTGGTCTTGTTCTGGTGCTTTACTATATTGTCACTCTGACCCGGGTTATCCTCATACCATTGGATACAAATTATAATAGGCCAATTTGCGAGAATGTTCCTGGTCTCTGAGCAGAAAAGAAAACCCTTCAATTATTTTCCATATTATTTTGATTCTGGTTCCAGAGTTTTTTCTTAGTTGCCCAATCAGTTTGAGAATTGTCGCTCAAATGTTTTTGTTTTTATTATTATTTTTTTTTTTTTTTATGTCTGAGCCACTAAAAACATCTATCTTATGCAACCCTATTATTATGCTTTCACACTGAATCCTGTGTTTATTTTAGTCTCTTGCTATATAGCACTTTAATATAGTATGTGGCTATAGAATTCCTGCTTGGATGTGCAAGGATGTATTTTTAAACTCTGTTACATGTTTTATTATTAATTTAAAAATAATGGGGAGGACATTCCTCCTCTCCACATCTGCTCCCCAGAGAGGCCTTCAGTGCAATGCTCACACTCACCAGCAGCCCTCGTAAATAGGACATCAGTTCTATTTATTTTCACCCAATTTAGTGGCCACTGTAGGCTTCCCTTGGAAACCGTCTCAAGTCCAATCTCTGCTGCCTGTCACCATGGCGACGGCGAGCCTCCAGCCCTGGCCTCATCAGAAGCAGTTGAAAGTGGAAGGAGTCTTAAGGGCTCAGATGTAACTCTGTTAATTCTCTGCCTCATAAGGAGGGGGCACAAATGAATTCTTTCCAAGGAAAAAAAAGCATACGTGATTGAGACACCTAAAACCCTTAGGCTAAAAGAGAGGAGCCGCAGGGTGAAAAATTAGCCTAAGCACACACCGTAATTGCTCTCACCAGAATTATTTTTGTTTTTGCCTCAGAGTAAAATGCCTGCTCGATGGAATGCAATTCCCAGCACATTAAAGAGTCTCTGTGTAGCCTCTTTTACATTTCCTCAGAAAACACCAAGCTCTGCTGGATTATCTTTAACATCACAGGATCCCGCTGGCTTGTCATTCTTTCCAGGTCAGTCAGGAGAAACTAATCTCAAATAAGCATGTGGGCTGTTCAGTGAACTTCAGATGAATGTAGAGGATGTTAATACCCAACCAAAGACACTATTGCTAATCTAATTTTGCCTCTAGGTGAGGAATGGTGAATGGCGAGGCCTTCTCTCTAAGTCTCCCTGCTCCTACAACGAACGGAGCTGTCAGTCACGGCTGTAGTGTAACCACACTCACAGGTTTGCCAGCTTGAGCTGGATAGATACCGGTTAGAGCCTAATTAAAGTGGTATTACTCTCCTGCCTCACATTGGAGTGTTGTTTTTATAACCTTTCTCTCTGCTTTGCAAATCATGTACCCGCAGCTCCACTGAGCCTCTGTGCGTCTCTCAATAATCCGGAGCAGATATCCTTAATTGAAATTATATGATTAGGTAATGCTGCAGGAGGCAGGTTTCCTCCTTCCGTGGGCTCCTCTCCAGGGAACAGGGAAATAGGTCAGCTTTGCCCCTGTCTGCAAAACCCCGATTAGAACCACTGCATGGATACTTGCATTATATGAATTGTTGGCCGCTAAATTTACTCCTCTCTGCCACACTGGGCTTTCTCATTACTAAGACTTTCTGAAAGTGTGTGTGTGTGTGTGTGTGTGTGTGTGTCTCTTTATGCATGCACACAATACATACACACTATATCAAAACTTCCATGTCTTTGATGTTGAATTACAGTACATTTCAAGAAACGGCAGAAGATTTAATTCCATTTGAGTTTGTATATGGGTGGAAATAACATTTCCTCCCTTTTGATAATAAATACAAATTGGTAGGTGCGCAAAGACTTTGATAAATGCTTAAGCTGACACTTGACATGCTGACTGACAAGTTGTCTCTTACCAGAACTCCGACACAGACCTCACACAGTCACAGCCCCCGAGGGAGGCTTCAGTCTGAGCCCTTCATTATTCAATGCTCATCATTGAGCTCGGCCTGGAGATAGAAAAGAACATTCTTCACTTGGCAGCACTAGTTGGGTATGGCCTCCCATATGCTGGGCTCCCAGCCACATACTTAGAAGATGTGCAATTTAAGTCATTTGTGTTCCATTTCTCATTTCTTTGCAGAGGCCTCAGGTCTCCCATATGGATGAACAACTATTCTGTGGTTTATCGTCTTCAAAACATCAATAAACGATTCTCCCATCCTGGCAGAATGTAGCCTATCAATCTAGTATGTTATGGCTCAGCTCAGCAGAAGAAGGTAATGTTAGTATATGGAAGCCAGAAAAAAGGAATATGATTTATATTTCATGGGGGCAGTGAAACAGGATGAGGCTAATAAGATTTTTTTTTTTACTTGCTGTAAAAAGTTATAACCACAAATCATTAACATTTATAACCACAAATCATTAACATTTATAACCACAAATCATTAACATTTATTTGCCTTTGTGATGAATATAAATCAAACACTTTTTACGATGTACTCGTGAATCAAGCTAATCCTGAAGAAAAGTTGTTGGATCCACCGGCAACTGTGAACAACGGAGGCACAACACAGATCCACTGGCAGCTTTATGGCAACATGATTACCAAATGATTACCAAATCACAATATAATTCATCAGACCTGCAATGACGAAAATCCTATTGACTACATAATTATGATTCTTCATTAGACATAGAAGTACCTATCCAAAGCCATGTTACTTATTTTAGATCCTTTTTATTTAGTTTTCCAATGTCACTATATCTAAGGACAGGTGTGCAAATTCATTACTAACGAACCAGTAGTAACTAAACAGTTTCAACAAACTGTGTTGGGGGTGCTGATGTTGGGGCGGGACGTAACGCAGTGAGGGATCATTCAAAATCTAAACCAATGGAGGGAGAGAAAGGCAATTTTATTTGATGGGAAGGGTGCATAGGGGCGGGATAGTTCAAAAATCTGATGGTTTTATTGGTTAGAAATTTAGATTTACACCAACTAGTGCAGCATGAGGTCACCATGAAAGACACTCTGTTTTCCAGGAAGTAAAAGTAATGGGAGTTCATTTCATGGGGACTTTAAGGCTTATCTTTAACTATATAGCCTAACCTTCCTCTCTGCTATGGACAGGCAGGTTTTCATTCAGTACCTCCAATTCAAAGGTGTCCAAGGTCTCCAAAGTCCCTCTTAGTGTTTTCATTGGCCTCATTATTTATTACAGTTTATGCCAAATATTTTCCTTGTATTTTAGTCATCACCAAGCCATGGCCATCTTATTTATTCTTACATTTAATTGCCATCCAGATATTTATCGGAATATTGTTTATGCCAAGATTGTGCCTGTTCATCGTGACATTAATCTCTGATTCTCTAAATGTGTTGACTCAGCTGCATCTGAATTTATAACATTTATGTCTGCCCTGAAATGTGTTATGAGTCAAGCAGGTGGATATTCTTCCTAATTAGAGTTGTTCAGTGATCATCATTATCCTAAATGGGAGTGCACACACTGCAGCTCCCAGAGCCTGAGTTTGATTGAGCGGTTTGTTGATATCTCCATCATCTCAGTGAGTCTCACTGCGACAGGATTTGGTGGGGGGTGGGGGGGTGGGGGGGTGAATCGCATCAGCACATTCAGCTGCCGTTCAGGGAAACTGTGGTAAACAGACCAGCTACCGGCGTTCTCTCATCCGAAAGCCTCAGTAGTAGAATTCATAGATAGTCATAAAAAAATGAATGCGCAGTCAGATTTTCTTTCCGTCAGTGTTTCCTGCTGGTATAGTGTTTTGAATAAGTCCCAGAGTGCCAGTAGGGATTCAGGGAAAAAATGAAACATTTTATTGTGTTGGTGGAGTTTGGGAGAAGGCTAGAATTCAGCTCATGTGGGTTTTTGTTCTGTGGGAATTAATATACATGCCTCTTGTTTGCTTCCATTATTCCTTTACTCATGAGAATTTGTAATTGCCATTATTGCACAAAGCATAACTCAGTGTGTTAAATGCTGGTACTGTAGTGTGCCCACACACAGCTTCTCCATGGTGCTCATTAAGCAGCTGGACTACACCAGAGGTGTAAAGTGCAGCAGCCTTTGACAGCACAGAGAGTTGATGGGTTAAGAAACTTCAGGAAAATGTGCACTAAGGAAACTTATTTTTTTAAAAATAAATATTACTAGAGCTGAACAATTCATTAGGAAAAAAAAAAAAATTCGACATTGCAATATGAACTTCTGCAATTTCCAAATCGCAGAGGCTGCAATTAATTTCTTAACAGAGTGGAGCATCCAAAATGAACTTCTGAACAAGGTGTTTTAGAGCTCCAGGTAATCTTTGGTCCATGAATCAAGTACGATATTGGGGAAAACCTTTCATCATACTCAAATTCAGTAAAACCTGAACACTGGTATCTATTTTTTTTTATTTTTACGAAATCAAGAATTTAAACAACTTTAAAGTTCTAAAAAATGTATGACAAGAAAAAAATTCGCAAACTATCGCAATTACAATATTCTGTCAAATAATCACAATTAGACTTTTTTTGTCAATATCGTTATCATTAAATATTACCATTCAAGCTAATATACCTCTTTCTCGAAATATGACAGGATGAATTTGAGTTTACAGGTTGCATTTATTATACTGCAAGTAGGTTTTTGCGATCGTAGTATACAAACAAATTTGCCCATGTATACAAGGAATTTGGTCATTGGCTTCTTAACATTGATTATGGGGTTTGCATCATTGAAATCATTAAGTGGCATTCAAACTGTGCAGCAATTAACTCTCGACAGTTCTTGTGCGACTCAGAGAGGCTCTGCTCTCCATGTGGTAAGTGTGTAATCAGTGATTTTGTGTCTTTATTTACCTCTTGTTGCACAATGGGTGAAAATTATTCTGGGGATCTGAATCTGCAATTACACCGATTCTCAAGATCGTGGCTTGGGTGTGAATGGTGTGATTAATGGGGGTGGCGGGGAGAATGATGGGGTTCAGCCTAGACCTCACAGCTTTTTTTCCCTCCCTGCCACACTAGCATGCAGTGTCGTGTGATATTTGTCATCATGAGTGCACCGGAGGAGCCTCTTGTTGCCTGATAACTGATGCGCATATAGACGAACATTGTGCTCTCTCACAACCTCCAGATCCTAAAAAAGTCTGCATTTATTTTACATTATCAATAGATATATTGGTGTTCCTTACAGCACAAAAGGCCACAAAGTAGCACCATACTAACACTGATGAGTTAGTGGGGAAAAATGCAAAATCAATACAAAAGATTTTTTTCCTTGTTTCTCTTAATTTATAAAACCACCACTATTTTCCTGTCTTCACCAGCTAATGGCCTCAGCTGTATTCAATGAAAAGGATGTCTTTGTCATTACATTTAATTGAACTTGAATAGCTTTTTCTGCTCTATGCTGCATAGTGCTGCACATATGAAAATTTCCTCCCACCGGTCTTATTCATCTTTGATAACAAGACATTTGCATTTGCGCTGAAATTCAAAGATCCTAAAACAAAGCAGAATGGAGCATAATTTAACGGCTGCCATATAGATTTCATATTAGATTTTTCTCTTGTTCTGTCATTTGACACCCTGCCTTCTCAACAATGTTTTATTTGGTTAGTAGCTTGTCAGTATAATAGCAATTACATTGGACTTTGATTTTATGTAAATTCTGTGTGTAATGGATTGCTTACGTGTGTGCCTAGGCTGCTGCTCTGCCTCTCTGCTTTGCAACTATATAAATCAATAAAAATAGTAAAGGTGAGTTGACTGCCCACTCTCCTTTTAAATAAAATGATCCTCTGTTTTCCCACCTGCTTGAATGTGAACCTGTCATCTATCCTTTTGATTAGCCTTCACTACCCAATTAGATTTGCGGGATGGGGAACCAGATGCGGCGCGCATTGCCTGACAGAATGGCGAAGCATCACAGTGTTGCTTTACTGTGTTTGGTGGACAAACACATGTCTGTTTGTCTCTCTGCAGCAGGACATGCGTGGTGGCAGTGGGCAGGTGGTGGGAGGGGCTGGCAGCTTGGCACTGAGGGCGGCCCGCATGCCGATGATGAGAGGCTGTGAAGTAGAAGGAGCTCGCCGCCAGTCTGTTCATTCTGCATCCCAGTTAATATCCTGACTATATTTAGAAGAAGGACTTGTTACAGCACGCTCTGGCTTTATGGGAGTCGTCTGCACAGCTCGGCCACTGAGCCGGCTCAGACTGAATATTACCCCGACCCATAAGTTTACAAGCTGTGAAGTCCCGTGTGATCATTGTTACTGCCTCACTGAGCAGTCACTGCTCTCTGTGCTCATTGATGAAGATGTCAGTCTGGTTTTCAGGCTGAATATTAAGCTTGGGGATGTTTTTGAGGATCTGTAGGCAATAGCCTTTTTCATTTTCCCCACATAAGCTACAACTGTAAGCTGTTGAAAATACTCCTTGTCTATCAAGATTAAGGCAGTCTTTTTTTTAGGTCATTGTAAGTGCAGAATTTCTTATAAGACTTTCTCCCTCTTTTCTCCTGCCCACTTTTTGTTTTATATTTTATGCACATAGATGCAAATGATAGCTGTGAGAGAATATATAAGGCAACCGGCTTTTGTAGTGTTCACCTCTATGGTAACCTACACAACAACTGCATTCTGATGAGGGACTGTCTCTTCAATCGCAGAATCAAAACAATCAAGTGTCACACAACATTGTAAAGTAATCGCACCAGGATCTGATGATGGTTGAGGTGAGGTTTGATTCATACCTGGACTAGTCTCCTTCCAAAGGTAAAAGCTAGACTGCTTTTGATCTCGCCTAGCTATTACCTGTCAATCACAGTAATGCGCTATGGGTATCTAGGTCTATTTTCCACCTGCCTGCTTTGATGCCCACCAGCCAAGGTGTTGTCAGTCCTCTCCATACATACTACGCATTTCTTGAGAGGGCCAATTTCATGCTTGTTGAACTTTAAGAACAGCATTATTGATTGTTGTTTTCTACTTTCTTAATAGTAATGATCACTTGTGACTCAAAAGGGCAGTAGGTCTATGAGCATTCCCTTCCCCCTCCGCTTTCCATTAAACGTCAAGCGATTTGATTTTCAGGGGTGCTTAAAATCGAATCAAAACCTTTTAGCAGGAAAGCGATCTCCACCTTCTTCTTCCAGGGATAGCCAACGTGCCTCAAATATGCCTTTAACACCAGACTAGTGACCCGGGGAAATACGTGGGTCGACTGAGAATGTGAAAGTGTCCACTTGGTGAAGTTGATCTCACGGAAACAACCTGATCTAGAACAGCAGCACTGGGTCAAACTGTGCTACTTTTGGTGTTAAATTTTATTGCTTAAGCCATGTCGCTTTGTTTCTGGAGCATCATGTTCAGAATGTAAACAAGTCTGTTTTTGATGATGTCATAAGGTGACAGCCCATAGGACATTCCCAGGTACGAGCCTCTGTATGAATTGCCTCCTACACAGGATGGACCCAGATCAGCAGACTGTTATAAAATGAAAGGGCTACAATTCAGACCTTCTCTCTCCTTGTCCCCCTCTCTCTTTTCTCTGCAGCTGGTGGGCGGCGAGTTTGATCTGGAGACGAACTTCATCATCCAGGACGCGGAAAGCATCGGCTGCCTGGCGGAGCTGCTGGAGCACTGTGACGTCACCTGCCAGGCTGAGATCTGGAGCATGTTCACCGCCATCCTTCGCAAAAGTGTCCGTAACCTGCAGACGAGCACAGAGGTCGGCCTCATCCAGCAGGTGCTGCTCAAAATGAGCTCTGTGGATGACATGATCGCAGGTATGGTATTGGTGTGAGTGGGATTCTTTGGTTGTTTTGTGGTTTTTTTTTTTTGTAAAATTCAGTCGCAGTTGTTGTACATTCATCTTCAGATTGATTGCTATTATGTCCACTAGCAAATAGGTGTGTATTCTGCCTGTTTGTTTTGGGCCTCTCAGTCTGGCAGCATCTTCTGTCCATATCAAGTGTATAGTAGATCTATATAGTAGATACAAACTCAAAAACTAATAATAATATGATGCCCATTGTTATTGCCACACAATGACCCACAGCATCAATCAGTTCTCTCTCTCTCTTTCAAACACACACACAACGTTACCATGCAAAATAGAAAAATAGGATCATCTACTATGAAAATTTGCACTTTACTTCGTTCCTGACATGTATTTTGTTGCCAAATTGCCATATGCTTTCACCATAACGCAATGCCAAATGCCAAAAACTACGTGTCCCTCTCACCATTACGCAATGCCAAATGCGCAACGTGCATGTCCCGTTAACCATCATCACACATTGCCACTTGCTAAATACGCAACCTACAACCAAGAAAGACAACACAGTAAATATGTAAAAAGCACAGCCCAGCAAAAAGTCACGAAAATAAACTGCAAAGGTTCTTGCTCTCCACATACACTCCATTCCACTATACCCATCAATGATCTAGCCGGGCCCGGTGCCACGAGGGAAGCCCCCTCAGTTGTATTTTCTGCCCCCCCAGTTTACGTTTTATGTACCCTATAGAAACATAGTGCTGTTATTTCAGGACCGACAGACAGTTACCGATAGTTATTTTCAGAACAGACAGATAGCCTACGTTTAGGCTATTTGCATAGGGCCG
Organism: Centroberyx gerrardi; assembly: GCF_048128805.1. Classification (NCBI taxonomy): domain Eukaryota; kingdom Metazoa; phylum Chordata; class Actinopteri; order Beryciformes; family Berycidae; genus Centroberyx; species Centroberyx gerrardi. The sequence continues at coordinate 25,262,819 of NC_136002.1, forward strand.
CGCGGCGCTGTCCCCGGTACTGAATGGAGCGGAGGAGAGATAGACAGAACACATCACTTCGGTTCAGCCTGCTTTTCGTGGTTGTAAATAGAACTTTCGGCCCTAATTCTATTTTTTCCATTGTAGCAATCCACAGAATGGAAACGACAGGGAAGTGAAGTTTCAGTCAATGAGAGAGAGAGAGAGGGGGAGAGAGAGAGAGAGCGAGAGAGCTGCATGGCATGAGCAGAAAGACAGACAAAACGATCTGATCATCTTTTTTTTTTTTTTACTTAATGACCCTGACGCTGTTGGCTATTATTTTGTTGATTTTAGCATAGCCTATAGGTCTGCCCGCACGCTTTCACTTCGCGCACGAGCAGATCCGTTTCCTCAGCAGAAAACCGTTTGTTTCTCCAACTTGCCGAATACGCCATTTAAATAGCAATTCGCCAAGGTGCAAGCGCACCTGGCTTTTAAAGGGAATGGGAGATGACACTCTGATTGGTTTAATTCATGTTACGCCCAAAACACACCTATGATTAATTAAGAGACTAAGTACAACCCCTTTGCGCCTTGCGCCTTACTTTACGCCCAGATTATTATTATTATTTTATTTTTTTTCACCTTTATTTATTCAGGGGGAGTTTCACTGAGAGCAATGCTCTCTTTTTCAGGAACGCCACTGGAGCGGTTGGGGTTAAGGGCCTTGCTCAAGGGCACCTCAGTGGTGGTAATGAGGGAGGGGCAAGCGCTGCTTTTCACTTTCCCCACCCAGCTTTATCCTGCCGGTCCGGGGGATTGAACCGACGACCTTCCGGTCACAAGCTCGCTTCTCTAACCTTTAGGCCACCACTGCCCACAAAAAATTATGCGCCGTTTAACTAGCAAAAGTGGATTTGGACACGCCCTAAATGCACTTGCGCCATGCGCTATGGATCGTTTAAATAGGGCCCTAAGAGTTATCGCCTTCTGGAAAAACAATTTTGTTTTCAAGCAACCTGACTGCATTGTCTGTGTAGCAACATTATCAGTAAATTTTGTTATGGGGCTCGGTGCAAAAGCCAAATGCTGTAGGGAGGTGGAGGTGGATTTAGTTCATCCTTCAAACATATTGAAATTCTGCAGGCATTGAAAAGAAGAGAAGACAGAAAAAAAAGTGCAGGAAAAAAAATCTCATTAGTCACAGTGTGTTTTATAATGAGATTGAATGGCAGTTAAGGAATATTACATTTTCAGTTCCATTTAAAATAAAATTAAAGAATAATAAAATATCCTTTCCTGTATTCTACTGGAATTCACAACTACGGTTTTTATCTTTCTGTCATCCCCTTTTGTTTTTGTCATTAGCTCAAGTGATTGGCCTTTTTTACTATCTTTATAGATGACCTATTGTGTAAATTAATGACTGTACTATGCAAATTATCCAAAGATTGCAGTGCTCACCCTATGTTACAGCAGTGTGAATTCACTTTCCAATGCACCTAGTATTTATAGATACTGCATTACTTATGCAAGACAGAATATGATGCAATGGCACATAGTGTAACACTGTAACCTAATTGTCAGAAAGCCTTTGGCAACAAAAGAAATTTAAACTGAACCCCTGTAGACTTGCGCCACAAAATCTGTCTTTTATTTCAAATGGAGTTTGACTCCAAAATGAGTTATCAATCATTTTAAAAAATCACACCCACTCTTACAGTGAAATTGAAATATAAACTGAAACTGAAATTCAAACCATAGTACTTTTTAAAGGATAGCAGGTGATATATTATTATATTGCATCCTCAATATTTTAGAGATGTTGAATCATTAACGTAAGACTTTTTTTCATGTAGTTCATAGTATTTTGGAAATGTGTTCTTCAAATCTGTATTCAAGCCACTACACTGTTATTGACTGTGACACTTTAATATTTTGCACTGTGCAAATTGCATCAATACTTTGTGTAACTTGTAACTTATGATTCAACTGATGAATACAAAACGAAATGCATTTTCTATACAGTGCTACTGTGGCAATCTCTAAGTTAAACAATTTTCCATTTAGACATCACTTTGATTTACAAGTCAGTTTCTATCTCCGGGTAATAGTAGTGGAAGTGTCTCTGTGATAAATATAATGGAATTTCACACACAATGAACTCTGTGAGAATGAAGCTAAATTGACAGTTTATTATCTCTGGAGATGAAGCATGTGAATACTTACAGCAGTCTTGTGCCGTGAAGGCCACCCCCCTGGAATGCAGGGAAATCTAATATCTTCAAAATGTAACTACATTTGGTGTTCGTATTTTCTGATTTCTCTCCTGTGTGTGTGTGTGTGTGTGTGTGTGTGTGTGTGTGTGTGTGTGTGTGTGTGTGTGTGTGTGTGTGCGTGTACATGCGTGTGTGTATGGGAATATGTGGGGTATGTGTGTGTATGTGGGGTGCACGTGTGTGTGTGCATGCTGTCTTGCCTTCAAAGACTTACTAGTGGACATGTTGGGAGTGCTGGCCAGCTACAGCATCACAGTGAAGGAGCTGAAGCTTCTCTTCAGCATGCTGCGAGGGGAAGGGGGCCTGTGGGTAAGTGATAGCAGGGACCAGATGCAGTGTGCTGGACGGCAGTGTGTGCCTCAGTGTGACACTGACACCTGGCTGGCCCCCAGAGAGCCATCACACTGATCTGTTCGGGGCTTGTTCTGCTATTGACTCACTGCAGAATGAGGTAATTGACAGCGTATTGACTGTCTGCAGTCAAGCCACTGCCAGAGTTTGTAGATTTTCTGTTGGGTTTTTTTTAACGCTTCAACAATCTTGTCATTACTCTTTATCTTTTCCTCCCCTGCAGCCAAAGCATGCGGTCAAACTGCTGTCAGTGCTGAATCAGATGCCCCAGAGACACGGTCCAGATACCTTCTTCAACTTTCCTGGTCGCAGCGCAGCAGTAAGCATTCACATTTTCCCATTCTGCAGTCAATTTTGAAATGGGATGAATACAAGCATATGCATCTGTAGCTCATGTGTGGAGTAAAGAAAAAAGCACAAAGTAGATGCACAGAATACAATGTGAAAATTAAAGAATGGTAGAAGTTTGTACTGTTGAAGGACAAATTCAGCCTCGATTACTCTTATACTGATATATTTCATCAATCTGATATGCAGTGCACTCTTGGAGTTATTTTGTGATGAGGTTTTGTAATTTACTTTTTTGATGGACCCACTTTGCCTCAACCTGCCTTATCTACCTTTAATTCATTTGGCAATTTCTTACATTTCCCAGAATGATTTTCGACAACCCCCAGAGAACAGGCATGAGCTTTTTGCATTTAGCTGTGGGTTGTATGTTTAAGCGGAAAGCAATAGCGATAGGATAGTAAGAGCAAGAGAGTGACAACTTCTCAGGTGAGAAAAAGTGAGACACACCCCTTACTCAAAATGCAACAGGTCTTGCTACTGTCTTGCTGAGGCTGCATTGCATTCTGGTCTATTGAGACTACTGACAGAGGAGAAATTGGGATCTCTTACTTCTCTCCTGTATGATTGTTAAACACCTGTGCAAAATGGTGAGTCTAGAAAGAAGCCCTTGCTGTTTGATTCTGAGACTAACACCAAAACATGATGTTTACTGTTGATGCTTCAGATAGCTGAACAATTTTCTGCTGTCAAATTCTGTTGTAAAAATGAGAAATGAGAAAAATACACCACAAAATAGGCCCAGAAATGCAAGGTACATTACCAACAGTGTTTTAGGCTGGCTTTTTCCTTTAACTCTCAAAATAATCAACAGTAGACTCAAGCTGCCATGCTCTATGCTCCAAACCATAGAGTTTGTTTGCAGTTACGTAGGTAGATTTTTTCGAGGACTTGTACACTTCTGTTTAATTGTAGCCTTATTTAGTACTCTCACTCAAGGACATTTTGAAATTAAAAAAAAAACTTCAATACTTGAATACAAAGAGGACAATTGCTACTTTTAATAGACCAATAACATGTTTAAATGATCAGTGTTTGAAACCATTGTTCTGCTTGTAGTCAAGGTAATTGGCCATTATGAGTTGTTCACACCTACTTTGTGTAGAGAGGAGACTCTTTTGTGTGCCGTTGTTATTGTGCAAAAGTAACATAGGCTATTAATATTGATTGGTTACAGGTTAGACAGAGACAAAGTAGGAAATGAAAAGCTATATACTCTGTAACAGTACAACTTGTCTCTGGTGCAAAATCCCTGGGTCTCTGCAACGAATACAAGATTTTACAGCCAAAAAGTAATATTCTGCTAACAGTGTTGTAGGCTCTTTATGCTTTTAAAATGTTCAGCTCTTAAAATCTTAAAAATCTTCAGCTTTGAAAATCAAATGCCTCTACAAGGAAAATACATTGGATGGTGAAATAGCTCACCTAAATCTGTGGCCGTGGCTAACAGAAGCTTTACATTTAACTGTCACAGAACAGCAGAACAACAGCAGCAATAACAACTACTACAACAATAATAATAAACTTTACTTATATAGGACTTTTCAAAACAGAGGTTATAAAGTTCTTAACAAACAGGCAATTAAAAGAAATGTTGCAAAAAAACCAATACTGACAGGTAAGATCAGAACCATTTCAGGGCAGTCCTAAAGATACCAACCCATTGCCTAACGATGTGCTTAGATTGAGCAGAACTAGTGCGATCATTGATAACCTTGAGAAGGGCGGTTTCAGTGCTGTGGTACTGTTAAAAACCTGACAACCTGAAATTCTTCAAAAATTAAATTTCTTTCCATGATTGCAAAGAGTTCCTTTAAACTACTTTCTCCAGAACTTTATAGATGAAACGTGACTTAGAAGTAGACCTATAGGTATTAAACAGAATCAAGGTTGGGTTTCTTCAGAAGGGGCTGGACACTTGCCATTGTAAAATAGTCAGGGACACAACCAGTCATCAGGGAGCTAATTTACCATAGAGAGTAGAGTAGGTCCAACAGCCCCAATGACCTCTTTGAGACATTTGACAGGTATAATGTCTAGAGGACTGGTGGACTGTCTCATGTGTAATACAGTATCTATTAGTTCTTGCGGAGAAATTGGCATAAAGTGACAGAGCAGGTCCAAGTGAGGGCAGGGTATTTCAACATGAGTAAGTGTGTGTGTGTGTGTGTGTGTGTGTGTGTGTGTGTGTGTGCGTGTGTGTGCGCGTGTCAGCATGAGCAGGGATTATAATGCTATCAGTCAGCCAATAACATAGTGCAGAAGGCCACCCAATGCAACATAGGCTGTACAGCTGTGGTTTCAAATGTATGTCATTTATTGTGTATTATTGAATATTATAAAATTAATTAACCTGATAATATTGTCTATTGGAAGAGATGTTTTTTTTTGTTGTTGTTGTTTTTTTTACCTTGAGAAATGATTCTTGTAGATTAAGTATTTGCAGTAAATTCAAGGGATTAAAGTGGCATAAAACTTAGTTTTGGATTTCAGATTAATTTGCTTCCATAATCTTCATAATTAACCATAACAGAATAACTAGTTGTTCAGTAAGTTTTTTACTATCACTCAAGTTCATTTATAAATGGCTTTATTTTCCCTTACTTGAAAATGGTTTTGTTGAAGCAATCCCACTTGTACAGTTTTTTGATAATTTGCTCACCTCTTGTACTGTTGCATGATTGTGTCTTTTGTTTTCTGTCCCCAGGCCATTGCTTTACCTCCTATTGCTAAGTGGCCTTATCAGAATGGGTTCACTCTCAACACCTGGTTCAGAATGGATCCCTTGAATAATATCAATGTTGACAAGGATAAACCATATCTTTACTGGTGAGTACACAACAGTTATATGTTTTTTTTGTTTTGTTTTTTTAATACATATTTCCAATATCAGGAGTGTTCTCACAGGTGCCGCAGGTCTACTTTATGACACCAAAGAGAAGAAAATTACATTTTTCTGTTTTTCATCAATCTACAGTAATTGTTTAGCTTTGTATTAGAAAACATTCCCCTTTAGCAGAGACCTATAAAGCTACCAGCGGTTTTATTGACAAAGCAATATTCTGTCTGATACTCTGTGACCTACAGCGATTTTCCCATCTAAGCAGATTATAACTGGAACTTGTTTTTCAAGGTTAAAATGTTTTTATGGACACACTATTTTTCACACACTGGCAACTCACTTATGTAATGTGGTTTGTGAAAGGGCCTCATTTTTTCCCTGATAATGTCATGAATTATAATAGAGAAAAGGGGAATTAGGCTAGATTATTGAGATTAAAACCCATGGAGGCTTGAACTACAGTGGCTGGTACAGGCTGGTACAGAGGTGGAGTGCTGCAGGGGGAGGCGTTGTGGAAATAAGTATTAATTTAGTTTTGAATCTCTGCCCCATAAGGCCCACATACCAGCTCTTGTAGAAGCTTGTGGGTAATTAGTGCTGAAATCAATAACCCAGAAGTGCGGTGTTTATCGGCTGCTGTTAAGGCTATCTGGGAGAGGAGCCTTGGGATAAAAGCACAGAACAGAATGGGACAATATAAAGGAGCTGTGAAAGGAGAATGAAAGAGAGAATGGATAATAAAGACAAAAAGGTGGAGTGGGCTGAGAGGGGGAGAATGTTCCCACTAATTAGTCAAAGATAACAGTTATAGTTCACTGTTTATGATCTGCTGGACGCCATTGCTTTTGCTGGACAACACTGTCTAGATGAAAGAATCCACTCTCCTTGGAAGAGCTTGTTCTGCGCTTCTTTACTGTGTAACATCAAAAGGAGCAAATACATATTGGTTAAGCTACAGTAAGTTATTAGTATTCATGTGGCACCATTTCTGTTCTTATTGTCACCGAGTCACAAAAAGGGGTGAGATACGGCATGCTAATCCTGTTTATGCATTGCTCTGAGTGGCTCATTGCACAGTGGCAGGGCCTGAAGGAAAAAATAAATAAATAAATAAATAACGTCTCTTCAGAAGCAGACCAAGGTTGCTGCTCTCCATCTCATACGAAGGGGAGAGAGGGTAATCACAAGCAGGCATGTCTCCTGCCACTGGAGCAGCCTGGCTGGCTCAGGTCTGGGACTCTATATCTCCCTCTAGTCCTGCACACGTCCCACAACATGAAAGCGTAATCTCTCTTTATCAGCCCTGCCAAAGCGGTCAGCGTTTGTTTCAGTTGATCCCAGTGGGTGGCGGTGGTGGGGGCTTTGAAGATGGTACACAGCTATAGACCTAAAGAGTGTAGGAGTGTAGAGTGTAGATGTCAGCAGTACAAAGATGTTATTGTCAAATTCAAGCAGGGAAAGAAGAGCGAGCTAGTGTGGCATTGCAAGGCGGATTGTGTGTGTGTGGGTGGGTGGGGTCAGGTGTACAGGGTCTCTGCTCACGCTGTATAGGGGAGGCATTTCCCCAGTGCAAACAGTAGGGAGGTTTACATCACGGGAGGCAAGAAGGAGATTAGTGTGGAGGGAACGCAATTTAGGGTGCAAGAGAGTGTTTGTCGCATATGTGGTTGATTCCAGGTTGCTGTAGTTTCACCGAGGGTATTTTCCTCCTCTGATCGGTTTAGTATAATATTCTAAATCTCAGAAGAATCTTAAATTATCTGTCAGCTGCTGTCACAAATTGCTTTGTGTCTACTGTCTAGCACAGGGGATTCAAAAATGTTGTTCACTCCGTATCTCATTATGCATCCAGAAAGCCACTAATTGCGCCTCAATTATTGGTTAGTATGCGTATCAATGTTGCTAAAGGGTAAAATGAGAATATCCAAAGGCATGTGAAACTGTTTAACATTTTAAGCACAGAAGGTCTTAGCCAGCTGGACTTGGCAATCAGAAAGTTCCCTTCTCACTAGGGTTTCAGTGTTTATGCACTTTGAAAAAGCATCCATTATACCCTGCTTGTTGATGAATGAATTAGATCCAGTCTGTCAAGTTTGCAGCTCATGATATTTACTTGTTTCTATTTACAGCTTTCGCACCAGCAAGGGCATTGGGTACTCTGCACATTTTGTTGGTAACTGTTTGATCGTGACATCACTCAAGTCAAAAGGAAAAGGTTTCCAGCATTGTGTGAAATATGATTTTCAGCCCAGGAAGGTAAGTGCCGCTTTGGTTTCCAATCACTCTTACGCTGTCATATGAGATGAGGCTTGAACCAGAGTACAGGTCATGCATTGTTTCACTTACTGTTAAGGCAAAGTGCCAGAGATGGAATGGTATCATACTGTATGTTTCAGCTACTGTGAGTTATATCAATCTGTACAGACGTTAATGGGTTTGGAAAACTACTGTTAATAAGATCTGATTTGTAATGAGACCAAAATATGCTTTTCAAATGTTGTGACATGTAACATATTTAATATTTTTGTATTATTGCTATCACATACTAGTTTATTTAAACTTGATTTCACAATATTGCACAAAAGTAGCTTGACATTTTTTCAATCCATTCTGCACGATCTTGTAAAATAGACATTTCACATTTAAGACAATGATTAAAACAATTAAAACAGTTAAAAACAGTTAAAGAAACGTTAAAATAGTTAAAAGGACACCGCATGGACACCTGCTGCTGGTTTATGGCTGTATGTTATGCAGACATCTGTGTTGAAGAACTCTGTTCCCTGTCCAAAGCCTCATTTTATAGCATTAAATATATCAACAAATGCCAATAGTGCTCTCTGGCTCTAGATTTCTAGACAAATAATTCTTCAAAGACACACTAGTCTCTGACAGACTAGGCTGAGTTATGCCAGCAGTGCAAAATTCATTCTTAAGTTACGGTGTAAATCCATACCAGAGACTTAATAGCTGCTGGTTAGTTTGGATCTAGTGGGTTATTATTGTTCATGTATCATTCTCAAATAAATACTGATAGCATAGTGGAATGGCTGTAAAAAAAAAGAGGCCATTGCCTTGCTCATTGATTCAATCTATGTGTTGCTCTCTTTGTGTTTAATCTAGTTGTCCTTGGGTACGATTTCCCGCAACAAGTGCAGGATTGACTTACAGTACAAAGATAGAGTATCAACCAAAACAGAAAGAGGACTCACTTTGAATTGCCCTACTTGATTTTACACGAACAAATACACAGACAAGTCCAGATGCTGTCCAGTCCCAGCATCTGCAAGTCTGCAGCATCAACTGTTGCTGTAGTTTAAATTACTACAGTCCTGGAATAGTCAGGGTAATCACATCATCAGTTGCTAATACAAATGAATATGTGCAGAAAAACTAAAGAGCAAATTGGTGACCATATAATTTACACCTGGCCATGGTGTAAAGTATTTAGTTGATATTAAGGGTTATAGTGGAGGAAATATTTGTTGAATTAAAATAATGCTTACTCAGGACATGGTAGCCTCTTACATTATAACTAAGCTACATTTGAACTTTGCAGTTACAATCAACCCGTGGTTGCCAGTATCACACATACATTTGGGCCAAACTGAGGAGAAAGTCATAAAGGCTTTGAAAAAACCAGAAGTGACACTGCTTGTTTGAAACACCCTGTAGTTTTGGTTATACTTACGCCTGACTAACTGCCTACCACCAGTTCCTAGACACTACAGAGTTGTAAGTCTACAACACCTGAGGTGTTTAAGACCCCCAGAGGAGTCTTGCAGGTGTAATTGGATGTAAATGTAGATGAGCAAATGAAACTTAATTTAGCGTGGAATGTCAGTGTACCGTACCTGTCCCCATAGAGAAGGGAAACTGCCTCAAAGCATGTGTCAAACAATTAGAGCCTTCACATAACACCTGGGAACAACTGTTTTCCCCATTCTTAGTACCACAGGCCAAATATAGTTTTGTAGAAGCTCTGTGAAGATACAACATGCCAAATTATGTTTTTAATTGATTTGGGTTCAGATATCTGCTGATAAGTGCCATAGTAAATTATCTTGAGGCGGCTCACATTGTCCTCCTCTCCCTGTGAATTCTCTTTAAGTGTCCTTAACTTTGAGTGTAGCCTGCTGTTTTTCCATTAGACTGCTGGCAGTGCTCTTCCTGGGTCTCAGTGATAAACAGTGGGCACCATCACATGACAGATGCCCAACCTAGCTACCTACTGCTGTGGGTGTTGTGGTAATCTGACCCAGCGTTCACAGTACGAGCAACTTGGTTGATGGGTTGCTCTATTCTGACTGATTGTGTGTGGTGTTTATGTGGTGGCCTTGTGCAGCCACTACAGTTTTGTACAAGCAAATCATGTATTTTTTGCTGCTTTGGTACTGCCTTTCGTAATGGTACATCATTTTGATAAGTTAACACAGCTAGCTAGCAAACACTAATTAGGCAGCATTAATAAAAAATAAACATAAATATAACTCTTCAGAGCTTACCATCAACCCCAACAATTGATGCAATCATTCTCCAAGCATCGTTTTTGAGATGCTTTTTTTTCCCTGTAGTCTTTCAAATAAAAGTTGTAGAGAACTGGGAAGCTTTGAATGATTGTAATCAACTTCATGTCCATTTTGCACTTGCCGTTTGGAACTATTGTTCATGAAACAGAATCACAGTGGTAGGGAAACAAGGAAGAGCAGAAATCTGCTTGGCTGTTGATGGCTTATGACCACGAAACGATAAACTGTGGGCAACAAGCTTGTTGAACGTCCACACATTGGCTGAGTTTCCTGGTCGCTCAGCTCTTTAGGAAATGAATGGACTTCCAGTGACTTGTTGATCGTGTTGCTCTCTGTGTGAACACAGGGTAACTGCCAAGTCAGTGTTTCTGTATGAGATATATCTGTGAAGTTGATTAAAACTGAGGGCAAATGCTGAAGTGAAGATAACACAAAAGCAATTATAGGGCCTTCCTCATTTGTTTGCGGTGAGTAAAAGTGATTTTAAAGGGGAATAGCCCCTTCTACATTTGAGTGGATTTGATTTGATTTGCTATAAACCTGCAAATGTTTTTATTTAATCTTTTGGGATTTAGTCAAATCAACTTGAAAGTTATAATATACATTTATCTGTCAGGTCATTTGACTTTCAAATCAAAGTACATTACTATTCTGGATACAAGTCACTGTGGCAGTTTACCTCAACTTTCCTCTGCTAAGATAATACCCGTCTATCTCCAACAGTCTAGCACAATGGTTCCCTGTCACTGTTTGGTGCTCCTTTACTTACCAAGTGCTTAAGGCTGAAGCCCAAAGTTTGGCCTCTGGATGGCTGGACTGAGCCCTTAGTTGTCAAGTTTTACGAGTCAAAGAAGCGGAAATGATCTGAGTAAGGAGAAAATTTTGGACAGACCTGCCATATTAAATCAAAAGAATTAACATCAGCTATGCAACTGCAGCATCAGCAACACACGATGTGGGATATGTACTAGGACAAAAATAAAACCTGAAGAAATGAATTGCAGCGAGAAAGTGAATTGGTGTGGGTAAATAATAAATCTACAGAATCTGCTTTGGCAAATAAAATATATGAGTAAAATAATGCAACTTAAATACGATTATTGTTATTATTGCCTATACACAGGTGTACACACTCAAGATATGTGCCACTTTATTATGACTTTCTGAGTAATATAACACATAAACAGGGTCTATTTGAAATAAGATTATGTTTTTCATATTTGCTAGACCTGTTGACAATAACATTAAACTTTGAAGCCCATAAAGCTTAAATATTTTTTCTGTTCTTTCTTCTGATATTCTACCTTTTTCATATGAGTTAGGAGTAATTGTTATCGTTACCACTATCATCTGTAATCTTTTGTTTTCTTTTCCACCTTGCGTTGTTGTAGTGTAAGAGAGGAAAGCCCTCATTTGGTTCCCAGACGAGAGCCATGAGAGTAATGAGTCTTTAAGGTGGCTTTCGGTCACCTGAGAAATGGGATTAGTCAGTGTTTAGCACATGGTATTTAGTTCTGGCACTTCATATTGCTTTTATCTGTCAAGCTGGAGCAGTTTGGGGGTCTTGTTTGATCTCCTGGCCAGCAGCACATATCTGACTTTGCATATCAGTTGGATAAAAGAAGCAGAAACTCAACAGCAGAACAAAAATAATGCTAAAAGGAAACCTGAATGTTTATTACTGTTGTGAAGGACTGTAACCTCTGTAAACAGTATATGCACAAACATATGCATACATTTACTTCTCACGCAAAGTTATCGATTTGTAAAACGCAGCCTTGACATGAGAATGTGTGTTCCGCTGTGTCTTCACTATGTGTACATACTGCATATTTTGATTGGGATTTGTTTATGGGATATTGAAGTGCTAGTCTAATGCAAAAATGTAATGTGCCTGTCTTTGCACTACACAGCATGCCTGCTCATACTGCAATTATTGTGATAATGTTTGGAGATGGAAATAAATGCAGTGTGGTGCTGCAGCAAATTATGGGTTGAACTACAAGATGTTTGATGTCTGTTTTTAAATTTAAAAAAGAAGTAAACCAGTGAGGGGTAAAATTGAATAAGATAGGCTAAATATTTATAATGTCTGGCCTTATTTTATCTGGCCTATTGCCTTTAAACACATACACACCGCCTGTCACATACGCTGTGTATTTAAAACAATATTTGATACATCAGTGCCATAGTTGGTGAAGCTGCAATTGTTTTTTAGGTTGACTGCTACTGCATATGCTTTTGCTATTTTCATGAATAAGCTAAATAAGCTGCACTAGAAAATAAAAGCTAAACCAGCAAACATGGGGCATTTTAACAACCATTTATGGCTAATTTTGGGAGTTGCATGGTGTAGATATTAAGCTCATTCATCTGTGCACAAATCCACCAGTTTACATGTTTACATATCAAGAAATATGCCTAAAGGTGGGGCATGAAATACTTTATAAATCTGAGAGTAAATGTCCATTTCCAACTCTTAACATAAACAGTTTTTAGTGGCAAATCTACTCAACATTTTCTGTTTGAGTCCCCTGGTCTCTATTCTGAGATTTTTGTACATACTTGACATGTCATCTTTTAAAGTCACCTTTCATGCTATAGTCAGTGTCTCATCCCTGAGTAATTGCAGCCAGTGTCTGACATGGCTTTGTGGGGAGTGAAAAATGAGTTGTCTTGCCTTCTCTTAGCCTTTCTACTGATCTATTATTAATGATGATCCAATGCAGATTTCTGAACATTAGGTTGCAAAGCCTTATGGCTGAGCTTACAAGTAACTTTGGGCTTCTTCTGAATTTCCTGGTTTTAAAAGAAGCAAATTGGATAGCTGAGCAGAAATTGTTCAGTGTTGCTATAGAAATCAGACTCATTCATACTAGTCTTTCAGATGGTTTCAAATAGTTAAATGTAAAGTTGTTCTCAAAGAAAAATAATCACCTGTACTTATAGTATGGTGGTAATAATCATAAATTGAATTCATTGAATGTTAAGTGAAACATCTTAATATGTGACCTGTACTCTGGCTCAGTTATGAATGAGAGAAACAGCTGCTGCATTGCCTGATATGAAATCTGTGTGATTTGACCCTCTTGTCACCCTCAGTGGTACATGATCAGCATAGTTCACATCTACAACCGCTGGAGGAACAGTGAAATCCGATGCTACGTTAACGGGCAGCTGGTTTCTTATGGAGACATGGCATGGCACGTCAACACAAATGATGTAAGCATCCTTCCTCTTACTCCGCCTCGCTGTTGTCATTTTTTTTCTCTGGTTTTGATGTTTATTGCCTGCAGGACTGACCTAGGCTGCCGCTTGATCATCCCGGACAGCTGGAAATTATGAGAGGAAAAAAGATACATACATCTTCAGCGGTGCTCAATGATGAAAATGAGTTTTACCATATCAACATAGATTTTTCCCGGGAGTATGGCTGGTATTTCAGTCTTAATTTGAATATCCATTTGTCAAAGAGAAGTGCTGGAGGAGAGGATGGAAGAGAGTACGTTACAAATGGGGGGAATAGATCCATGATATATAGTAAGAAACGGCTCGAATCTAGAAAGCTACGTGTGTGTAGAGAGGTTATTTTGGATACCTGGTCCACCACCATCGGACTGGACCTTTCTTTTTCATGTGTAAACGTGTTTCAGAAATGATAGGGTTAAGATATTAAATTTGCACAGCTGAATGATGCACAGTCAGAATAAGAGCTGTTGTTGTCACGCAGAACTCATTGAGCCAAATTTAAAAAGCAATTAACACTTTGTTTCAGGCATAGATGAGGCATATCCCCAGAGTGCACTTCATACCTATGTATATAATGGAGGATTGCACAAATGACAGCTGGAGATATAAACGCGGTTCATTAAATATTCCATTACATTAACTAAAGCGTCAATTTGTGAAGGCCAGGTTTTTGCAGGAATTTCTCCACTTCTGAAGAGAAAGTTTAGTGGAAGTAAGTATCATTATGGTGAGGAGGATTTTATCTGTGATGGCTGCAGTAATTGCTGCATCACTGATACACTGGGAATCACACCACAGACACTCCCAGAAAATACTTACATTACCAAAAACACACTATTTCACCTGAGTGAGGGACACGTCATCAGAAGGTATAGAATAAACCATCATAAAATAATTACAAGTTGTCATTAAAACAAGGCATTATTCGAGACCCTTGCAGCTTAACTTTTCTTACATCTGGATCATTTCATAAACAACTGCCGCTGCATCTGGTGTCTCTGTGGCTACATTTTCATGCCACAACTCCATATCAAATTAAGATCCATTTGAGTCTTCTCACATGCTGTGAACAATGGTGGCACATAACTGATAATATGCGTAGTATGTTAGATGATGCTTGGTTTGGTGCCAGCTGCATTAGGCTTGTGGTAAAGTACAAATAAAGTTGAAAAAAATGTAGCTAGGGATATGTTGCAGCTTAAATAAAAACATTAAAGAAACATAATTAATGAATAGCAATCTGTGTTTGGCTACATCCAGTCAACTCAACTCGTAGACCAGCTTATATCTAGGCTATAGCATTACAAACTAAATGTTCCCATTCTTTAATATTCTTCTACCATTTTATTCCCTTGATCTCGGCCTAGTCACTTAAGGAAGATATCATTTTGAGCACAGTTTGCTGTCTTGCCCCGGCTGTAAGTCTGGGTAATTGGCTTACATATTTACACAAAGGTTAGTTGAAGCAGATGTGTGGTGAGGTGTATTTTTGTTCAGTACAATTTTGGTATGACACTATTCACTATTCAATACATCATTTCTGAAGAAAAAGTTGTAACAATTACATTGTGAATGAATTTTGGAAAAAAAAAATCAGGTGAGACTGACACTCTTGACAGGGTCACATCTAAAGATGTTCAAGCTTAATTAACAAGATTTTGTTTTCTCTATAGAATTCAGTTTTTATCAAATGCCATTTGTGTAGATCTCCATATTGACGGTTTCCCCACTCACTATCAGGCTAGCTCACTTTGAAGCCTTTCTTCACATGCAAAAATGCGGTTAGCAGGAGGTTCCCTTCACTGATTGTGTAATTAACTGCTGCGGTTGTAAATTAGACATCAATTTTGCGTCGAATGTAAACACTGTACATACTCTCACTCTCCCAGAGGTTGTATTGAGCCTTCTAATCTTTGTAAATCAGGGCCATTGTTTTTCTCTGTCAGTTAGGGGATTGTCAAGACAGATACTGAAACAACATGGAAGAAGATGAAAACAAGTGCTTGCCTTCCCTGCTGATTTGGATTGTTGTATGAAAATGAATTTCCCAGCCCAAAATATTTAGATTTCCTGCAGGCTTAGTGTAAAACTGTTCAAGCAAACCCTTCAGCAGAATGTTCTCAACCTGTGGTTCTGTATCCCAGTGGTTCTTTATTTATCCTGTCGGCTTCTCACTTTTTCCTCTGCCTAATTTCCTTGTCATTCAGCTGTCTGTGAAGTTGGGATATTTTGTTGCTCTCATCCTGAAGTGTAAAAGGACGTGGCCTCTCCTTCTCTGTGTCCCTCTCCAGAGCTACGATAAGTGTTTCCTGGGCTCCTCGGAGACAGCGGACGCTAACAGAGTGTTCTGTGGGCAGCTAGGCGCCGTCTACGTGTTCAGTGAAGCGCTCAATCCGGCACAGATATTTGCAATTCATCAGCTAGGACCAGGCTATAAGGTATGTACTCGACTGTGGCTAAATTAGATTACATGTAAGCAGTCTGCATCACCTATCAGTCTGAAATCAATGCTCAATGCTGCCTTGCTGCAGTTCCTTGCCTTGTGTCTCTATCCTGGGAGCTATGCTTTTCTGTTCAGATAAACGGCTGCATAAATTACCCACTCCTGAGGAATAATGGCACAATATATGGAGGGGAGCAGCAGGCACTCAGGGGGGGGGGTATAGTCCTGAGCTGACTTTTATCAGCTGCAGCAGGTGTAGCGCTCCCAAGCTAACCGACAATGACCAAAAGATTTGGAATATAGAAAAGCTGACCTACCCAGAAGGTGATTCAATGGAGAATGTTTATCTTGTGATGGCTATTCTAAGTATTTGCTTTGCAAGTTTTGTTGTTTACTCCTCTTTCCCCAAGTATGCCACTCATCTTGAATAAGTAATGCGCCCTCAATTTATACACAAATTCAGAGTATGCTCTTACTCCCTCTCTCACCCTCTGCCTCTGATGTTCATGAAGCGCTGCTGTTAGTTCATATAGCCTAGGAGTTACATCCTGTACTCAGTAACTAATGATTTATTTTTCAGAGTTGCACCGGGTTCATTTGGTTTAGAGACTTGGTGATACGATTCATCAATACGATTCATTGATCTTTTGGGCATTTTTGCTTTTATGAGACAGTTCACTACAGAAGATGATTAAAGTCAGAATTCTAAGTTTAAAGTCAGAATTCGGAGAAAAGTCAGAATTCCGACAATAGTCAGAATTCTAAGTTTAAAGTCAGACATCTGACTAAACTCAGAATTCTGACTATTCTCTGAATTCTGTGTTTAAAGTCAGATGCCTTGTGTGTATGTCAGAAAGCAGTGGCAGTCAATGGCATCAAGTCAGGAATATAGTGAGCAAGACCTACACTGTTGAAGACTGTGAGACGGATGCTTTACACAACAGACAGGCCTGTGAATGCCTGGAGATTCCCAGGAGAGCCTATCATTTGGTCTTTTCTCTAATCGCCGGTGACTTGCCGTTTCCCTCCTTAACTGTGGTTCCAGACCTTCGATTACAGAGCGAACACACAGCGGAGCGACCCTCCAGATTTCTTGAAATAATGAAGATGGTATCCTGGGGAGGCAATTACCTACATTTGATGAAGTTGTGAATGGGGTTGCTTGTGGGGTTCGGGATTGGGCCAGCCAGGTGAGTTGAGGAGGCAGGTCAGGGAGCAGTCGGGCCCACTGATTGGTTGGCACAATGAGTGTGGTGTCTTGGGGAGCAGAGGCCTGTCTGTTTTCATCTAGAGCTGCCAGGAACAGTCTGTGCGCAGCAGATCAGGGCACGGACACGTACATCTGCTATCGACATTGGACTTCCAGCTGTCTCTGTTTCAGCTCTGCTCCACGGCTGGAGTGGGGAAAAAAACAAACATCTGTACTGATGTATAATTTATTTTCTGATCCAAGCTCATCTCACCCATGTTTGACACGCTTCCCCTTGCTAACATACTATATTTCATGTAACTCTAACGACTGTGGTAAGCTGAAATGCACAGATAATTGCTGCCTAAGGTTACTATTTCTACTGCACAGTATGACTTATGGCTATGAAACTGACAGACCTGTTACTGGAATCTTATATTCCCGGGGCTCTTTTCATAATGCTGCATGTGAAACTCTGCACCTGCACGGACCACTGGTACTTCATTTAAAGCACCAATCCAGTTCTCTTTAATATTGCCATTTATATGACAGACTTCACGTCAAGAACATTCTCAGCCATTCAGAAATAACGTCGAGGGGCGATGGTGGTTATACAAAGACCCTGGGGCTGACAGCAACTGATTATCATATCTGACTGTCATTCATCACTGCTGGTTTAGAAGAGTTCGCAAGCCTTGGTTAAAGACTAAGAAGATGTAGGCTGAGTGAGTCACACAAGGGAATTGCGTCACAGTTTTGTGAGACGTAACTGGGGATGTAGAATTTAATTCCCAAAGGATAATAGCAAACGCAACCCCACGACAGAGTTTTAAAAAAGCCCTCTTAGTGTGTTTAGGCCGGTTAACCACTTTTCTCATTCCAGCTTAGGGAAAAATGGTCTAGCCTAGTGTCCTAACATCAGTCCCAGCTATATCCACTGACAGCTGTACTGTACACAAAGTATTAGTCATTGAGTGGACCAGTCTGTTGTGTTTTTTGTTGTATTATAAACTGGAACGTGATGTATAGTTTTCTAGAATGTGTTGGGCTGTATGTATCATATAGTTTCTTGAATGTGTTGGGCTGCCATTTTTGTCTTTTTGCCAGGTATAGTATGATTGCATCCTATAATTCCATTTACCCCTTTCCATCAAGGACCACAGTGGAAATAAGCTCACCAGCTTTATTGTGTTATCCTTGACATTTTCTGAAAACTGCACATGATTTTCCTGTGCTCTATGTTTCTTTTAATTGTCAAATGAAATCAGTCAAACCAATGAAGCCTGATGATGCTCTTATAGTTATTTCTATCTTTGCCCTCTTTCATCGTCACTATCTTATATGTTGTATATGAGTCAGCTTTGCCTGTTGAACTTGGCAACACTGCTATGCAGTATGCAGCACAGATTACTGTAGAAGAGACAGTGACTGCACATTCCTGGCTCTCCCTTGTCAAGGAAGACAAATGTTATCTCTGTGCAGGGACCATACAACACGGCAATATCTGATGCGCAATATTACACGACAAGCTCACAAATGTCAAAACCTCACTTGGTACTATGTAGGCCTGCATCTACATGACAAAGTTGGAGTTAGATTGGCTTTGACTTGGCTGGTTTTGGATGTTCTGCAGCCTATTTTTTTTTTAGTGGTGTTGAAATATTATGACCATCAGTGTTAAAATTCCTTGTGACCATTTGTGTTTGTAACTTACCAAAACAAAAGCTATCACAGACATCTAGACATTTCATTACAGAGTAACACAACTGCTCAAAAGGCCATTTTTATTTTTCTTCTTTGGTGCCTGTTCTATATGTTCTTGAATGTCACAGAGCAGGGATCAGCAGTCGTGTTGATTGCTTGTGTTAACTTTAGGTTGTCTTCTTTCAGTGTGACGTGACGTTGGCGCTGTAGGCTTGCTATAGATGTTGAGGCCCACTCCTCCTTGCTCTGCAGCAGGTAGCACTTAAGCTGTCTGCAGGTGTCGAATAAATCTCCAGCCCTGTCAGCCTGTAAATGGCTCCAAGCTGTCAATAGAGCAACACGTCATTAAAGAAGCCCCAAAATGCCAGTCTCATTTAGTCCTTTCTTCTACCAACTTAAATGAACACGACAAAAACAACACTAATTTCAAACAGAATCTGCAAGTATTGGCTGGAAGTATATTGACTCCATCCCCAATCTGTGATTTCATTGTCCAGTGTTACACTAACTGGCCCCCACAAAACATCTCAGGTAGATGGGTGGCTGAAGATGTAACTGGCATTTCTTTGTTCTTCTACAGTCAACATTAAGAAAACTTTTATTCCCCCTGTTTTCAACATCATGCATTCAGTTGAAATTATTGCATCTCTGGCCATTGATTCAGATCAGTGACCACGGAGAACTAAGAGTGAGTCTGTAGGCAGACTTCATGCAGCCTGGGAGTTTCCCCGGCTTGTCAAGTGTACGTCTGCTGCTGCGAGGGAGTAAGGGGGATGCCCCTCGTCAGCGGTAGCCTCCGGCGCTGGAAGAGTATGGGCCAACTGTGCTGTAATCCTTTTGTATGACTGGCTGGCCTGTGGACTGATGCTGTCATACTACAGGGGTCATTAACCACAACCCATGGGATCATTATTTTCACACTGCGACGGGGCTCCGCACTGAAGTGCTGGGCACTGGAGCTTGTTATTTCTCGTCTTGGTGTCTGTTGGGTTCCACAAGTAGGAACTTTGAAGGGTGTTAAAGAGACTACATGATGAGACACATGCAGGCTGATGTGTGGCCTTGATCATAGCAGATAGGCAAATGAACCGAAGGCCTCTTTTACTCTTTTATCATGTATCTGGAATGAGATACGCCAACTAAAGTGTCACGACCCCATTAGTGTCTGATGCTTCCTTGTAGAATGCTTGCTGCACTAATGCTGCCTGGTAACAAACAGCTCCAGCCAGTATACAAGCATTTGACTAATATTGTTTGACAGCAGGATCAAGTTCCACAAAGTAAAACCTGAAACACGGGGGCGCTTTAAGTTCTTGGAGCAGGAAACTTACCTTGGTAAAGTTCCAACCTGCTCAATGTATTTTCTTTCAAAACAAGCTTCTTCATATGCGGTGCCTCTGAATATTCCTAGCAGCTGTACAACATAAGGGATATTATTAAACACCTGACGTGGGATATTTATTTTAAAGATTGCCATCTACTTAAAATAAATGTGCATTTTAGAAGCAGAGTCAAAATGGAATGTGCAGTTATTCTACAATTTGACAACTTCAGTAAGCTCTTCCCCTCACTGCCACCATTTATCCTGCTGCTACCTCACCGAAAACAAGCAAGCGAGATTTAGAAGCATTTTAGGCTCGGTGCATGACCCGTGTTTGTTTGTGTTGCATAACAGATCTATCTATCCTGTCGATGAACAGCAATCCCTTTAGAAGCCGCTGGTTGTTCCCACACTATCACTTCAACTCTCCCTGTCTCTCCTTATCTTTATCACCATCCCCCTCCTGTCCATGGGTGTGACAGCGAAGGAAGGAAGTTTCTGTCATTAATTATTCAAACCCCCCCCTCCCGATGAGAGGACTTGATATCCCTATTAAGTATATTCCGTTCACAGGGCATTGACGAATTAATTGAACTCATCTGCCAACAGCTAATTGATTGAGTAAATTAAGACTACTCTATTATCGATCAACTATTTGTTATGTTAGCCATAATGAATGTGTTACTGAGCCACTGAGCGTGATGGAGCCTCCAGTTCCTTATAGCCAGCTGTCACTCTGCCTTGAGACGTCTGAATACATGCCAGCGAAAACATTTTAAGAAATTCCAAGACCCATCTGTCCTAAAGATATCTTCAACATACCACATTATATATTCAATATTCAAAATCCATAATGAGTTGGATAGGAGACACCAGATTGGTTTTAACTCTTAGTTATCAGTGTAGTTATTAAGTCATCAGTGTAGTTAATTCAACATCAGTTTTCAGTAGTGAGGAGAATTAAAGGCAATTTAAGAATTTAAGTCGCATTGCTCCATCTCAGCAGGAGCGCCTGGAATTTAATTTTTTTTCTCCTTTGAGATCGCGGTGGGGGGCTGAAATCCAAGATGATTGACAGAATGATAAAAAGAGAAGGCGATATCTTGTCTATACTGTGAGCTGTACACGTATTTGCTCAACCTCACATTGTGCAATGTTTTGGCTCAAAGCCTTATTACGGTGAATGCGAAATGACAGTAACTCTGAGGCTAGATTTCAGACTGTCGGCTTTAATTTGAGTGTATTTTCAGCTGTATTGGATAAACATTTAAAAAACTCCAGCTTTTTTGTACTTGCCCCCCCTCCCCCGTCCCTCCTCCCTCCTCCCTCCTCCCTCCTCCCTCCTCCACTTTACAGGTGCCAAAAGTATTTGGACAGATAAACACTGCCTTCAGTAAAGAAGTAATTTGTATTACGTTGCCAAAAACTTATGTGTGATGAGTAAAAGTGAGCAACCCATAAACACTACCAGGCTTTTGATAAATTCATGTCAGGTTCTCTTTCCAACTTTTTTGCATTTCAATGTATCTCCAAGAGACTTGGCTTGAGGACAGGCTCCAGGACAGGCTGGATTAAATGGTTGGGCTAAATTAATGCAGGTAAACATTGATCTGAGGTATCAAAGCAGCTTTGAATCATCATCACCAGGGTTATATGATGATTCCTGACCCTCCTCATCACCCCCTGATCTTCCTCATCATCTTACCTGCAACATAAGCTGAAGATTGTCATAAAACAGCCGATGTACCCTTAGAGGTAAATTGGAAAGTTCCAAATAATACAAACTCAAAGCTGAAAATCAAAAATGAAACCAAATGAGAAGGATACAACAAATAACAACATGACCAGTAACTTGCCACTTACTATGTATTTCATCCATTCCCCATGAGACACAAAGATAAAACACTATAAAACAATTTAAGTTATTGCACCCGCCAAATCAACAATTCAATGTTATGTCCATCTGAAATGAAATTACAGTCCTCAGGCAGCCTGTTGTTTTTGTAAGAAAACTTTCTTTCTTTCTTTCTTTTTTTTCTTTCTTTCTTTCTTTCTTTCCTCCTTTGTTCAAGCACAGTAACTGTGGTAAAAGATTTTCTTGGACATGAAGACCACCAGGGATCCTCAAAATGCCCCAGCTTTTTAAAACCCTGCTCTAATACAGCTACGTATGCTGGCTGGTTTAGGTGAAATTCCTCCAAAGGTTAAAAGGTGTTATTTAAGCCTAACAGATTTTATTTCCTCCTCCTCTTATCCCCTTTTTCCCTCATGACTAAACTGCTAAGCTGTTCCTGGCCGCCATGTTGCTGCTAGCAGCTATAATTGTTTGTCTTGCTTTTTTACTCTCTCTGACCTCCAAAGTAGCTTGCCTGAAGCAAAGTAACAACATAATGCAGATTAATTTCACTACTCAGCTTACAATTGCACTGACACAACCCTCGCTTGCTTGTTAATCATATTAACAGTGGTTTACTTCACTGAAAAGCAAATATGCTGTTGCCATGGCTATTAGTATTAAGTCAGTTTTGCGGAGTCAGCTGTCACTTGTGTTGTTGGTTCCAACATTACAAAATGATAGCCGGCTGTAAGAATCTTCCCAACATTGCAGTGAAGGTATACTGCCATGGCTAGGGTAACTTTTAAGAAATATAAAAAAACAAGTTTTCAAAATGTAAACTATAACATGAATTGGAAGTGTTGAAATAGTACTCAAATTTCTCAGTGCCAAGGAAAAAATCTTAACCTCCAGAAATATGTGGTTGTTAATACAAAAATGTTTTTTCATGTGCAGTAAGGAACCACCGTTCACTCACTCTCTTTTACTCTCTCTCTTTCCTTCTCTCTCTCTCTCCCCCTCCTTCCTCCTTTCATCTCTCCTGTCCCAGAGCACGTTTAAGTTTAAGTCAGAGAGCGATATCCACTTAGCAGAGCATCATAAGCAGGTGTTGTATGACGGCAAGCTGGCCAGCTCCATCGCCTTCACCTATAACGCCAAGGCCACCGACGCCCAGCTATGCCTGGAGTCCTCACCTAAGGAAAATGCCTCCATCTTTGTGCACTCGCCCCACGCACTTATGCTACAGGTCAGTCACCAAAGACAGCTCCACCTCTCTCTACAGTACCGCAGATTCTGATTCATTCATTTCTGTTGAATTTCTGTAGAAATTTACACAATAAAGTGTTCAAATGTGCTGTATCATTATAAAGATGAACCTTGCCAGTCGTTTTTGTGTGTTGTGTGTGAATGCGTTTTATCTTTTCCCTACAGGATGTGAAAGCCACTGTGACTCACTCCATCCACAGTGCCATCCACTCCATCGGTGGGATCCAGGTGCTCTTTCCCCTCTTTGCTCAGCTGGACTACCACCAGCTGAACGACAGCCAGGTGGAGACCACTGTATGGTGAGTGTGGTAGAAGTAGAAGCGCTCTTACGTCAGAATTTTACTCCCTGGAAATGTGAGTAGATGTCTTATACAAGTAAAAGCGCAGGTCATAAAGTGAGCCCCAACATTTATTGAATTGCTGCTTTTGGAATTGTTGTGGCTTTGATTTAATTTTGTTCCTATTAACAAAAATCAAAGGCTGAAACGAGACTTGGGTGTGAAAACAGGTATGAAGCTGTTGCTGTTGTGACAGAACACTTTCATCTACGTATAAGAGGCTGTGTTTAACTGTGACAGATGGTGACAGATATTGCACACCCCGCTCATATGACTAAAAATTGAAGTACTTCAAAAATTGAAGTAATTCAAGTACAAGTTGCTTAAAAATCGCTCAAGTGAAATTACAGACTTTATAAAGCTGCACTAGGCAACATTTTTATGTAAAATAAACTTGTCCTATCAGCCTAAATCACAAAGTGGGGCTGCAACAGAGAAGAGCGTCCCATATTATATATTATAGCCTATATCCCCTCTAACTGAGACCCCGTAGATTCACTCTATTTGCCCAAAATACTATTATTATTAGGTGTTGGGTATAGTCACTGGCGTGAAATCTCAGTTTACAGGAAATGACAAATCGAAACTTAAGAGCAAAATACAAAACTTGTTTCTAAACAGCAGTGAGCGAGTGCTCCGTTGAACCTGCTTCAAAAAGATTTCCTTCACCACCTCCACCCCCACCAGCCACTAAGAAGAAGAAATTTACGTCCAAGGAGGGCTCAATGTGCTGATGTCACGTTACAAATGATTTCTGGGTATTGAAGTCCTCAGCATTCAGTGAAACCTCACGGCCAAAAATGCCTTGTGCAGCTTTAATGTACTGAAAAAACAAAATGTTACTCCTAAATACGCAGTTACAGACTCCAGAGTAGCTATAGAGATAGACTAGTGGCACTTCTGCCATCCACTAGTCTATCTCTGC
Source organism: Centroberyx gerrardi (assembly GCF_048128805.1). Lineage (NCBI taxonomy): Eukaryota > Metazoa > Chordata > Actinopteri > Beryciformes > Berycidae > Centroberyx > Centroberyx gerrardi. Next base: position 25,287,401 of record NC_136002.1, read on the forward strand.
CCAGGTCCCCTCTATTATCTCTCTGCTCCCTGGTTTAGACTTCTCTCATCCCCGTCATCTGGACTTGGCCAGTCCAAAGCCTCCCCACTGTGTCCTGGATGCAGCCGGAGCTCTGCTCTAATCCCGTCTTAGCTCAGCGACAGCGGCACGACTAGACAGACGCAGGAGTGGCCACACAGCAGCGCAAAACCCCTGATGTCCACAGCTTTCTGCCTCTGTAGTTTTCTCTCATCTCTCCTCTCTCTCGTTTTCTCTCTCTCTCTCTCTCTCTCTCTAGCATGTCTAGGTCTTTCCCGCACAGTCTGCCACTCTCCCTACCACTTGCTCTGTCCTTGCCATGCCTTTTAGACTGAGCGCTGCTAGAGGCTTAGCCTGCTGGGCTGAGGAGTTGCAAGCCTCTGCAACAGTAAACTCTATAAGACTGCTGTGGCTCTGCTGCATCTGCCCCCAACGGCACCTTCAATAGTGATTAAAAAAAAAAAAAAAAGTCAATCCTCTCAATAAACATCTTGGCTCATGTTGCTCTCAGTCATCCTGATTTCTACAAAGTGGTGATGTAACATCAGTCACTACTGCTCCGCCACATTGGAGAGAGGCTGTGCTTGTGGGAAAGGATCAGACAGAGACGAGACTGATCCAGGAACAGACAGAGTTGGGTGTCTCCCAGCGCTGTATGTGTCCTTCACCCTGGCTCAGGCCGCAGTAGTAGTGAGAAGTGAGAGGTGGTAGTGGTGATGGGGTGTGGGGTCAAATAAAACCAGACAGAGGAAGGGTATACATACATTCGATAGAGTGTGTGTGTGTGTGTGTGTGTGTGTGTATCTATGAGCGAGTCTGCAGAGGAGTGATTGCGTCCTTGTTAAGCGGAGTGGAGCCCACTAGAGGATGTGAGGGAAAGCCGATTAAGAAGTGTCAGTGAGTGCCACTGTCGCTCAGCCAAAGGCTTCAACTGAGAGTCCCTGCAACAAAGACAGAAATTGCCCTCAATGCAGTGGTCCCCCCCTCCCACCCCCCACCCAGACCCCGCTCTCCACTCCTCCCTAGAGGACACAGCTAGCAAACCGTTTCTTCTGAATTGAAGAGGGATGAAAGTGATGGGCTAGGGCTCCCAGCCGATTGCTGACATCTTCTGAAAATGACCTTGGTTTAGCCTTTTTTCGCTCTGCCACATTGTCTCTCCCTGCTGCTGCTGTTTATAGAGTAACTCCTTCACCACCTGACGAGTGTGTCCACAAAGGAATAGCGTGCCTGTGAATAGATGGGTATTTTAGCTCTGTGTGAGAGACTGTGTGCTCTTGTTTTGCAGTGCCACTCTCCTGGCCTTCCTGGTGGAGCTGCTGAAGAGCTCTGTCGCCATGCAGGAGCAGATGCTGGGGGGAAAGGGCTTTCTGGTGATTGGGTACCTACTGGAGAAGGTACAGTAGAGCCTCCGTAATATCACACCACAGTCTCCCAAATACAATGACATATCATATTTTCTCTGGAAGCTGTCATTTCCAAACGGCCAATTTAACCAATTTCATCTCAAAGGGTGCACTTTGAAGTCTTGTTTACTCTCTCGCTTTCAATAAAATGCTATCAGAGAGACTCCAGCATACTGTAGACCCATGTTCTGGGAACAAGTAGAGTCCACAGTGCATCATTTGGCCAGCGTTTAAACAGTGATTTGAAAAATGAATAGGTACAACTCTTCATTTCCTCATAGTGTGAGATGATGAATAGAAAAATGGTGTATTGTTGTGCAGAGTTTCCAGAAGTTTTTGACAAATTGAAAAAGCCATTTGGTATTGAAACTTCCTTTGTTTTCCCCACCATCAATCTGCACAGTATCTAGTCTGAACCCTCCAAGTCCTGTCAACACACTCTGATCTTCCATCGCCGGTAGCAGAGCCTGAGCCCTGAACATGTATCTTTGAAATGAACAGAGCTAGAGGAGGAACACCACAAGACTGTCTCTCTTCTCTTTCTCCCCCTTGTTTTCTCTCTCTTTCCGCATCAATCTTTATTTACCCATTTTGTGATGCAGATCTAGCAGCTTGCTGGCCTCCCCAGAGCGTTGGCTCTTTTGGAGCATTGAGAAATGACTCCACTTTGTCACTCAGTGACTTGCCTGCCTGCTGGCTGCAGCTGCTGTTAACTAACAGCCAGGCAGAGTCGGCACCTGAGAGCTGCCGTTTTTTTTTTTCTTGCTTCCTTCCCGCTGCCAGGTTTCTCACTTCCACATATCGCACCATCTGTTCTTGATCTGTTTATGCCACACCTTCCCTTCTCTCTCTCCCTCCATTTTTCCCTCTCCCCTGCCCTCACTCAGCCCCCACCTGGGCAGGGAACAGGTGCCAGACAGGAATGGTAATGGGTACTCATCAAAGTGAAATTCTCTGCCTCACTGCAAAGTCAAGCATCTATAACTTTCCCTGTTTCTTCATGTTTTTAGATTCACGGTTTGACAAAATGACTATGTAAATCAATGAATCAATCATCCATTTATCAGAATCAGGAGCTTTTTATTGGGTACTATGACATGAATAGTATCAACTACAGCAAGTAATAAGAGGACAGTACTCACTGGCCCTTACAGGACCTTACACTATGTATATTGCAAAACAGTTTGTGACATGCAGTAATGTAATACAATCAATATCAGTAAGCACAAATATACACTCATGTATTGGTCCGGCATGACGAGCATTATCTGACATGACTCTGTGCTTCTTCCTGCAGTCGTCACGTGTGCACATCACCAGGGCCGTACTGGAGCAGTTCCTGTCCTTTGCGAAGTATCTGGACGGTCTGACGCACGGGGCGCCACTGCTCAAGCAGCTGTGTGACCACATCCTGTTCAACGCTGCCATCTGGATCCACACCCCTGCCAAGGTGAGCCCAGCCAGGTAGCGTAGCTCTCAGCCCATGTAAGGCCAGGTGAGCGGGCTGTAGTGGATGCATATCGGGAGCTTTCAAACACTCGAGGCTTCAGTAGCGCTTTGCATCATGCAGGACTGTTCACAATAATATCTCGCTTCTTTAACGACTCAGTGAAATTAAAATCAGAGTTTAATTCCTGACATGTGACTAATTCAAAGGAAATATGGGTGGCAGTTGTGCATGTTGTAGAGTGTAGAGAGACAGTGTTAGTCAAATTCCCCATGGCAGTAACTGATTACAGAGTTTGTGTGGGTGGTAATAAAAAAAAAAGAAGCAGTGTTGAAATATGATGATTGAAGACAGGCAAATTTTCTACCCATACTTTCCTACTACTGCAAACTGATGTTGGTAATGAGCCAAAGGCAAAATTATGCTGATGCTGTTCCTAAAGTTGTCAAATTAATGAATATTTTCTAGTTTAGCCCCTTGCCGGTTTGTGCATAGGGGCCAACTGACATTGACTGCCAAACGTATCACATATGGCAAAATGGAGTCGAGTGCAGCACACTAACCCAACACTCTGGCTAGGTATATTCTGACATTTATTAGAGATTTCATGGCTGCAGAGTTGATTGCTTGCTTTCACTCTCCTGTGCTAAACCCAAAGAAGTTTTTTTTTAAATGTTCCAGAGTGATTTTTTTTTTTCCTTTTTATAATGACCCGTGAAAAAAGTGGATGAGGTATATCAAAGGAGCTGAGTTTGTGTGGCGAATACATTTGCCTCAGCAATGCTGCCGGTGGGGCTCTGCCATGAATAAATAAAAGGAGGAAATAAATACAGAAGTGTCTGGAGGCTGGCCTGTGACACTCCTCCAAAATGGAGCAGAGAGAGGGAGAAAAAAAAAAGAGAGAAACACAGCAGAGGTAATGAAGTGGGTTAGAACGCTTTTAGCTACATCGGCACAGAGAGCTACGCTGGCTTCTTCCCTTAGGACATGCCGCATAGTCCACATTTCCTCCGTCCCTTCCCTCAAACAGAGCTGGATACAGAGAGCAGGCAGTGTGAATGATGGGATCATGCAATGTGTATTAATTACATGGACCAACTGACCTTGTCCTTGCTAGCCATGTCCCACTAGACAAAACTGATTTTACGAGTGCATTCCACTTTTCCATTTTTGTGGAAATTGCATTACCAACAATGTGGTATTAAATTATTTTCAGCGTTTAATTTCAGCGGCCTCAAACCAAATCAAATCATCCTCACCACATTGCTGCCTTTCATCATGACTCACATTTGACTCGTTAATATCTTGTAATTTCTGACAAATGGCAAAAGGCCCTTGGTGTTTTGTGTTGGAATGACTGTGGTGGGAATAAGAATTCTTCTCAGGTCTGTTGCTAATTACAGAGGACATGCTAATCATCACTGAACAGAGTGGAGCTGGGACAATTATGAAGTAGAGTAATGTAGGGTCAGTGGAAGCGTGCCCGTCAATGCCATACACCTGCAAGGATGATAGGCTCAGCTGTTGCAGTCCAGCTCAGTAGAATATCTTGTTCAGTCTGGAAAGGTATAAGCGTTGGTTCAGCGCTGGATTATGCTGTCTGTGCTTTCTTTCATGTACTTAGGAGTATATTCACTGTGCACAAGTTGATAACATATGGATGTGTGTGTGTGTGTTTCCACTCCAGGTACAGCTCTCTCTGTACACGTACCTCTCTGCTGAGTTCATCGGCACGGCGACCATCTACACCACGATCCGTCGAGTGGGCACAGTGCTGCAGCTCATGCATACTCTCAAGTACTACTACTGGGCCATCAACCCTGCAGACTGCAGCGGCATCACGCCAAAGGGCCTCGGTGAGCACATTTAGCTCAAGTTTTATTTGCCTTTTTTGTAACGTATTTATCTCATTACATTGGATTTAGTTTTTCCGTTTTTTATGAACTATTTCCCGTCCATCTGAAGGCTCGTCCAGCCGAAGCTCAATCTTTTGGAAAGGAATGGATGGGGAGTGAGCCAATCACAATCACAATTGTGCACAGTCACAGCCTGCTATGAAAGTGTCTTCCTGAAATGGCAGCAGCTCCCCCACATCTGAAATGAGTCATCTCCACATGGAAGCTCTTGCCTGTCAACTGTTAGGACCGTGGCCATCACTGGAAATGACAGTGAGGCAGACACGCCACATCAATACTGTCATTCCCGGTAGGGGGCTTGGTGTGGGTGTTAGGGCTCTGAAACCTGGCCAGCGATATGAATGGCATCCTTGCTCTATGAAGCAACAGCACATCACCAAGCAGGCTGTGCCGGGAGTGAAAGTGTCCTTGAACTGTCGTTTCCTTTTTGCTCTCCATTCCTCTTTTCTGAAACAATCTATGTCTTGGTTTAGGGGACGTTTTATGTGGGTGCTGTGGGCTCAGTTTGTGCTGCGCTGAGGCTTGATAAATCTATTTCCTGCAAGTTGAAGTTTGTATCCTGACTACAATGGTGTAGCACTTATGATGTCATAAGAAATTATTTTTTAGATTATTATTATTATTATATTGTAGTAGTAGTAGTATTTGTTTTTAACTATTTGCCTAATTAACTGTTCATGTAACATATTACCCTCCATCAACACTGTTTACACTACTAATAATGTCTATAAGAAAGAAACATTACAATCGTTATTTAGTTTGAGAGCCTGTGCCAGAACTGGCTGAATACAGTAATATTTTAGCCTATATGCCACATCAAGGCACTGGGGCTGGGAGTCCTCATAATTGACTTCAGACAGGTTAGTGTATGTAATGACAGAGGCTAGGCTTAGGGTTACACATATCTGTAAGTTAGGTCCTTCCACAGCTCCCTCAATCTCACTTTCCCTCATTTTAATCCGTCCCTTATCCCTCCTTCTGACACTGTGCAAGGGAACTTTACAAGACTTAATAAGTGATGAAAGCTCAAACCTATCTAGAGCTCATGTTCTAGGACGGTGGGCTAAATTTAGCCTGGACATCAGAGGAACTTTTCCATGACTTTATTCTATCTTGTCTAAAGCCTTGGGCACTCTAGGTAGATTTTTTTTTTGTTGTTTCCACTGTTGAATAATAGATTCTGTTGTATAAATCACGTTAGGAAAATCTGTCTCTGTTTATCCTCTGCAGTATAGTGCTGTTTTGTGTAGGAGCATCGTAAGGACAACTAGCCATATCATTTGTTCAAAGTCAGGAAAACACAGCAAGATCTTGTGTAAGCCTTGGTTTTGTGTGTGTGTGTGTGTGTGAGAGAGAGAGAGGCGGGGGTGTCCTGTGTGTGTATGTTTGTGGGTCTGTGTCTTTGTGTGTGTGTTAGCTAGCTACAGTACATCCCCTCATAGCTAAGTGAAGTGGGATAATCAAAGTCACTGTAGCAATCTAGAGATGTGTTTTTGCCACAAGGGACCCAACAAAGCTACCTTTGACAAACTATGATCAGACACAGTGTGTGCTGCAGTGTATATGCACTGCAGTTCCTGCAATGTGTAACTATATCCCACTATACAGTCACAGTCCGCACAGTCACTATAACTAGGAAAATGTTAATGAGACGACTGTCAACATTGGTGGATTGAAATGCATGAAGCCTTTTTATGCAGATAGAGCTTCAGGACCGGTGGGTCATGTGAACATTAAAATGGGTCTCCAAATTATTCTGGAGAAACTGATACCAGATCTACTTTTTTGTTGCCTTATTCAGTGCCTTTCCCAATCCCTGGGGTAAAACTCTGTGTGCTTGTGGGTTAGCAATCTAAAACAGAAGACGTTTTGGATTGCAAAGAAATGCACATTTTAAAAATGTGGGTCGTTCCGGGAAAATGCTGGAGAACCGTTGCTCGACAGAACAGATAGAGCAGCTATTGCATGGCTGTGATGCAGAGTCCTGATGGAATGCTGGGCTACTGACACACACACACACACACACATACACAGTTACTCCATTAACAATGATATATTGTACAACAATTCATATTTGTTAACCAGCTGCCTCTGACAAGCCTTCTAGTTAAGCCTTCTCTAAATGTAGCCTTTTCAAACACAAATGTAAATATGTTGTTCATTGTCCTGGAATCCCAGGGAGATTTTAATAGGCTGAGAAAATGTCTGAGAGACGCCAGTGAAAACATATCTTGAAATGGATCACTTTCCTGCTGTAGGTAATTTTCAGAGTGGGTCTGTTTCCATTGATCTGAGCTTGATTTGGCAGGTCGGTTTTTCTCTCTGTCCTTCTACAGTGAGAAATGGCCAAACAAAGAGACAGACAAAGAGGGAGAGAGCCAAGCAGATAATGAAGTGTTCAATTATAGGAACACAGAGAGGACGTTTAAAACGGAGCTCCTCCAGCTAGTCACTCTGTTTCTGGAAGTGCCGCCTCTTTTTTTTTTTTCACAGGTCCTAATAGAGAGTGCCATCAAATTAAAGCCATGTATCATTCGCTTATACACAGAATCACTGCAGGCACTCGCACACAGATGCCCATTGCTCAACTTCTCACGGTCTCTGACATGTACCCGCAAGCCAACACATAATCTCTCTCTCTTTCTCCCCCTACCCCCCCATCTCTCTCTCTCTCTCTCTCTCTTTCTCTCTCTCTCTCCCTCTGCCCTGCCTTTGTTTTACCAAATAATGAGTAATGAGATGGGCAGCACAGCTGTTTGGCCAGTCACCGCGGTCAGTTCCAGCTGGCTCCATCTTATTTCCATTACAGGGGAAAACTTCAGTGATACCGAGACATAGAGGTGCTGCGGAGGAGTAGTCTGACCGAGGATTGTGTTTGATTGTATTTCTGTGTGCACCTTTCTTGCGCTGAATTAACCTCATGAAAGACACAAATTCTTGACTGCAGCCAGAGAAGGTTTTGAGCATGCACGCTCTCTTTCAACACGGCTCTGCTTCAGATTTAGACATTCACACCTGGGAACTCCAACTGGAGCCATTGGAGGTTAAGTGGTACACTGAAATAGTGTTGGAGAGAGAAGAGAGCATTATTCATTCACTTTTAATGCCTTGTTTTTCCCAGCATTTTAACCCTAGAACAGATCAGGCTGGCTAAGCGTTGTTACAAATATTAAAAAGTTGAGAAAAGGGCTGGGAACGTTTTTGTCACTGTGATAAAGATACTTATTGATCAAGCCTTACAGACGTTAGCAGAAAATGTAATCAGCCTTTTGTTATCTAAACACATTTATGGAGTGACAATGAAATTATTCTCATCCGTTTCAGCTTAATGGGCCAGTTTGCAGAAGTGTACAGGAAGCACCGTGCATGCCGTGGCTTTATTACCAACCATCATAAGCTGAAATAAGATTCCTGCATTAATCCCATGGACATAAATCATTTTTCAATAAACTCTTTCTCCTTCTGCCCTTGGGATGCAGGAAGTAAAGCAATCTGTGAATGAGAAACAAGAGCTGAGCGGAGCTGCTGAGCATAATTGGTTGTGAATAACTTGGATGCAGTGGCTGTGGTAATGATGCTCTTATCATCCCTTCCATGTCGGGCTGCGTCCCTGCACTGGGTTTCCCTCTCTCACTCTATTAATCAGTGTCGGCTGCAACGGCACTTAGCGTCCTCCTGCAACCTCAGGGAGCCTCAGCATTGATTACATTGATTGGCTGCTGGAGCTGCAGGACGGTCAGGTGTCTGCTAACGTTGTACCTGTCATCACGGCACTGTCCCCCATTTCATGTGAACATGTGTCCGGCCAAGGAAAGGGTTGGAGTTTATCAGTGCAGAGCAGAGAAGAAAGACATTGAGCAAAATGGCCCACTTCCCCAGAAAGGCCATTGCTGTTGTATTTGGCCCGGTTTCCAGCAGCTAATACCTGTGGAAGTGCAACAGAGTTTGTCAGTGTGTGTAGAACTGGCTGTGCAGGATGAATAAGAAATGAGTGAATGAATATATGACACCACTGCCAGGTTCCGCCATTAAAATGGGGCCTTTGTGCTACATTGAAATTACTGCTGATCCTAAGGGCATTCTTGTTTGTGTTGTTCTAATTGGTAATGTATGGCATATTCTGTATTTTTTGATGGGCCTGACTGAATAGCTCTGTGCTATATTGATCTGTTTGTGGCTGCAGCCCATTTGCGCGTTTAGTCGGCGTTCGTTCAAACACTTTTTGGTTAAAAACAACAAGGGAGGCCTGCATATCGGATAGGATCTGACGGTGTCAAAATTAATTCTTGTGTCTACCACACAGCCACAGCTGCATCTCTGTGATATGACAGCTAATCAATGTCCTTTGTAATGTGCCACATTCTGTCATTCGTCTTTATTTGCACAGCATATGTATACCTGCTGACAGTGTTTGGCCTGTCAGATGTTGAATGAGGTTTGTGACAGGGATGGATTACAATTTGAAGTTAACTTCAGAGTGCCGAAGTGACCTTGAGTAGGCAGAAGGCATTGTGGGTAGCCTTAATGAGATATTGGCCAGCGTGATGGGCAGGTGTGACCACGGTGATCTTGGGCTGGCTGCCTGGGCACGACGCTGCGGCCAGGATACCCAGCCTGCACACTGACCTTGGATGTGGCGTGAATGATGAGCTGAATGCCCTGAATTACTCCTCCTGAACTTGAAATGTGCTTTGCAAATAAAATATACTCTAATTATTGTTGGTACAAATTGTTCTGCTCTGTGTGTTTACAAAGTGGGAGATCTACTGTATCTGCTGTTATAATCGTGTCGACAGTTCTCGTCTGGGCTGTTGGTAAAACCAGGTGAAACTTTTGTTAAGCACATCCAAGGTGAATCCATTAAATCCAAGTGAAGCCGATGTGTAAAACTGAAGCTAAGAGAGAGAAGATAAGATAACAATCAAAACTCAAAGGTGGAGGACAAACAACATCCATGGGAGGTTCCAAATGTTTCATTATCAACCAAAAAGCATCAGAAAGGATAAGCCAGCATTACTTGATGTGGTTCAAAGAAATGTATGCCAAATCATTTGCCATGAGGTAGGCTTACACTTTTAATATCTAACATTCCTCACCTGGTACACCTGATTGGACCTACTCCTATCTCCAACTTGTAATACCCCTAAACTGAGGCTTACCAGAAAGAAAAATCCTGGAAAATACGCAAACAACAGGAGAACCTCTCATTTGGCTCAAACACTCTCTCATTCTCTCTCTCTCCCTCCCTCTGTCTCTCTCTCCTCTCCCACCACAGATGGACCGAGGCCTACCCAAAAAGAGATAATTTCTCTGCGGGCGTTCATGCTGCTCTTCCTCAAGCAGCTCATCCTGAAGGTATGTCCCACCTGTCTCCATCCCTCACAGCTGCCCACACACATTTTTCAGGAGCACACAAGGAAAACACTGACAAAGTCAACAACTCCTTCAAAAAGATCCCCGAAGCAGCGAGTGTTGTTTCTGTTGGTCTGCCTCTTAATCATTTTATTGCTATATTGCTTCCAAAACAATGGGAGGGGTATCAGAGTATTTTGGTGTTTGGAAACATGACATTCAATCTACTAGTTCAGGTTTATTAATATTGTTTTGTACAGCACAGTTTTAAGTCTCTGTGTTGCTGCCCGCATCCCAGCATGCCCCGTCTCTGCCGATAATTATCCTGCCACGTTCTGTAGCAGTTCTCTCCGGGGCATGGCAGAAATAAGGGGAATTTTAACAGTGGACAGAAAATAAGCTTTTGGAGTCTGGATGTCATCACCCAGCCGGGCTTCTTAGGCAAACAACGATTATCGGGCTCTTCAATCTGTTTCGTTGCAATCAATAATGGGGAATCTATGTTCTCATCAGAGGTGTTTCAATCCTACGTTCCATCTAAACACGACAATAAAAAGGGACGCACCGGAGGCCAAAACACCACATGTTCTCCCGGCGGTAATTTCTCACAAAAGCGCCACTTTTCGATTGTACCAGAATGAGAAAATTTGCCACGCACGGTGTACACCCGCATTCGGCAAACGCTGCCTACACTGTGATGCTTCTAGGTCAGGATATTGGCAGGCATACATTTGCACTCTGATGACCCTCCTGCAATCCGTTTCCCTTTGTACAGAATATTATTTTTACCTGTCTTTCTACTTTGGTATTCTTTCAGGACCGAGGTGTGAAGGAGGATGAGCTTCAGAGCATCCTGAACTATTTGTTAACAATGCATGAGGTAGGTTCTGCCTTCTGGTTCCAGGTGAATTCACATACTGTATTACTCCACGTTCTGTCGCTTTGGTGCACTAGCACTCAAGGTCGCATTTAATCTTTGAAGTTGCTGTTTCAACAGAGGTATCTTTCGCCTGTATTTTAAGCAAGCAGCCAGCTGAATGAGTCTTTTTGAATTTCCATTGTGCCTGTTGTTCCTTTGCGTGCTACAATAGCCAGCCATTGATACTGCACTGTTGTAAGGAATACCTTGGGCTCAGAGGTACGCCACAGCAGCTTCTGAGTACAAGATAAATACCTCAATTGTTTACGTCCCTGCTGCATTTGCAATTACAGATTCTGAGCAAAGTAAAAAAGAAAAATCCTTATTCTCTCTCTCTCTCTCTCTCTCTCTCTCTCTCTCTCTCTCTCTCTCTCTAACCCTTTGTCTCTCTCTGTCTCTCTCTCTCTGTCGCTCTCTCTGTCTCTAACCCTCTGTCTCTCTCTCTGTCCCTCTCTAACCCTTTGTCTCTCTTTTTCTGTCTCTCTCTCTCTCTCTCTCTCTCTGTCTCTCACTAACCCTTTGTCTCTCTCTGTCTCTCTCTCTCTGTCTCTCTCTAACCCTCTCTCTCTCTCTCTCTCTCTCTAACCCTCTGTCTCTCTCTTTCTGTCTCTCTCTAACCCTCTCTCTCTCTCTCTCTCTCTCTCTCTCTCTAACCCTCTGTCTCTCTCTCTCTGGCTCTCTCTAACCCTCTGTCTGTCTTTCTCTGTCCCCCTCTCTCTCTCTCTCTCTGTCTCTCTCTCTCTCTTTGTCCTTCTCTAACCCTCTCTCTCTCTCTCTCTCTCTCTGTCCCTCTCTAACCCTCTGTCTCTCTCTCTCTGCTGGTTTGTCTGCAGGATGAGAATCTGCATGATGTGTTGCAGCTGCTGGTGGCCCTCATGTCTGAGCACCCAGCCTCCATGATCCCTGCTTTCGACCAGAGAAATGGAATACGGTAAGCCCCTCAGGGGAAAAAACAATCCTTTTGCTGTTCAGGCACAAAATGAAGAGGTGATTTCACATAAACCTATGCACCTAACGCCTGTGCTGTTGCTGTGTGCCTACGTGATCCACCCATGAATAATTCATATGTTCGGAAAGAAAAAAGAATCTGCATGGGAAAAGTAACAATATTAACATGTTTATTTCATAATATGACATGGATGATCAAACAAACCCCCGTGTGATCTATGAAATATAAATGCGCACGATCTACCGTTTCTGCTTGTGAGTTCTGAGGAATTCATAGTGGAAAGTGTGCTGCTTTCATTAGGACATTCATATAACGCTAATGTGAATTCACTCTGAAGGAAAGAGGCTGTCAGCTAACCAGAGCAAGGCCTTTTCATCAACAGGACTATACTTTATTCTGTCAAGATTGTGTGCTATTGCCAGCTTTTGCGGTTTGTGTCTATTTCAGGGTAATCTACAAGCTCTTGGCCTCTAAGAGTGAAAGCATTCGAGTACAGTCCCTCAAAGTCCTTGGCTACTTCCTCAAGCATTTGGGCCATAAGTAAGTAACCCGTTCCATTGACTGTGCAGTAGAACTGTAATTATACACCCTAATTCAGCGCTTTTCAAAACTGATTTGCAAGAAGATTAATGGATCCTCAGGTGTTCTGAAAAAAAGGTGTATAATGGTGTTGTTTTGCCATTCCAAACCTTTCCGAGTGCCTCCAATGTACAGTATAGCAGAATAACTAAAGCACTACAGGCTAGTAGGTTACTAACCGAAACATCATAAATCAAGTCTTACATTCAGAGAAGTGATTCATCTGTTACTGCCACTTCTTTGAAAAAGTGTACAATTAGAGGAGCCAGAAACTCTTGACTGGATGCCAGTCTTGCAAATTAGGCTGCAGTTCTTTGTAGAACACCTGAATTCCTGGCTGTGTGCCCTACAACCATTACTTCAGATAAGAGAAGGGTGGAAGAGGTCCAAGTTACTGTCCCACAGAGTGAAATAAATTAATAAACCTCCCAGCAGGACGTCAGGATAGACTTTATATGCTGCACAGTGGAGAGATAGGAGAGAGTGCCGTGGGGCGGAGTGGCTGTATTTCACAATCCAGAATGGAAAGATGGATGGGGAAAGAAGAGGAGGATGCGCTGTGCTGGAGATGGAGATGGAGATGGAGGGGCATCAAGTGTTGTGGTGTTACCGGGGGCTGCTGAATAGGGAGAGAGGGCAGGTGTAAGCCCAGCCACTCCATGGTAGACTGCCTTGAGCTCAAATGAAAGGCCTGGATCCTCAAGGGACATCTGTGCTTCACCCCTCATTTTAAAAGCTTTCTTAAATATTAAAGCACTGGCCTACTTCTCTATGAGCTCTAGTGTAGCTCATACAGAATTTAAAAAGGTTCCTCTGTGCCTTGTTGAGGTTTAGGATTAGTTTTTGATGATTGAATTTGTAACACTACGTCTTATATTGTTAGTGCCATCTGGTTTGATAAGTGAAGAAGTCAATGATCTATAATTAAAGATTAGTTGTACTAGTTAATATTTCTACTTTATGGGGCAATGATGTAGAAAAGAACTGGAAAAAGCAGAAGAGAGCGAGGGCAAAATATATGACATGAACCAGGCTCAAACTTCTGATGTTGCTAGCACAATAATCATTAACTCAAAGAGTATGAGAAGCTGAGACAATATAAATGACATATTAAGCTTTATATTTCATAAATAGACTGTGAGAGAAACGTGAGAACTCTGTAGTCTTGCCACAAAATTTCCTCCCAACGATGATATCTCCTTATTTCTCTCACAGCAGGGATATTAAATATTTCTCGTGTCTCACCTTTTCTCACCAAATGACATAACTGCATTTTCCATATTCAAAATGATGTGCCTTGATTTTCACATTTGTCTTAGTTGATGATTTAAAGTAAGTGTGTTTGTCTGGAGCTAGACTCATGAAAGCGTTTTAGAACAAAGCGAGGCCTCCTCCCTCTGCCTCACTGATGGAGCAGACTTGTATGAACTCCACCTTGGTTATGAATCATCACTCTGCCCTTTTCTCACCCATTTCCATATTTATACCTTTTAGAGAGAAACTCCACTCTCCAGTGTCCAATTTGCCAGCCTCTGCAAAATACAAAAATTGTCGACTTGTTAGGAAAGTCCCAACTCGCCTTGAGGCAGTGGCAGTGGAGTGGAGCCGCTTTGGCTTAGCATTGTGACAGCAATCCTTATGCTGTTTGCAGAAGTAGTTTGTCACTGTTAAACCCATTCACCTATGGTATGCCTCTGCTGTATCGTGGAGCCATTCCTAGTGACAGGGCAACTTCGTTATCCTACACACCTTCAACGAAATTTCCCCAATTTATGACAGCAGGCAGTTCCTGACACTTGTCTCCAGAGCCCAGCTCTCTGTGGGGAGGCATAGGGAGGCAAGCTGACGGCATTCACTGATCCTTTCAGTGGCTTAGGGAGCTCTAAACAAGCCACTTTACCATTATGCTTGTGTGTGTGTATTTGTGTGTGTGTGTTTATCCACAGGAGAAAGGTGGAGATCATGCACACACACAGCCTCTTCACTCTCCTGGGAGAGAGGCTCATGCTGCACACCAACACTGTGACGGTGACGACCTACAACACTCTGTACGAGGTAACAAAACATTTCCCTTGTCAAACGTCGCGACATCATTGCACCATTGGTCTCTGTATACAGACTATGTGATTGGATCTTCTTCTCTCCTCTCTCCGCACCAGATTCTCACAGAGCAGGTGTGCACACAGGTGGTTCACAAACCCCATCCTGAGCCTGACTCCACAGTCAAGATTCAGAACCCAAGTAAGTTTGTTTCGTGGCGTATAGTGTCACTCTGTCTGCAAGTCATTTAGTCTCATATTCAGTCTTCAAATCTTATTTTTCTCAAAATGAGAAAAAATATGTGAATGGGGTGAGATAACTCCACTTGTTTCCAATGCAGTTTCACTTGTCTCAGGAGTTTTCTAGAAATTAAGAATCAGAATAAGACAGATCACTGCACTACTATCAAGAAAATGACACTCGATTCTACAAAATTCTTGAAACAAGTTGGATTTGCACTGGAAACAAGTGAAATTATCCAACCCCACTTGCAGATTTTTTCACTTGTTTTAAGAAAATTTGGATTTTAGGACTAAATAACAGACTAATTGACTTCTTAAGATGGAGATTTTTTGCATTGTAACTTATCAAGTTGTGTAGTAATTTTGATATTTGTGCGTGTGTGTGATATCAGTGATTCTCAAGGTGGTGGCCACCTTATTGAAGAGCTCCTCCCCCAGCACAGAGCTGATGGAGGTTCGCCGGCTCTTCCTGTCCGACATGATCAAACTGTTCAGCAACAGCCGCGAGAACAGACGGTGAGTGGAACTCGTCCCGCCTCTTACTCACCCACTGCATCAATTATCTAACTGATTAATGTATCAAAGAAAAGGCGAAAAAAAGAGACATTTTTTCCCCTTGTTGTTCCATGTTTAATGGGCTCATTTTGATGCTAAATCATCCTTAGATGCACAACATGTTCTCAAGAGCAGATGTTTCTGTGACAGTTTTTGACAGTTGCTCATTCCTGCTCTCTTTTCCACTCTCTCTCACACACACACATAGACACGCACACACACACACGCACACACACACACACACTCTCTCGATGACATATTGCAATTAAATTATAGGTCTTTGGAAACCACTGACCTAAATCAGCAACACAATTAGCCTAAAATTAATAAGTACAAAATACTTTGTTCAAGTCAACTTGTTCAATAAAAAAGTGTATTAGAGCCAAACACTTACCAGGTTTTCACTTTCTGCCACTCTAATATCTTGGCTGTCACATTGTATTGCAAGACACCGTTGCCAAAAAAATAATGAAACAATCTGCTGTAGAGTCTTATCACTTGATTTTTCAAAATGATTAAAAAAAAAAAAGTAAAATAACATTGGTGTGCCATTTTGACATATAAAGAAAATGTTGACACACAACAGCAAAAATAATGGGTCTATCAAGTGTTAAGATAGCAGTTTGAGTGATGGGACTGGAGAGCAGTTAATGAGTTATTTTTGATTGGTATCTGTGATGTCAAAACTTCAAATTAAAAGCGCACTTTGTTGCACTACTTATTAATGAGAAAAGGAGTCATTTTACCACCAACACTGATTAGAAATGGTATAATTAAACTTGCTAAAGACGAGAAGATCAAAGCTTACTTAATGTACTTCACCTGTTATTATCTGAATGATGAAATGTGTCGATTGAAGTTGTTAATTGGGCGGTGATGTGCGTACTGCAGGTGTCTGCTCCAGTGCTCTGTATGGCAGGACTGGATGTTTTCTCTGGGCTACATCAACCCCAAGAACTCTGAGGAGCAGAAGATCACTGAGATGGTGTACAACATCTTCCGTATCCTGCTGTACCATGCCATCAAGTACGAGTGGGGAGGGTGGCGCGTGTGGGTGGACACACTCTCTATAGCCCACTCCAAGGTGAATATTAAGCTCTACCGTACAACAAAGCCCTTGTTGTGCCTTAGTGGGAGAGGAAACACTGACCTCTACTGTTGAGGAAGAAAACTTAACCCATTCCTTCTCTTGTTAACAGTGCTTTACAGTGGTTTTTGTCATAAATATGTTGCTAACTTTGATAGTAACATTGTATTTTATCCATAGGTGACATATGAGGCGCATAAGGAGTACCTGGCGAAGATGTATGAGGAGTACCAGCGGCAGGAGGAGGAAAACATTAAGAAGGGGAAGAAGGGTTTGGTCAGCACCATCTCTGGTCTGTCTGCCCAGGCCTCGGGCATCAAGGGCGGCATTGAGATCAGGGAAATTGATGACAATTCCCAGACACCTGAGAGCGAGGCGGACTACGAGAGCGCGGACTCACGCAACCTGCTGGCCGAGGGGAAAGGGCCTGAGGAGTCGCTCGGGGGAACCGAGGGGACGGTGGACGGGGTCAGGGTCGAAGTTCATGACCTCCTGGTGGACATCAAGGCCGAAAAGGTGGAGGCTACAGAGGTAAAGTTGGACGATTTGGACTTGTCCTCAGAAACTCTGGGAGTGTCTGAGAATGGAGCGCTGGTAGAGGTGGACTCTCTGTTGGACAATGTTTACTGCGCTGCCGTGGAACAACTCAACAGCAACGTCAACAGTGTGTTGTTGCCAAAGGCCAGCATGGAGGTCAAAAATGCAGGCCCTCTGATTACGCTAGATGATGACAAGGACAGTATCCCTAACAGCAACAACTTCCTGTTTGGCAAGGTGGCGGGCAGCATGGAGGACAAGCTTCTGCCTGACCTGAGTCCGGCTGAGCCTCTGGTCCTGCCCAGCCCAGAGCCTCAAGTCCACACCAGCGCCAGCGATGACCTGGGCCTTCTAGCTCACATGACAGGCAGCTCTGAGCTGGGATCCTTACCCAGTATCCTAGAGAAGGAGGAGTTTAAACTGCAGCCAGCCATGGGGGACATCAGCTCTATGGCTGGGCTCGGGGCTGAAGCCTCTTCCAAAGGCCCAGAGGTCACTGAGGGCGCAGCTGCAGCGGCATCTGAAGGAGACCCATCGGCTGCTAAGACTGGAAGTGCAGCAGATGCAGCCAGCACCACTTCTGACACAGAAAGGTCAGACGATGGCAAAGACAAAGAGATGAAGAAGATTCTGACGACAACCACCACACAGGTTAGTCTGAGCAGTCGGCGTGTTTGATCTGTGGTTCTCATTTCAGTACACTGAACTGTTCTCATTTCAGCCTGTAATATAACTTTTATGGATTAATTTAGAATGACAAAGGCATTCAGCCTCATGTAACCAATAGTAGAGGTTCCCTGACTTCGCCACAGTCAAAATGACCTGAAAGCTCTTAGCCGGAGGCAACTGCAATAGTAGATGATCATGAATGCCAAAGTATAGCAGAGCCAGGGTCAAAGAGTGGGAGTAGAGAGGGGGGGGGTAGGGTGAGAGGCATAGCCATTTGCCATTGTCAGGATATGTTGGCCTTTACTGAACAGTTCTATAATAACAGCACCCACAGGGCTCATTCCCTTCCCCAACACTGCCTGTAATGGGGACAAGACGGCCTGGTGCACATCAGGCAACACTCCACCGAGACTCAAGAAACTGGGCTGCTGGAATACTTGGCTGAGCCAACAGGAGGGCAGAAATAGAGAAAGCATTATTCTGTAACAATCACCCGGGATTTGTTCATTCCTCTCCTCCTCTCATACGTGCTGTGCTCTTTCTCAGAGGTCAGGCTCTTTCACCTAGATTGGGTCACTGATGGAGTGCCAGTGGGAGGCAGAGTTTATTTTTAAACTCCTCTCTGCTGTTGCGTAATTGCTCATGTTCAATTCATCGGCGCTGCTTTTTAAATATGCTTTTTTGCAGTCCTTTGCTGACTCATTCATCTTGATTTTTTCGGACTTATATTCGGCATGCCCTATTTTGTTTTGACTCACAGGAAGTGTTTATCAGAAGACTCAGTTGATCTGGCAGTTGAGGATCCTCATTTACAGAGCAGCACTGTACCACAGCATCATTTTCACTAGTTTTCACTAGTGCACTATCAATCTTGACAGAGATTTCTGAGAAGTAGACCATGATTGGCAGCTATGTGTATCGTGATAGACAGTAATGTGACGTCCAATTCGTTCTGCTGCAGTGTTTTAGTTACTGACTGATTGCTCTCTCCTCAGAGTCTGCATGGACGCCTAGCCAGTCAGATGGAGAGGGACCTGCGTGTGGATCTGGGCTTCAGGGGGATGCCCATGACAGAGGAACAGCGGCGGCAGTTCAGCCCCGGCCCACGCACCACCATGTTCCGCATCCCAGAGTTCAAATGGTCGCCCATGCACCAGAGACTGCTCACTGACCTGCTGTTCGCCCTGGAGACTGACGTCCATGTCTGGAGGAGGTGTGTGAAGTGTTGTGTGTGTGCTTGAGAGAGAAAGGGAAAGAGAGGGAGGGTTGGCATAGTGCTTGTACTGGCAGTCAGATCGTCCCTTTAGATTAGAGCGAACATATAATTTTACTGCAGTTTTTAGACCTATATTGAATCTGGCTTTTGTCCTATATGTGTCTTAATTTCCCGCACAGTACAACTGCCCTATGGTTAACACAGTGTGAAACGTGACCGCATGATCAAATGAATAATAATCCTGTTTTCTGCCCCCCTTCCCCTGCAGCCACTCCACCAAATCCGTCATGGACTTTGTGAATAGTAATGAGAACATTATTTTCGTCCACAACACCATCCACCTCATCTCGCAAATGGTAGACAACATCATTATCGCCTGTGGAGGGATCTTGCCCCTGCTCTCAGCGGCCACCTCTCCTTCTGTGAGTGCGCTGCATGTCTACACTGTGGGGGAACAATGCCATCTAGTGGTGATTTATTACGACTGCTTGGTCTAGGGTCGCCTGCAGTCTACTTTATGGACCTTGGGGAAATAAGACTTGTTTGTGTTTATCGATTGGCGCCACCTTTATTTGCTCAGCTTCATTGCGCTACACTTAATGCTGATGACATTATTTTGGCCAGATTTCTTTGTTTGTAATTAGCTTCCCTGTGTTTCATTTATGTCTGCCGTGGATTGTTATTGATCTAATTATGTGATTTAATCTGCAGCCTTGATTTGAACTTGATTTTAATAATCTCCTTTTGTTTGTTTTTGTCTGTGCATGTCTAGAGTGCCAAGGTTAGTATTTATGCTGTAAGTTTTTGTTTTTGCCTCTATATTTATTCTAGAAAATAAACATTTTGCACGAAATACACCCAAGTATTGCTATTGAAAACTCTCTCCGTCTCCTAACAACACAAAGAAAAGGAGTGCTAGCAACCAAAAGCAGGTGATAAAGACTGATGAAGGGGCTCCGGTCTCTGACAAAATGACAGCTGGGGTGGAGGTGGATAGTTAATCGGACTCAGTACCAAACACACACCAA
Organism: Centroberyx gerrardi; assembly: GCF_048128805.1. Lineage (NCBI taxonomy): Eukaryota > Metazoa > Chordata > Actinopteri > Beryciformes > Berycidae > Centroberyx > Centroberyx gerrardi. The sequence goes on from NC_136002.1 coordinate 25,307,361, forward strand.
TTTCTGCAGCTTGCTTTGAGTGTCACCTCTGCTTCCTCAGAGATCAGACTCTACTCAACCTCACTTAAACGTAATTCCCCATGCCGCCTCACTCTTCCTGACCTGTTGTTTAGGGACTGTCTGCCCTGAATTCAACAGCATCCTCGCACTGTGTTAAAGTGCCACTATATCCATATCCTATTGCATGTTCTTGTTTATCACTACTAAGGATGAGAGAGAATGTGGGACAGATGGTGTCGGATACGAGCACTTTCCCTCTATGTGACTGTTTTCTTCCCGGTTGCTTGTGCAAGACGGAGTTGGAGAACATCGAGGCAACGCAGGGCATGTCCTCAGAGACGGCCATCACTTTCCTGTCCCGTCTCATGGCTATGGTGGACGTGTTGGTGTTCGCCAGCTCCCTGAACTTCAGCGAGATCGAAGCCGAGAAGAACATGTCCTCGGGTGGCCTCATGCGTCAGTGCCTCAGACTTGGTAAGTGCTTGAGTGTGTGTGTGTGTGTGTGCATGTGGGGAGGGTCGGGGTGTGGGGTGTGGGGTGAGGATGGGGGTGAGTGGGTGGGGCAGGGGTGTGGGAGAATTAGCTTCATGTGGAGTTTAGGGAGCTAAGCTGCATATATTGCCGGTCGCATAGGAAAATGGATGAATCAGAAAATGTCATGACAATATCCTCATTTGACACCTAATTCCAGTAATCCTTGGAAATCCTGGATTTGATCAGCAAAGCTAATTAATTTTAGAGTCCAGTGTTTAATTATGTACTAAATTGCTTCTTTGATGGAGACTGCACATGCTTGTGCTGCAATCTCCACCAGACAGAAATGACGGGATTGTCTTTTGGAATTCATAACAAGCAGGGAGAGAGTCATTCGCAGTGCAATCAGGTACTCCTTGCAAATGCTAGCTTTTTGTGTCTGTCATTGGTGTGACTCATAGGACTCCATAGGGTCTCCAGACACACACACACACCCACACACACACAGACAACCACACACTAGAGGGGTGTGTGTGTGTGTGTGTGTGTGTGTGTGTGTTTCTGTGTGTACATGCTACAGGTTTGTCAAATTACATTTGAATGCAATGTACATTATTACTTAATTTGGTGGATTTACTGAAAGCATTCATCTGTGTGTGTGTCTGTGTCTTTGTCTGTGTGTTTGAGAGAGAATGAGTGTGTCTGCATGTGTGTGTGCCTGTGGGTCTGTGTGTGCATCCCTGTGTTTGCTGGATTGTGTTGACTCCCAAGTTGTGCTCTGGGGGGATGGGAAATAGCCTTCAGCCTTCGGAGTGTCCTTGTTGCGAACGCACAATCTCTCCTCATCACTGGCTTCAGTGTGAAATCAGTCTGGCTGCTGATTTTACCCCCCACTCTCTGTCCTGGCAGTCTGGGACAAATAGTCATCAGAGATAACTGATTAGTTTAAAAGAGGCCATGCATGTTATCAACATTTAATTTCCATTTAACTCTGAAATGAAAGGGTAATTGTGGCGTGTGTGTGTGTGTGTGTGTGTCTCTCTGTGCGTGTGTGTGTGTGTGTGTGGTCGTGCAGTGTGCTGTGTGGCTGTGAGAAACTGTCTGGAGTGCAGGCAGAGACAGAGAGACAGGGGAGCCAAGTCATCCATTCCCAACAGCAAGTCTCAGGAAATCCTGCATAGTGCTGTGGCTTCCAGCAAGGTCAGTGTGGTGTGCCACCTCTCTCACCTGTCCACCATCCCAGAACTGTGGTTTCTGTGGCCTTATACTTGCAAATCTACACAAGGTATCTTAGAGTGACAGTGAAATCAGTTTTTCTCATAACTTAGCTCAAGCCTGTCATGTGACCCGACTAGCGAGGCTAAATCAGCTCTCCTATTCTTAGAAGCGTTTTGTTTACATCCTGTCATACTAAATCGGTCTTTCCCAGCGGTTAACTATAACCCCAAAATTCTGGTTGCAATGGTATATTTGCATGTTTTCCTAAGATGTAAAAACATGTCAAAAGAAAGTGAAAATAGCAAAAGCAGTGAGCAGCGATGAAGCCTGTATTATTGAGCGTTGACTGAACAGAATGGCATGTACTGTTGTGCTGTCTTTCTGCTTTAGACAGCCATAGAGAATGTCCCCAGTAACCTCTCTCCCATCAAGGACCCTGATCGCCTCCTGCAGGATGTGGACATCAATCGCCTGCGCGCTGTGGTGTTCCGCGATGTGGTGAGTGGGGACTCTGTGTGTGTGTTTGTGTCTGTGCACGCATGTGTCGTTTGTCACAAAGGCTTGCCTGCAGGTAGAGAGGATGAAAATAGGATTTGTTTTTTGGCAGACAAACAGGTGTGCAGTGGGAGACGCTTCAATCAACAGGGGAAGCACTGAAGGTGCCCTTGTTGACTGAAGTGCTGTTTGTTGAACACGAGCCCACAACCCCTGATTCTGGATGGATGTGTGGCTGTCACTGTGGGGGACGCTAAAGCAAATATTAGAAATCAGAGAGAATCATGACAGTACTTTGAATGTGCTGGATTTTCATACTGTCTTCAGGCTGTATTTACTGTCACAGAACCATTTCAGGCAGCAGTAGTGGGTTGCTGTGAGCTGAGATCTTCTAAACAGAGTGTGGTGTAACAGTATTGTGATTCTTCTCTGTAGGATGACAGCAAGCAAGCCCAGTTCCTGGCTTTAGCTGTGGTGTACTTCATCTCTGTCCTCATGGTCTCCAAGTACCGGGACATCTTGGAGCCCCAGCGTGAGACTGCCAGGATAAGCAACCAATTGGGCCGCAGCATGCGTCAGGAGATCAACTCACCGACCAGCACAGGTGTTACGGCTTTTTTCCTTAACCTCTTGTACTTCTCTTCTTCCTCCTTTCCTAACCTTAGCTTGGGATGATTCTCTCTCGTCTGATCTAACTGCACTGAAGTGCCCTTCCTCCATTCTGATACACTGCCACCTGCCAGCTTGAGCTGGGAGCTCATACAGTAAAAAAGCTGGGAGAGCCTGCCTGCACTCCACTGGCTTACCTATGATTTATTCATGTGCTCCGCTAATTGCACCGCACTGAATTAAATGTGGAAGCAAACGGGGGCTGGAGATGGCAGTTGCGAAAGTTGAATAGGCATCACTGTTCTCTGTAATATGAAAGGTAGTGTATGCCTCAAGTCATAAATCATACATTAAGTCACAAGAAAGGAAATCAGTGGGTGCCTACAAAGGGTTTGCCAAACGCTTGCTGCAGTGCCACCTTGCTATTATGGGATGCATGAGTGAGCATACTTTATCAGCTTCCATTCAGACAAAAGGTGAGCGGAATGAAAGAAACAGAGGGAGAGGAGAGGAGAGAGGCCAGAAGGAATATGAAAGTGCAGAGATTGGAAGACAGAGAATGAAGAAAGAGGGTGGGAGAGAAGATGAGGAGTGAGAAGTTTAGAGTGAGAGATGGAAAAGCAGCAGCATGCTGGCCTACTACTGTGGGTTTTTGGGGCAGTGGAGCCAGGCCTGCTATTTTCAGCCCCATCTGTCAGTGCCCATTAGGCAAGCAATCCACCAGAGGAGAATGGGATCATAGAGGTTGCTGGGAGGAGAGAGGCACACTGCCGCCTTCATAAATTTCACCAGAAAATGGGGGAATTTTCCAGACGGCATGTGGCAGACGATTGTCTGTGATGGACCAGGAAGCCAGTCGTCTTGCGGGCTAAATCAGGCCCTGCTGACCTCGTTAGGGGGCATGTGATGAATATTAATATGTTGGCCTTGCATCTAGGTAACCACTGGGTCAGGATGAACCAGAATCAGGAGCCTGGGACTGGGAAGGCACGACTGCAGCTAGCTAGCAGAACCAACAAGCATTTTATTGGGTCAAGTTGGTCCCTCAAGTAAACAAGTATTATACGCATATTGTCTTGCAATGATTTATCACCGACCATTTCCACTATAGCCAATGCATTTTCACCGTATGAGGATACTGGATGACTCAGGTTTTAATAAGCTTCTTTGCATCTCAGAAATATAAAGGTAGATATTATGTACTAGAATAATAGAGCAGCTATCTGAGCCCACCGTCACTGTTTCATCAAAGCAGTTAGATAGGTATGACTCCCATGGCTTTAGACAGGAGGAAGCTGAGACAAAGGATTAGTGTTTTATTAGCATAGAAAGAGAATGAGCAGGCAGTAACAGAAAGATAATCTCACCAGGGGATCAGAGCTTCTGGAGAGAGATCTAAGATGCGGAGCTGGCACAGGTCTTTGTTCACATGCCAAATACACTTT